>NC_085006.1:10472295-10524795 GCF_963854185.1 Sardina pilchardus | reverse complement strand
GAGGCCACAAGTGAACTCACACGAGACTTAAGGTCACAGAGCAAGGGCAGACGACCATCTCAACAACAGACCCTGACCGCCGCCCACTCCCCTCCCCAATCCTTGCTGCTTGTGTGTTGTTGTGACCCCCTGCTACTTGCCCTGCCACATGCCATGTCAGTTTGGGCTGCCCGTCGATTAGTCACTGAGTGTCTTCGAATGCTGAGTGTCAAGAAGCCTGAACACCGATGATCAGAAGTGCTTGAGATGACTTGGACTTTAAAAACCAGTCTTCACCCTGAGGTGTTAGAGTGATTTTCTGAAATCACTACGGTAATGTTGATACTTGGCCAAAAATGTGTCTTTGGCTTTGCCAAAAAAATGTCTCCTTTGGAAGAGTTCTCGTCAACATCCACTGGGTTACCTGGCTTTGTCAGTGGATCGACATTCAGTAGAGGTTCTTTAGCAGAGAAGAAACTAGATCAGAGAACAAAGAAAGTGGCATTGTAGTCTGGTCATACGGTTCTCCAGCGTTTACACACTTCACATAATGGGTGTTTTAATCTAGCATGTTTTGAGCTTCTTGGCAGATTTTTTGCTGCACCGTTTGCCTCAGAGTGTACTTGCTCCTATTCTTTTGAGGATAAAAAAGCAATGACTCAGAGGTGCAGTTTTTGGAATGTTCTGTATTCAAGAAGTGATAAAGACCTTACAAACTATTCCTTTGCCTCCCAGTACCACCCCAAGGATCTGGGAAGACTTAACTGTCTGCGTTTGGTGTCATGGCAGAGGCAGATCTGAGGCAGAGGGACAGAAAGTAGATGCTTTTGATGATTTGAGGTGGGGGGATGGAGGTGTCGAACGTGGACCTGATTATACAGTAGTGTCATTGTGGATATTTTACAGGGAGTTAAAATTTGGTGTTTACTTTCCCCCAAAGCTTTTATCACAAAGCATGGCATAGAGTGAACTTCTCACCAGCAATAATGTGCCACGACACAACCTGCACAGTTAACAGACGAGTACCAATCATTAGAGCATTTCTCCCAGCTATTCAATCATGCCATACTACTGTCTTTGCTGTTGCCTAGGGTTACTGTTATGTTAACGTTTCTCTGGAGATTCTTTGTGTATGTATGCTATACCAGATATCTGTCTGGGCATCTGGTATTATACAGTAATAATTTTATCAAAGGTATTTACCTGCAATATGATCCAGTTCAAGTTTTCTTCTGTCTTACAACAATGTGTGTTATTTGGAAAGATAAAATGGAAGAAGCAGTTACATAGTTCAGATTTTTTAAATAAGAGATATGCTGATAAGGATGAACCATCGTTGCCACTTATCCATGACCTGCATTATTCTATCTGGGTGTAGTGGAGGTTATGGAGGATTTGATGTAGCAATAAGTGTTTCTGTGAGCCACCTGGGATCAGTTTACAGTGCTCTTTTCCACTTACACTGTTTTGCAACCTCACTTGCATACACACAAGCATGTCTGCTCTCAGTTGGCAAATATGCCTTAGGAGTCGCACAGAATGGGCATGTTTCTGTGTATGTTTACAGAACAAGATGGAGATTTTCTCTTCACAGTGTTAATGTTAATGGTGCTTCTATAGTGATTACAGGACTATGAACACACTTTTGTATGGTGGTCGGGTTTTAGACCTTTTTAGATCAGTCTTCAGTAGGCCTACATTTTCATACTGAGAGCCACATTTCACATTTCAGCCAAAAAAGTACTTGAAAAAAACTTGAATAATACTTTAACTATCAAAAAAGGGAGCTGAAGAGATGCTTGAATATCTGCGCCTAATTCTTGACGCACACTCTTGTAGCTGTGAGGTTGAAACATAGTGTAGTGGGAGCACAAAAGGGTTGCTCTTGGAAATCCTTGGGGGCAACTCAAATTTCTCCAAGCTTGACTCACAAGGATTTCTCTCACCAGTCACTCACAGAAACACTTCCAAAGACAGCCGTCTGTAAAGGGGTACCGACACATGTTTTGGGAATATGATTATGACAAAGGTTATTCGCCCCGTTGCCCATATTCCCTGCATTCATTTGAACCTTGTTGTCCCAGCTGAGTCCCACTTTGGTGCATAGATCCCCAAGCAGACCTGTTTCTCTAGACCTAACTCAGGCCCTGTACACAGTGCAGAGGGTACTATGATCACCCTGTCAAGTGAGTGAATAAAAGAGAGAAGAGAATGGCACATACGCACTTTAATATTTCATAAAGTTTTGTCCAATTTCTCCTGTGATGAATGTTATTGGTTAAGGCACCGTCAGAAGCCTCCAGGTTATAAGTGACACATAGAAAAAGTATGGCCTGTGCCCCCAACCTGTCTTTACTCAGAGATGCAAGCTGTTTGTTATTTTTGTATTCATAGAGAGATGCTTGCACTCTCCATCAACCCCCCCCACCTCCTTTTATTGTTCTATTCCATCAGTTCATCCATGTGCAGGTCACTGACCCTTGTCGTAGGCTAATTGACAGCAAACATGGAGGGAGCATTCCCCTTTCACGTTCTCACTGTCATTCTCTCTCTCTCTTTCTCAGTCACGCGTGCACATACACTGTACACAGAGAAACAGGTCAATGGTACCCAACACCCGTAATCTTTATAGCCTACCCTTTTCGCATGATATCTTTTGACAATAATGGACAATTTGGGCTGTGTAGACTATAGAGTGCATGTGTCCCAGAAGGACCGCTTTAAATAGCTTGAACATGCTTAGAAATTGCAGGTGGAAGAAAATAATGATGCAGTACTGTACTCCGGCGCTATGAATGTGGGTTTATGGTTTTCATTCCCTCAGAATGGGAGATTCAGCACTTTTTCACTGCCATACCTTAAATGGTCACCCTCTTTTTAAATCAACCATGTGTTTCGTTGTAAATGTAACACATTAACTAGCCCCTGTTTTAAACATTACAGCTGTCCTGGTATGAAAGGAAAAGGCTATTGACATGGTGAGTAATTATGGGGATAGTAACCAGATTCTTGATGTCATGAGTCATCATCTTGAACTCCAATGTTTTACCTGACTTTTGTATGTACCATGTGCATTTTGTTTATTTTGACATCTTTTTTAGGCTTTCATTTTGATGTGTCAAAATATGTTATGTCTTTATATGATATCAGTTATGTCATCCTATATTACAGTAGCCGTTGTTGACATTTTGAGTAATTGTTGAAACAAGAATCAAATATGTAAAATAAACCAAAAGTAATTTGTACAAATGAGTGTGTGTGGGTTTTTTTCTTTTGTAAGTAGCCTAGGCCTAGCCTACTCTCACTCACAATAACCTCGACACAGCCTATCAATATAGGCTAATCCATTTTATCAGGCTCCCATGGTTTTATCAGCCTAGATTTGGTCAGATCATGTCCCTCCGAAATCCTAAAACAAAGGCTTTCCTGTGACCAAGCCCCCTTAGGCTAGCCTACTGTGAATTCACAGCTCACAATTTTTTTTTTTTATTTTTTTTTTAGGAATTTTGTAAGTAAGGTGCGACGAGACGAACCCATAGGGACGAACCCTGCACTGTCAGTGACAGGTTCATATAGGCCTAAGCACAGGCGCTGTTTGAAGGCCAGTTGAAGTTCTTGTTTAACAGGTGTGCTCTGTTCAGAAACACAGTACTGGTTTGACTGGGTAGGTGTAAAAATCAACAGTTATCGTTAGGTTATACAGGTTTTGAACAAGTTCCTTTTAATATTTTGAAAGACACTACTCAAGAAAGACAGAAGTCACTCCGAAACTCAAATACCAAAGTTGAAAGAATGTATTGGAGATGATCACCAGCCTCGGCCTGTTTAGAGTTCTAGAACCTGTGTTTTACATTGTAGAGGGTGTAGTTGCCTTGACTACGCCTCGCCCCCTTCAATATCTTTCAGGAAGTAAATTTAAGGCAGAGGGAAACTGTGGAACAAAATGCATCGACTAGACGAGTGAGAGCAGCATAACGTTGTCTGGAC
Organism: Sardina pilchardus; assembly: GCF_963854185.1. Taxonomy (NCBI): domain Eukaryota; kingdom Metazoa; phylum Chordata; class Actinopteri; order Clupeiformes; family Clupeidae; genus Sardina; species Sardina pilchardus. The sequence continues at coordinate 10,520,829 of NC_085006.1, read as the reverse complement.
TTGTGGAAGTGGGGCATACGACGACGACATGCAAAAAACGCTGATTAAGGAGTAGTAAGTTGTTAGTTATTTTCAATTGTACGTTTTATAAATTAAGCATAGCAAAGCTTCGTAAATTATGAGTAAACTGAACAAGGTGGTGTTACCATGAACTTGGTCGAGCTAACATTAGCTAGCTACATGCAGTAACTAACGTTAGACAGCAGTTAGCCAGCCAGCCAGCCAGCTGTTGTTCACGATTTGTTTCGTGAAAGATTTACTTTGAAAAAAAATATGTAAATTCTCCTAAGATTAGAAGACATAGAAGACGTATGTTGGTCAGGTTGCCTAGGGAATGGTAAATGAAAATGGCGTCCAGTGAAATGTAACATTATGTTAGTGTCAACGTTAAAGGCTGCCAAGTAACGTTAACTGTTACACCTTGGTCTGAGTTGTCACAGCTTCGATGGTGTCTGGCAGGAAACGTTAAATTAATGGGAGTAACGTTAATATTTTAAGTTATGCCAAGGCTTACAACCCTGCTGACATAAGAGAGCAGAACTGCAGTCTTTGAATGCAGAACGAAACTGATTAAAACATTTTAACTCAGTGGGACACGTGAACAGTGACCTGTTTGATTGAGTTTAAGGTTACTTTATTTCTTCGACAATAGCCTACTTTGCCTACTCCGCCTACTCTACTTCCATAAAGGATTTACGATGACTGTAACTGTTTTGTAGCTTGTCATTGCGTACTAACTCTGCAACTCGGATGCCTAGGTCGCACAGCTCACCTTACCAGTCTATTAAATGAAGGTAGCCAAGGGTTGGGACAAATTACCAAAGGCTGTGGAGGGCTTCATACATCATTTTTTAACCTCGAGTCCCCTATCACACCCTAAATCTCACTCTAGGTGTGCGCCCTCTGTGTAGTTTAGATTTTATTTGGTTATATTATTGATCTTTCGTTGCATAGTGAGATGACAATTGATTTAATTTGCCACAGTAATTTGACAGAGGGAAGTGGCTGAAGTTAAGTGAGTTATCATAAAGCCGATCAAGGAAGATCAGTGAAAGTAGCCTGCAGCATGTTTCAGTTATGCATACCTACCATAGCATAACAAGTGCCAGTTACACCATGCTGGAATTGATTTAATTTAAGATATTTAAGTATTGGTGTCCCTTTGTATACAGTATGAAACTCTTTGGCCAAACATACAGCACTGAAGACAGGTGTGAGCTCTTATGTGGCTAATAAGCAACATTTGAAAACCCCTAAGCCTAAGCAGTCTAGACAAGTAGTCTCTTTTAATGCAGTAATATTTTTGCCATATTGTAACGAGGCCCCCCTTCTCTCTCTGCAGCCGAGTCGTCCTTCCGATATCGGTTGAGGAGGTAAGTGCTGATCTGGCATGTTTTTATTCACTCGACCTTTTGTTCTGGGATTGTCTGCAAATGGGAAGTCCCTGGGTTAAACATTTTCAGCTCAATCTAAGCACTTGATTCAAGCATAGCATGAAGGCGTTCTCTCTCATCTAAACATAGAGTTGAGCTGTAAACCCTGTCCGAGAAATCACAGGCACAAAAGCTGTTTGTTCACATTTTTTTTCCACCCCTCTGACTCAGATATTCCTGGTGTAAGAACTCCCTTCCTGCTTGTTAGAATTGCCCAAATACTAAAAGGACTACTCCACTTTGGAAGTGAAATGGAGATGGACACTCTGAGCATTTAACAGCTGAATGCCAATGGTGTAATGTGTGTGAGCGTACCATTAGTATAACGTATGTGAGTTTTGTCAGTGTATCATTGGTGTAGTGTGTGATTTTCACCTGGCCAGTCACCTGACAGCTTAATATACCTTGAGTAGCCCCCAGGGAGGGATTCCACCTGCCAGTGGAGTTGTGGGCTGCCTGTGCTCATAAGCCATTGTCGCGGATGGAGCCTGGTGTGGGACTGACAATCTTTGCTTGGTTGAGAATTTGGCTGTAATTTCTCTCCCTGTCTAAACAGAGCTTAAATATAGCTTAATAGCCATGATATTTCAGTTTGTCATGCATGCATTGTGCCAACTGAATAACATCACTGTATTGGCACTAGATTGGCTGTCCGTCATTGAAAAAAGACCAGTCTTCCTTTTAACAATAATAGGAAGCACAAGTTCAACACGTGAGGCGACATTCCAATCCACCCACTGCCATCGGCACAGTGACACTCTCAGTTCTGTGTGATGGGTCCCGCAGCCTTCCATGAACAAACTCCTCAAAAGGAGCGGCAGAGTAATTGACACCTTACAGTCCAGTGTTGGCTCTGCTTTTGGCATTTGTGGCCTTGATGTCGGTGGAGTGAGACCGTAGTTTAGTCAGCAGCAGGCGTGGGCCCACTGGCTGGGTGACTCACCACCTGTGTGACGCAGGCTGGCCGTGACTGTGTGGCCTCTGGTGCTGCTGCCACCTCTCTGGCTCCTGACGATGGCTGTTGGATGTGGCGTGGTGATTGGTTGGCAGGCAGCCTAAGCAGTAAGATAATGATAATAGCGCCGTCCGAGCTGACTGGATAATGGGATCAGTTTAAAGGCAGCTGATTTCCGACTCCTCTGTTTAAAACTCCCTGAGCCAATAGAGCTTCTGTTAATGCTGTATAAAAGGGGGCATCACATGCCGTGCCATGGTCAGTCACCCCATGGAAATGTTAGATGGGTCTCAGGTGTCCTCATTGTGCTTGATGCCTCAGTTAATTTCTCATTCGATGTGCTCATGTAATATTCATGCAATCTATGTTGTTGTACTGTAGCTGTTGAAGAGGCAGAAGTCAGTCAGGTCACAAAGCCCGTTGTATCAGGGCCATACCATCTTTTCACAGATTATGTGCCTTCTGCTATTTTGTGTATTGCATGAAACCATCATTTCCTCTTTTCCGAGGGCACAGATGGTACTTTAGGTTAAGTGGTGCCTGTTTAGGGTGTTGTTGCCGGTGGTGGTCAGCATTTCCTTTTTCTCCCTCCCCCCTTGTGCAGTATCAGGTGGGTCAGCTGTACTCAGTAGCTGAGGCCAGCAAAAATGAAACGGGCGGTGGAGAAGGGGTGGAGGTTCTGAAGAACGAGCCATACGAGAAGGAGGGGGAGAAGGGCCAATACACACACAAGATCTACCACCTGCAGAGGTAAGCTGACCAACTGTGAAAATACAGGTCTGTGTAAAGGAAAGGTTCTAATTTTGTCATTTGCAAGAAGGCAAGTGGGCATGTTATTGAAAAATGGTTCTTGAATGAGTTCAGCTCCATTTAGGTTATTTTGCTGTAGGAGGAACTTACTAAGAACCGCTTTGATCAAGTGTAATATGGGATGTGTGATCACATGTTGGTTCTCAAGCTTGTGCTCAAGTTGGCTTGGTTTAATATCTGAAAGGTATTCACAGCATATTTTAACATTTCTGATTTCTTTCCTTGATTTAAACCAAAGTGCTTTTAGGTAAGTCCCTCCGTATGGCGGCCATATTGCAATGCACTTTGGGCACTTATTGGGCATCTACTGTATTTCGGGCAGAACTGAGCGTGCGCAACGCTTCACGACACCACCCTCGCTCCCGTGGCGAGATCACAACTAGTCATGCACAGGTGCACCGATGCCTCAAAAGTGTCGCCCTGAAATTAAAAATGTCACAATACCTCATTTTATTAGTCGATCGATACTTCTAAGAATAGTTTTGTTTTGCAGTAAGACGCGAGTGCGCAAGGCTAGTGCCTCCCCTAGCCTACGTGTCCTTTCTCCTCTCTCACACACACACGCAAGCTGGAGCTGTCATGCCATAAACATTGAGAGAGACATGGCTGCTTGATTAAGTGATGCTGTGGCCGCAATGCAACAAATAATAATAGGCTAATGTTAAGTTAATGTGCTTACTTGCATCTCTCATGTTTGTATTGCTAACCTACCTAGGTTATGGGATTTAGTTAATTTAGGCCTACTGTTGGGTTAACAGTGTACCGGTAGGTCACCCCAATCATAAATGAGGATTGCAAGACACTCATCTCATCTATGATCCCAGAAAAATGGTCTTCGACTTGTTCGTTTTTTTGAACATTTATTTTACCTAATGGCATAGAAAAGATAATGAATTGCATCCACATATCCTTATGCATTATGTACAACTATTTTTCACTAGCTTAAAACCATGAGACTAAAGGCTAATTACTTTCATGTATTTCGTAAAGTGACCTACTCAATTAGACTACACACACCACCAATGTGCACTCAATTAGACCTACACACCAAACAATATGCTTAAAATAGTTTAATAATCAATTGAAACATTTCAAATTAATAAATGTGTTTAGGTACAGTACTAGTAATTATGCAGATCATAAAATACTATCAATTATGAACAAAGTATTTATGAATTCCAAAATATATTAAATGGATGCATATGACATAAGCCTTCATTTTCCGTGTGTGTGTGTGTGTGTGTGAAAGGTCAAGCACAATCTAGGATGACCGCTAGTGTGAATGATCACACTATAGTCAATGTTACTGATTACATTAAAGTGGTCGGGGCCCCCAAATCAAAATGGATCGAAATTGAGATTCTTGACTTGGTATCGTATCGAAACAATAATTTTGGTATCGTGACAACAATAATTTTGGTATCGTGACAACACTAATCCCACTACATGATTGGGTCGATGTGTTTACAACACCCCACAGGATTGGCACGATGTTTTCACATGTCGACTTTTGGCCGCGCAAGGGGCGGGATATGTGTAGACAACAGCCATATTGGCGTTACAAACTAACCCCATGCATTTCTACGGAGGATTCCTTGACTTCTGTGCCTCCTCATTAGTAAGTCCCTGTTTAAACTTAGCCTCTTGCTCTCTCTTTATTTGCAGTAAAGTGCCAGGTTTTGTGCGGATACTAGCACCTTCCTCTGCCCTCAACATCCACGAGGAGGCCTGGAATGCTTACCCGTACTGTCGCACAGGTACCCTTTCATCATTACTTATTGTGTCTTATAAAGTCTTACTAATTGTGTTTGGAGAATTGGAAGTCTAATGTGCATTTGTTTTTTTTGTTGTTCTGTTCACATGTTTGTTCTCGTCATGACAGTTCTCACGGTAAGTTTTTTTTTTTCTCTCTCTCTCTTCTGTTCGGCCAAGTACATTTGATTGAAAGTAGAACATGTCAAATATGGAAACTGGGGAATTGTACTATTGTATATAAAAAATGCAGCTCATTTTTAGCAACACATCACAAGTAGAAACATTCCTAAACCAATTAAATTAATTGGCAATATGATTGAGTACAGTAAGAGCATCCCGGACAGGCAGAATCTCTTAGAATTAAAGACTGGAAGGTATTCACCAAACTGTACTTTTGGAATCCCTGATCAATGCAGTGCGTTAGGCTATGATGTGGCGACCAATGATTTCAAAGTTAACGCAAAGTCTACGCACATTATGATGCTAGGCTTGGAGGCCAGACTCCCCTCACAAAGTGAAACTGCAGCATTTCAAACCTTTCCTCATGTTTAGAGACTTCTTCAAAACAAGAGGTGATGCATGTGGTAGCGATGTCCTTGTCCCAATTTTTTATTGAACAATTGATATCTTGTCCTTGCACTATTCTCAATTAAATATTTGGCTTCTATAATTTGCAAATCATCTCGTTCTGTTTTTATTTACCTTTTACACAGCTGGAACTGGTTGTAATAACAGTTAAGAATTGAATAGGGCGAGTTATGTTATATACTTTGAAGGTAAAGGTTTAGTTAAATTTAATAGTGCCTTAGATCTTTCCTGATTGTTGAAAATGGCCATGAGGAATGACGAATGACTTAAATATGCTCAAATAAGTTGACATTTATTTTCTTGTCTTGTTTTTTATGTGTTTATTATGGTGGTCAAAAATAATCACTATTCACTTGTTATATTCATGAAATGATTTTTGTTTCGTTTCCCAGAGTGAGTACATGAAGGATGATTTTCTGATCCAAATTGAAACTTGGCACAAGCCTGACCTCGGTGAGCAGGAAAATGTGAGTGTGTCTCAAGGAATGAGCATTTCTGTTTCCACACTTAATGGCGTACTTACAAGCAATTCACTTACTATGACTAAACACCCCCTCTTTTTAATCTACTAAATGGGTTCTGGGTTCTCAAGGGTTATGTATGAGGATACAGATGAACAGGTGTATTTCAGGAGTTTTACCTCTGATAATTCATTCCGTCCAATCAGAATTTAGTGTGAGGGAAGCAGTGGAAGAAGATGTGACCTTATTTCTATTGTCAGGATTGATTCATTGTCATTTCATATATTCTTTTTTTAGGTACATGGATTAAATGCAGACATATGGAAGAAGGTTGAAGTAGTTCACATTGACATTGCAGACCGAAGTGCTGTGGATGCCAAGGTGAGTTCTTCAGTCGCAGTGACACAGCTGGCACACTTAGACATGCTTAGAGTTGCAAAAGTTAGTCTCAGAGGAATGAACTTCTTGTCATAGATGTCCACATCAGTGAACTCTTCCACCAGCTAACTGAGATGCACATGTCAAAAAACATAGCCAATCAATTCCTGCAATCGGGGTGATTGATTCCTGCTTTTGACACAAAATTTCAGCGGGGCCACAGCAGATTTTGTTTGGCTGTCGCCCATCCGCATAATACACTGCCTTCGCCTGCAATGCATCGGATGCAAAAAACCATAGCTTAGCTTGGTTGGCTGTCAGAAGTGACCTAGAAGCATGAACAGAATCTGGGACAAGATGTGATGTGTCAGAGATCATTTAGTTTGATAGTAACGGTATTAAATTGGGTTGTTGTCCCCCATGGGCTGTAGTTAATTTCCTTGCCTACTTCACCTGTAGTAGCTTCTTGAAACAGCTTCACTACTGACTTCATTTGACGTTCACTGACTCTCTGACATCCTGAACATCTCCCTTCAGGACTATAAACCAGATGAAGATCCTGCCACATACAAGTCTGCCAAGACAGGCCGGGGACCCCTTGGACCAGACTGGAAGGTAAAGTCATGTACTGTAGTCCTCACTCACAGAGCAGCAACCTTTGATGTTCAGTCAGTTGATGTTCAGTCATCCTCACATGTGGAAAACACCTGGATCCTGTTTTATGAAGCTTTTTTTTGTCAATCGCATGCCGCTCTTTCTTTTATCTTGATAGAACAACAAAAAGTGTTCTGTAGAATTCTGAACGTTAAAAGGTTCTAAACAAATCTTATAGGGGACCAGTGATGCGTGGCTGAAAGTGAAATTTCTTTCCTTGGTGTGAAATACACATTTTTGACTAGTCTGTGCCGACTTGCAGTTCAAATTGTATTATAGAGCAAAGACACACAGATGTTATTTATTCTGCCTCTAAGGCTGTCTTTCCTGTTTAATGGTAGCATGTCTGTGTAAAGGGGGTTACTGTGACTGCTGAGACAATTGCTTCCATGTGATTTGTTTTTGTTTGTGCTCTGCAGAAGGAGCTCCCATCCAAGACGGACTGTCCACATATGTGTGCCTACAAACTGGTCACAGTCAAATTCAAGTGGTTTGGACTGCAGAACAAGGTGGAGGGCTTCATTCACAAGGTATGGAGTCTAAGATGGGAACAGTGCTAGGTCACTGGCTTTCAAGAATACCACTTATACAGTAGCTAGTTTACGCAGGTATTTCAGAGACGCTTTTGTCTGCAGCAACTTAGACTTATATGCTGTCGGTATGGTAATCAGTAATGTCTTGAATGGTTTAAATGTGTTCTAATCTGTGAGTTAGTTAAGGTCTTTTTGGTGACTATAATTTGTTTAATGTTATTTTTTTCATTTGCAGCAAGAGAAGCGCTTGTTTACCAATTTCCATAGGCAGCTTTTCTGTTGGCTTGACAAGTGGGTTGAACTAACAATGGATGATATCCGAAGAATGGAGGAGGAGACACAAAAAGAACTTGATGATGTAGGTTACGACAATGTTTCAAAATGTTATTCAAGTCATGCCCCCTGGTTACTTGATTTCTGTTTCTTCAATCTGTCCTCTCTGTCTCTCTGTCCTTTCATCTTTCCATGCCTTTTATTTGATTTGTGTATGCTAATGCTCATATGCAAATGAAAATCCAAATGGGATATTGTACCCAGCTCTCTCTGTGTTAAGAACATGAACATAACTGTTTGCTTGTGGTTTGTTAGACCTCTAGACCTGTGATAAAGTAATTTTGGTCAGATGGTGGCTGCTGGTAAACTCAAGTTGTAAAAGTCATGCCCGGTCCACCTTCTGAACATTGACCTGACATCAGACACAGCTTAATTTTACAGCCAAAGTATTCACAGTCCACAATCACCACATGCTAACTGTAGGTGTTGTGCAACTCATGGTCTGTAGAAAGACCTCTGTTGAGCTCTGATTATCAAACTTTTGAAGGGCAGTATTGTTCACTAAGATAAGATGATCTGCCTTAATGTGTTTTTCACAGCCAGCCATTTCATTAACAAATCTCAGACACCTGTATCTGTGCTCTGTAACTGTTAAAGTGACATACAGATACAAGCTTTTTCCATTTCATTTGTGTCTTACTGCCCCCGTGTAAAAGTATGAATGACACTGGCGTGCCGGTGTTGAGAGTTGCCATACTGCTTGTGAAGTTGTAGTTTTTGTTTTTTAAATTTGTTTGTTTCGCCCTTACAGATGCGAGTGAAGGACCCAGTGAAGGGCATGTCTGCCACAGAGGACTGAGACTACAGCTGTGACTGTGAGTGCATACCACTAATTACTGTCAGCCAGGGAGATGACCGTAATAGCATGCTAGTTGTTTGCGTTCATCCTTGGCAGCTTAGCAGCACCTCCGGGGGGGTATTCCATCAAGCGAGCTAACCGTAAATCGCGGCTAACTTTGATAAGCCTCGCTAATTTTAGAGAGAGCTCGGTTCCATTACTCCCGCTAACAGGAATCTCAGCTGAGTTGCTGGGGTAACATATGCTTCTGAACTAACCTGGTCGGTGGCAGGCTAACTGCCGAGCTAAATTAATCTGTGTTGCAAATAAAAAACACCAGTCGGAAAACGAGTCCCAAACCGTTGGTTCCGTCAACCTGTGCTTTCGTCACCTGTAGCCTACAACTTAAAAAATAGAAGGAGAAACTTTTTTCCGACAGTGTTGCAAGCATTGATTAAGGCTACCTATCCGCTAGTTTAAATGAATTTCTGAAAATTATGCAACTTACATTGTTTGAACTTGATATGTGTGTGGTCCAAGGAATCTTGCGGCTCTACGCAACGTACGTCTTTCGTGGTGTCATGCGCAGCGTGACAGGAGAACAACCGAGGCATGTTTTGCGTGTTCTCGGGTTCGGTTCCCATGCGATGAATTTACATAGACTATGTTAACACATTAATATTGCCATGTTTAGTTATACTCTTTAATGAAAGGCATCATTATTAAGGGTCATATACAGTAGCTTCAGTGACAGTAGGCAGGCTGTCAGTGTGCTATACGATGCAAGGCAAGCCAGCCTATAGCCTAATTCTGTAAAGGCTATAATAATTAAAACCGCTTCATATAGTCCAATTAATTATGCATGTAGTTCGGATATCAAACCAACTGTATTACAGAAATTAAATATGAAATGACATATTGAAAGCCAATATTGCATTTCAGATAGGCTAATTATATTTCACAAACACTTTGGCAGAACTATATGCTTATGGGAGACAATAGGCTAGGTTTTCTCCCAATACTCCCAGGACAATATATAGGCTACCAATTTATTTTATGACCACCGAAAAAATATTTCAGAGTGAACCCTTTTAATTTACAAACGTAGGTTATCTTTATTGTTGAATAGCCTATGCCAAAGTTGTTTTGAGTTTAAATAGCCTGCTTATTCACTCGTTTTGTTCAGAGTGAAGACAATCAAAGTCCCAATTCAAACCATCATAATTACTGTTTAGCGATTTAGGCCTACGATTTCGTTATTCTCCTTTTTAGGCAACTACTGTATCAATTTTTTTCTCTCGTGTTCAATTTGATTAGGCTACTTCCGATGAAAATCCTGTAGATGGCGCTTGTAAATCGAACTGAAATCTTCTAGTTTGCCTTAATTTTACGACATGCATCCTCTTTTCGTCAATCTATGATTTTGGTCTACTTTTCTACCTCGTGCACGAGCAGACATGAAGCTGATTTTAGCCTCGTTTGAATAAACGAGGGCAAGATGCAGCTAACTTGAGTTAATGGAACGGCTTTAGCTTCAAGTGGAAGTCTACACTAGTTCAAGCCAGGCTATTTCTGTTGAGCGCCGCCTTGTTTAGCGAGGTTGATGGAATACCCCCCAAGTGGCTCACAAGCAATGCAGTGTGTTAGTTGAGTATTTGAGTCAGACCAAAACCAACTGATGTTGTCTGGTCCAGATGTTCTCTACCCCTACTGCCAAATTGGGTTCATTTAAAAGTATAGACAATACTGTATGTGTGTGTGTAGAGCCAAGCAATCTTTGCTCATTTTTCTAATTCCCTGTTATCTATCCCTGTTATTTTATTTTCAGATTATTGCCTTGAACACCAGCATTCTGTCTTGCCTGCCATCCCTCTGGAGCAAGTTTATGATCCAGCTCAACTTCTCCATCTGCCCTGTTGACCAATCTAAAAAGCCATTATTGTTATTGTGGATCATCAAGGTCTACAGCCTTACCACTTGAACAGTTAACTTGTAACCTGTACACTAATGAATAAGAATATCTTTATAAATGTTTGATTCATGGGACTGTTTTTACTCTTTGTTTGTTTGTTTGTTTTTGGATATGTGGTGTCATGTCAAATACAGTCTAGCGTGTATGCAGTGTACCCATTTCTGCTGTGTGGCACTTATCTTGTACAATTGAATGGACCAAAATTACTTTACACTACCTTTTGCCATGCTCTAATTCTACTTGGATTTTTAAAAAGCTACATAATGTTCCCATGGTCAACATTGCTAGAGATGATGTTTCAGTTTCAGTCAATGGTAGTGTAAACCAAGGATGGGATCTGAGGGGTATTTTGATGTGTGTCTGTGTGACTCTTTATACTCGGTCCTCTGAGAAGAGAAACCAGAGTTTGGGTATTAAATTGTATTTATATCTGGGGTAGATTTTTTTTATGTTCATGATTTTGTTGTTTTGTTTTGGTCAGGGGTGGAAAGAAACACTGTATTTGTATATGTCTTCAGATACACTGTAGTACTGTTTATATGACATATCATGGAATTAAAAAACATTTATATTTACATATTTCCTCCCCTACCTTATTTATAAGCAAACGTGACGTATGATTAATTCATGCTGTAAAGCATCTGAAGCGTAAGGCTCATGCTGTGCAAGTGTTCCTAGTAAAAATGTTACTTCCCAGTTGTACGCTAAACACCAACATAGTTATCGGTGCAGTCTGTGGTTGGAAATTAAAGGTGAATTACACCTTTCTAATTTCCTACTCTTTTTGTCTCAAATTCAGCAAACATGTTGTGGAACAACAGACTGAATGAGAAGTTGAAAGATAGATTGAAAACAAGATGGTCCCAGCCATAGAGTGCCGATTAGGTTGCCATAGACTAGTTTAGGTCAGATTAGGTCCTGTTGATAGGCAGATCAGAATCCAGAAAGTGAACAGTTTATCACAGAATGCCTGATATCATGCAATCATGATGCAGACTTCTGCAGACAGTTGTGTGTGTGGTAGACTGTTTTGGTTTTGCCAACATTAGGCTACCACTTGAGTCAATTTTAACTTTTTCACATTTTCAGCATTTAGATAAGGCAATTGGCTGAACTTGAGGGACATCTTTCACTGCAGTAGCTTAAACAACAAGTACTATTGTAGCCTATCAAAAATATAGGCCTACACAACAGAGAGTAGTATACATACTGTGACACATTTGGTACACTAAGGCAACAGTGATGGCTGGGTCAGATTACACGATTTGTTTTGTCTTCCATGATGATCTTTTAGGATTTACCTGGTCAGACTATGCCATTAGAGCCATTCTTACATGTATGCAACATAGGCTACTGTAAGTCATTTGCTGTAATTTATGTCACTAGGCCCAATAAAATGTCATTATTATGCATTATTCAATGCATAATGCATTATCCATTGCATTTTTCTATTTGAGCTGTTTTAGCAGAGCAAGAGATAAGATATTTATATCCGGTATGTTGTTGACCAGTGTTGTTTTCAGTGAATGACAGATGAAGTTGCCCAACGGATGACCGCATTTTCTTTTTATGGTCAGTAGTGCAAATTTTATTTTGAGGTTGTTGTCGCTTTAAGGCGCGGGCGCGACTGGCCAGCGTTGAACAGGAAGTGTGAAAACTAAACAAACGTTGAAGAGGGAAGTGAGAGAGAGCTAGTTGTAGTAGCAGCCAACAGTTGGGGTGTAAGCCCAATTATATAGTCTTGATATATCCTAGGGCAATTCACAGTGATGCTGACATTACGGTGTAGTTGGCTATGTAGAGAAATGGCTAACTAGGAGGCTAGTCATAAGTAGTTTGCGTCGTGATAAGCCAGTTAAAGTTAGCGTTTGGCAAGTTAGCCTACCAAACAACACTCCATTTCATTTAATCAGTCTAGGTATGGATGTGATGTGTCTCCTATGCTTATTTGTTTTTGGTGGTGTTGATGCAATTTATGCAAGTGTGCTGTATGGCCACTTCAGATAGTAAAAGCCAGCCTCAGCATCAACAGCATACTAGCTAACTCTAATGTTAACGTTAGTTAACAGATGAGCTAATGTACCCATATACAGAGCAGTCAGGTGTAATTTCCTGATAGATTTTGTGTATTGATGTTGCATGTTTAACCTCGAAACTTGGTGTATAGCAAGTAGCCTGTTCGGGAGTTTAGTGTGGTTGATTCATTGTCAGTGAGCAACTGTCCAAAATGTGAATGTTGCAGGTGAATGGGATGGAGCAAGAGGTCCTGTCAGACAGTCTGGAAGCAATGAGCTTGGACGGTAGGAGCGACATGCATACATTCAGGTAACGGAATCTTACTCTGTCTACAAACTGTCTGCAAACTGATAGCTATCTGTTATGTTATGTTATGTTATCTGTGTTTGTTTGTATATATGTATGGATGTATGTATTGATATTTATGTATCTATTATTATTTATTTGGAAAACAGTTCAAACTGAGCTCGTTACTCTTAGTAACGAGCTCAGTTTGAACTGTTTTCCAAATAAATAATAATAGATACATAAATATCAATACATACATCCATACATATATACAAACAAACACAGATAAGTGTTTAAAAGTTTAAAGTTTAGAGGATAGATTTTGGTTACCATGTATTATGTAACCACAAACCGCTGTCGTTGCTTTGTTAGATGGGAGAGAATTATGCTTATTTTTCCTTATTGCAAAACCCAACATTTTCAGCTACCTGTGCTGTGATATGGAATCATTACAAAAACATTCAGCATCTTATAAAATGAGATTACTATGATAAGGTTTCTCAACTCTAAAAGGGCTAAAAGGCTTCCTTTTGATGTTTTGAGTAGATTACTCGATTTTGCACAGGGGGAACCATTGACTCACTCTGACTCAAGGTTTAATGGAGAATATGAGACCTCATCTAATGTTAGCTACACATCTGCTTCTAAATGGGAAGCTGATAGACAAACTCCTCTTTCAAAATGATTCCTTACAATCTATGGCTATAGCCCATACGTTACCATTGATCTAGATGCTACAACACCAAGAGCTGTGAGTCTTGTTCCTCAGTTCTAGCTCTGCCCGCTCTGTTTACTGTTCCTGTGGCAGATGTCGTAACGTTAGGCTATTTCATAGCCACGGTTCTCTGAGGGAGATGAGTGAGACACAGACCGTGACTCTATGGGATAGCGCCCTCGCGCGACCGCTCTTGAAGCCTTTTTAAACACGCCTATTGGCGGAGAGAGCTGTCACTCACAGGTAGCCCCGCCTACCTATTATAAATTACAGTGACGCTCGCTCCTCTTCACATTGACCAGCTTCTTCAAGACGAGCATGCAGAAGGGGCATCGTTGGTCTGTGTCTCACTCATCTCCCTCAGAGAACCGTGGCTATGAAATAGCCTAACGTTCTCTTTCGGTCGACTCGTTCGACACAGACCGTGACTCTATGGGAGCCTTAAAAACGCCCCTGATGCCCAGCCGGTACAACATGACTATAACCGGAGCCAACTGAGTCCTGCACTAAGCAGTGTCCGTAAGCCCCGGCCCACTCACCCCGAGTACAGCGTGCGCAACAGCCGGCGCCGTAACATCAAGGCGGTAATGCTTAACAAAAGTATGTGAGGAAGCCCAGCCAGCGGCCGCACATACAGTCTGAATAGGCACACCTCGAAAGGCAGCCCAGGACGCAGCCACACCCCTAGTGGAGTGCGCTCTGACCGCACCAGGGGAATCCTTACCCTTGGCCCGATAGGCCATAGATATAGCCTCCACAATCCAATGGGACAGTCTCTGTGTAGAGAGTGCGCGTCCCTTAGCCCCAGTTGCGAAGCACACAAACAGTTGCTCACTGCGTCGGAAAGATTCGGTCCTTTCCAAATACACGCGTAATGCACGGACAGGGCACAGCGCATGAAGTCTCTCCTGCACCTCCGAAGAAAACGGAGGGGGGCAAAAGGAAGAGAGCCGCAGATCAGAGCAGCCATAAGACATAGGCACTTTAGGCATGAACGCAATGTTAGGTCGTAATGTAACACTGTCGCCACCTGCACCGAACTCCAAACATGATGGATGTGTGGAGAGGGCTTGAATCTCGCTCACTCTTTTGGTGGAAACGAGTGCGAGCAAGAGCGCTGTCTTATAGGAAACAACCTTTATGTCCGCTTGCTGCAAGGGCTCGAATGGTGCATCGCAAAGAGCGTCCAGCACCATGGCCAGGTCCCAAGTCGGAAAATTATGTCTGGCCGCCGGACGGAGGCGGCGGACGCCCTTAAGGAACCTGCTCGCAAGAGGGTGTGCTCCAGGGGAGACGCCGTCATAGCCTACATGACAGGCTGAAATGGCTGACAAGTAGACTTTAAGCGTCGAGTGAGCTTTGCCTTGTTCAAACAGTTCTTGAAGGAACGTAAGCACTGTCGCGATCGAGCACTGGAAAGCGACAATGCCTCTATGGTCACACCACTTTTCGAATGCTGACCATTTTAAGTCATATAGAGACCTCGTAGAGGAGGCTCTGGCACTCTGAATGGTTGCGATAACATTCTGCGGCAGCCCTGCGGAGCTCAGCGCTTCCCGCTCACGAGGAAGGCGTACAGGTTCCAAATGCACGGGTTCGGATGGAGGAGCTCTCCTCCCATCTGAGACAGGAGGTCCGTGTGGTTGGGGAGGCGCCAAGGCACTCCGACCAAGAGCTGGAAGATTTCCGCCAGCCATGGCCTGTTCGTCCACCACGGGGCGATCAATATCAAGGTGAAGCCCCCGTCCCTCACCCTCGTCAGCACGTTCGGGACCAGGTGAACTGGGGGGAATGCATAGAGAAGGACATTCGGCCACGTATGCGCCAGCGCATCCGTGCCCAACAGTGCGTCCCAGTCCAGGATGGAGAAGAACAGTTCGCAGTGCGTGTTCTCCTTCGACGCAAACAAGTCGATCTCCGCCCGTCCGAACCGAGCCCATATTAGGTGTTCTATTACTGATGGATGAACCCTCCATTCCTGGTTGGAAAGGGAGGCTCTCGACAGTCTGTCTGCCCTTATGTTCAATCGTCCCGGGACAGGAGTGGCCCTGAGCGATTTCAAATGAGCGTTTGACCACGTCAAAACGGCATAGGCAAGACGGTGAAGGCGAAGTGACCGTAGCCCCCCTTGACGATTTATGTATGATACAGCTGTATTGTCGGTGTTGATCAATACATGTTGTCGTGATAGAATTGGGAGAAAATGTTTTAGAGACAGAAACACTGCCAACAGTTCCAAAACATTTATATGAAGCTGGCTCTGCAGAGCTGACCATGAGCCGCCCACAGCCCAGTTCTCTAGAGTGGCGCCCCAGCCGGTCAACGACGCATCCGTGGTTAACACTTTGCGCATAGCTATCAGGCCCATTGAAGCACCCCGCGACAGCACCGAGGGGTCTCGCCACATTCACAGTGCTTGCATGCACGATGTCGGGACGGATATCATTTTGTTCATGTGTGCGCCCCGCTCCGCACACAAGACCAGGGAGAACACCCATCTTTGCATATCCCTCATAAACAGTTGGCCCAGTGGCACTACTGCTATCATTGATGCCATCAAGCCTAAGAGGCGAAGGCAAGTGCGAAGCGGGGCGGTAATCTGAAAGTCGGTCGAATATCTCGACTGTCCCAAGTGACTTAAGGCTACGGGATTCATTACAGAGCAACCGTGTGGGTGCGCTGATTTTATTCTCACCACAGACAGGGATTTTGTGTTTGTGGGGTGACAAGTATGTGTTTGATCTAAACCCAGAGGAGTAACCGTGGGACTTAGATAATCTGAGTGAGGGGACACTTGTGGGCATGAAGCCTTTATTTTTGTCACGTACAAGGGACATGTGCTTGTGTGACACGATGAACTCCCCCAGAGCTGAGCGTGGGGGGGTTATGCATGAGTGTCGGGCAAGGCGTGATATAGCCGGCCCGACACCTCGCATGTATGTGCGGGGCTCGCACTCCCGCTACGCCGGTTTCTTTTTCTTAGCCATTGGGCCACGGCGTGGCGGACGGCCAGTGTCGGCGTCGAGCTGGATCGACGGACGTCGTGCCCAGGCGCCCTGCACCACCGCGGGGGATGGTTGTGGCTGTGGCTGGGACTGGCGGGGTGTCGTCGACTGAAAACGCTTGCTCGGCCACTGGCGTGCGGGCTCAGCAGGCTGTGGCGAGTGAGAGCGTTGTGCAGCAGCCGAAGTCGAGGTCGACGGGGCAAGTCTGCGGGGGAGGAGGTAGCTGAAAGCCTCGTTCTCCTTCTTCTTAGACTCACAGCGGGTCTGCATGGCCTGGACCGCCGAACCGAACAATCCGCTGGGGTCCACAGGGGCGTCCAGGAAGGCGTGCCTATCCTTGTCAGGGACCTTAGACAGATTGAGCCAGAGATGTCGCTGGGCTACCACTGTCAGCCCCATAGCCCTCCCGACAGCCTGGTTGGAACAGCGCGTGGACCTCATGACGAAGTCCATCGCGGTGCGGATTTCAGTCCACAAGTCTTTCAACGGTTTGCCTTCTTCGAGGGCTACACCCATCTCAGCCTGCAACTCAGCCACATAGGCGAGGAGCAGCGACACGGTGTTTTGAGCTCGGGCTGCCTGACCAAGAGCTTTGTAGTTCTTCTCCAGTAGCTGGGAGGTGAATTTAGGCTGCTTGTGCGGCAGTTGGGAGGACGCGGTCAAGCCCATGTTGGTGTCCGGAGCCAGGTAGGACGCCAGTGACTGTTCAGCCTTGGGACAATCCAGCAGCCCCCTCTCAGCGGCGCCCTCCATCTCCGTTAGAGAGCCGAAACCACCGATGACCACCCGGTTAGAAAACGGCTTGCCCCAGGTCTTCGCCACGTCGTCCAGACAGTCCTGGAACGGGGGGACCGAAGGCTTGGGAGCAGGTGATGGAGGGGGGAGGAAATTCCCATCTAGCCTGTTGATCACAGGCGTCGGCGGTGGACGCGGCCACTTGACGCCAAGCCGGCTAGCAGCGCGTTGGCACGTGGCAAGGAACAGCTTGCCCGCTGTGGTGTGAGACTCCGCCGTAGCAGACTCCCCCATAACCGACGCAGCAGTCGAGGCCGGTGCGGGCTGAGAGGGGGGGAAAAGCAGTTCGCCGTCCACACACTCCTCCATTGCTACGTCCTCCTCAGAAGAGTACTCCAGCGCTTCCAGAGCGGGGAGTGGCATCGGCGATGGACGCGCCGTGGAGGAGGCTCCTTGCGACCCAGACAGGTTGAGGAGCTGAGCCTCGTCCTCCTCGCTCATTACGAGTTCGGAGAGCAGGGGGTCCGAACTGTCCTGAGTCGGGAGATTGAGTCCAAAATCGTCAAACCGGCGCTGTAGTGTTCTGAGCCCGAAGCGAGAACAGGCAGCGCATCCCTGCGGGTTGTCCAAGGCCTCTCGGGCATGTTGGAGCCCCAAGCAGAAGACGCAGGCGGCATGGGTATCCTTCCTCTCAATCGAGTGGCCACAAGCATTAGGGCAAAGTCGAAGTTTGGGACGTACCGCAGAATGCATGGCTTAATTGAAGGGAATATCTAGTTGCAGGTTATAGCTAGTGGAGAAGCGGGCAACGCGGCTAGTCTCCAGGCTACACGGCAACGTTAGCAATTAGCTAAAGTTCGAAAAGAGGCGAGCTGACGCGGCCAGATATTTCGAACTGTCCTTTTTTCTTGTTCTTTTTCTTTTCTTTCTTTCTTCCTTAACTAATGTCCCGACGTTTCGTGGGGTCGAGTAAGCTTCTTCCCCAAGGAAACAGTTTAGCCGGAACACTCAAAGTAGAATTCGTTGGCGTGGGTAGTAACTCTTCGTTACGGCTTCTTTAGCGAGTCTTGAAGAGCGAAAAATGTGAAGAGGAGCGAGCGTCACTGTAATTTATAATAGGTAGGCGGGGCTACCTGTGAGTGACAGCTCTCTCCGCCAATAGGCGTGTTTAAAAAGGCTTCAAGAGCGGTCGCGCGAGGGCGCTATCCCATAGAGTCACGGTCTGTGTCGAACGAGTCGACCGAAAGAGAAACACTTGTTGCACACAGTGTTGCTCTATTGTGCTGTTCTTTCAAAATCAACACCCAGACTTGGTTAAGTTTTAACCACCCCTCTGTGTTGTATTTGCATGCAGTTTTGTTACTATTATGCTAGGAACCCTTACTGTGGTCATGTGAGTTGTGTACAGGTTTAGAGTTGTCAGACTGCCCTACACTGGGATTGCATAGAGACTCACATGCTCCAAGCTCCCCCACCCCCTGCCCTGAGAAAAGATTACTCACATAAGCCCTCACTCCACACTTCCATCTACCAAAAACCCAGCCCACCCTCAAAGCCCCTTCCATTTGAATGGACTGAGCTTGGTGCGTTTGCCAGGAAATTTCCCTCACCTTGTCACTGTGTGGAAGTGTATTAGCAGCAGCTGTGAGTGAAAAAAAAAAGAGGGGCTTTTTGTAGTTTCGACTTTCGACACATTGAAGTGTGAAGCAGAATTGAAGCGGAATTGATTGGATTGATTTTTTTTCTAATGACTGAGACATGGATTACATTTCTAGCAATTTGTTGAGGTAAAATCGCTTAAATACCTTGAGCAAGGCTACACCACCTTGACGGCAAGTGAACATATTCAAGTTGGGACCAGTGCACAGAAGGAGGAACTTGCTCTGAGTTGCGGAGACTGAAGACTGGCTGTGTGTTAACCTTTCTCTCACTGATACACCACTTAAAAAAAAAAACTCATCATGGATGACATCGCCCGTTATTTCGACGCCAAAATGCGAGTGCGTGCAGACAGCTTGGCCAGCACGACCACTCACTCCACAGACAGTCGAGTGCAGCTGCGCAATCGTGTTGCCCAGCTCATGACCTGTGTTGACGATCTGGAGTCCAACAGCAAGCTGCAGGCGGAGATGAAGAAAAAGTTAGAGGGGGCTTTGTTTCTCTGTGGAAAGAAGGCCTCCAAACCGAAGAAAGACCAATTCAGGTTGATTCCCGTGCTCTTGTTTGATTCCTCTGTCTTTCTGTACAAGCGTGTCTGTGTTCACACTGCAGAATTTAGCGATGCATGTTCAAGCTCAATTGCCTTTACTAGGACTGCAGTGAGCACTCATCAATGTCTGTGTGTAACAGTAGTATTTCTATTTTTGTGAGGGGATGCAATTTGCTTCTCACGTTTTGGAAGAGGTCTTTTCCCTCCCCTCGGACAGATTATAATCTGGTTCTCTGAAACCCGATCAGACCAAATGGATTGAATTGTTTCAGATCTTAATCTATGTTGCACTTGTTATTCCTTGACCTCATTACCCTAAATGGAGCTTTTTGTTACACTAGAGCGCTATTTGAGGACAAAGAAAGCCTTAGCCTGGCTTAGACATACTTTGGATAAGTATTCAGCTAAGCATTTAATCAGAAATTGAGGGAGATTGTCAATGTGGAAAGACATCCTCATATTTTCTTGGGCTTTTAAGAACAATTCTGTTCCAACAATCAATGTGACAGGTGTGAGTAGCTAGTGATCTTTGCAGTGTGTGTTTGTTTGTGTCCTTCCATTCTTCAGGTTACATATGGTCACATGGAACGTGGCGACAGCAGAGCCTCCAGATGACGTCATCTCCTTGCTCAAGCTACATTCCCCAAAGACTCCAGATCTTTATGTGATAGGGTGGGTCTCAGAACAGCGGCTCAGTGGCAAGATTTACGATTATTTCGGACAAAGACCCTTTTCTCAGCATTATGCCGCATTATAAAGCATTATACAGCATTATATAACAGCATCTTTAGACTATAAATAAATGTCTGAAAGATTCAAATGACATAATTCAAATTCAAAGGACAACAAAAACATTTTCCTTATCAGTCATATCAAGTCATCTGAACTTGAAAAGATTATCTTCCCCTGAGAGGAAGAAACCATTCTCTGTGTTTTCAGACTCCAGGAAGTGAGAGCTGCCCCTCTGAAGTTTGTGACCGACTTGGCCTTTGATGACTCCTGGAGCCATCTCTTCATGAACACGCTAGCTCCGCTGGGCTACGTAAAGGTACCGGTTCTCTCCCGAGCATTGTTCAGCTGAGGGCTGTTAGTTGCTGTTGCCGACAATGTGAGAATACACTTGCATTGTATTCACTGAGTAGGAACGCAAGAATGTGGTGCACTCTTGTGCAAGGCATTCTGAATTATGGATAATGGTGTTTAAGTCAATCACGAGGGTGTCTGGAGGTGAACAGGCCAGAGTGCTTAAATATCTTTTAGCTATTACACATTGTTGAGCCTTTTTACGCAATATGCTGTAACATGAGGTGTGTATTGATAGAGGATTGGTCCTGGCAAACACCATGGACAATGAGCTGCTGTGGAGAACCGTAGGCCTTATTGTTCTACCCTGTCTGCTCCAGGTGTCCTCCATTAGGATGCAGGGGCTCCTCCTGCTCTTCTTCTGCCGCCTGGAACACGTCCCTTTCATCCGAAACATCCAGGTCTCCTACACCCGCACGGGCATGTTTGGCTACTGGGTAAGGCCAGATATGATCACTGTTGCCTTTTGATTGTATTGGGAAACCACAAACACATTCCTTTGGTAGCTGCACTTACAGTTGGAATGACACACTGTATAAATATTATTACTTTTACGGAAATGATAATATACATTATATTATACAGAGGTGGAAAAGTCAAGCTTCAGAAAGTAAAAGTCCTACTGCATATCTGTGCCATCCATTCACTTAAACCAGCTGATTCTACTGTAATTAGCAAAACTCTTCAACCAGGTAGAGTAGCTAACTGGTGAGATCAACTGTGTTAAGTGCACAACTACAGTAGATCCAATACGTGGTTCGACTTTTACTTTCTGAAGCTGGACTTTTCCACCTCTACATAGTATAAATGATAATAGACATTATTATGTATATCATATTATTTATATTATTTATTTATATTATTTATAATATGATTTATTATTATTTGTTGTTGTTTTTGTTTGCCTCAGGGAAACAAGGGAGGTGTCTCCATGCGTTTGTCCTTCTACGGCCACATGCTGTGTTTCCTAAACTGCCACTTGGCCGCCCACATGAACTACGCCTCGCAGCGGGTGGACGAGTTTGAGTACATCCTGGATAATCAGACCTTCAACTCAAAGGACACGCCGAATATCCTCGATCACAAGTCAGTGCACACATACAAGCCAAAGTATTCGCAGCTATCCCTGTAGGGGATCTGTCATTCTGCAGGAGCTGTGCTTACACCAATACCTAAGAACCAGCTATTCCAGTTCCTCTCAGATGTTTGCGTACAAGAGACCTGGCCACGTTTTAGCTGTAACATCAGTGATGCCTTGAATGTCTGTGAGCTGTACGCATCCGTGACTTGCAGCGGCAGCGGCCTCATTTAACTGTGTGTGTAGGTGTTTAATCGCATTCTGTTACATAACCGTCTTTTCTTCTTTTCAGAGTGGTCTTTTGGTTCGGGGATTTGAATTTCCGAATCGCCGACCATGGAATGCATTTTCTACGCACCTGCATCACCAGCCAGCGCTTCAACCTCCTATGGTCCAAGGACCAGGTTTGCTGCATTTGAATTTCAAGCAAAACACAACAACAAACAAAAAAACCAAATCCCTTTCCTTGCCGGTTTTGGACTGTGTTCATTGCTGTTTGTGTTGATGATGTTCAACTTGTGCATGTGCCTGTTTGCGATTTCATCAGCTTACGATGATGAAACAGCAAGCAGCTAGCCTTCAGGAGTTCGAAGAGGGACCGCTCGACTTTCAGCCGACTTATAAATTTGACCTGCACTCTGATAACTATGACTCCAGGTAGTTATCAAGTTCGCCTGTGTCCTAACACACACAAACACACTCAAACACACACACACACACACACACTGAAACCCAGTAAGTTGCTTGTCCCTGTGTGCTGTAAGGGGGAAAGAACATTAGCTATACAACGCATGTCATTGCCTTCTAGTCTGATTCTGGTGTTCCCTCTTACAGCCGTGTGTTCCATAGTAAGCATCTCCTGTCCTCTGCTTGACCTTTTTACAGACTACAGAGAACATTGTTGGGTTTTAAGTAAGAGTTCAAATCACCCTGGTCTTATATGCATCTCCTTCTCCTCTACACCCCCCCCCCCTTCCACCAAACCCCTAGAAGCACTGGGGGGAGTGATGCTGTTCGGTCAAGCTGTCTAGCTGATTGTAATGTTCTTTGAGGATCTGATTTGTGCCTGTCTGCTGCAGATGCAATTTTCTTTTTTTGCTGCATGTGCCTTTCAGATTATCAGGCGTTTGGTTTGATAGACATGTGTAGCCCTGGAGTATTTTTCTTTGAAGAATATTTGATAATCGCTCAAACGGTATGGTATGTGAAACATTGCAATCTGCTAAAGACTGCTATTTGGACCAGCTAAATCACTCGCCACAGAGCTGGATTTGCCAAATCCCACCGTTGGTGCAAAAAGTCTCAGCGAGAGACATTTCGACATCAAACCTGAGATTGGCTCAAATGACTCAGTGTGACCAATCATAAGGCTTGGTATTGATAATGGGATTTTTTGCACATGCCTTGGGCTTTAGTAAATCACATCCTAGTATTTGGACTTTGAAGCACCATTTAAAACAGTGCTCGCTGCCAATAGCTTAGCTGTCACTCCATCCGAAATAATAAGCTTGTGCATGTCCCTACTGAGTAGCTGTTCCCATTCCTTAGGGGTCTTAACCAACCTACACTTCATATTAATGTATCCTATTAAATGTCATCGGGTGTTTCTAAAAGTTTGTTTCATAAGTTTGTGCTAAACAGGTGAAGAGTATTGTTTGCAGCCCAGCTAATCCTCCTTTTACCCATCTCTCCCACACACACACACACCTAAGCCTCACTTCTCACTTCCAGAATAACTCTCCTGTGTGTCTGTGTGTGTATCGTGTGTAGGTAGGGATTAGAATGAGTGATACACCACCTGCCGTTATGCCTCTGGGTGTGTGTGTGTGTATAAATATATTTCATTTGATATGCCTGTCCGTGTCTGTGCCTATTGTGTGTGTCTGTCGGTTCCTGCCTTGGCACGCTGTCTCATATGACACGAGAAGCCTCTTACGGCTCCCCTCCTCTTGTCCTTGCTCAGTGGCAAGAAGAGAAAGCCAGCGTGGACCGACCGGATCCTGTGGAGGGTGAATGCCAGGGCTTCGCCTGCCACCGAGGACGAGAGGGACGGCAGCGAGGCGGGAAGCTCCGAGAAGGCCCAGCAGCAGGCATCGGTAGCTGGGGAAGAGGGCGAGGAGCATTCACTGAAGGTGAAACAGGACATCTACACGTCCAATATGGAGTATGGCGTCAGCGATCACAAGCCTGTCATTGGTACCTTCCATCTAGAGGTGAGGCATTTGTACTCTCTGATTCTTTGAAATTGATTCAGTGATTAATTAGTCCAGATGTCCATTACATTAAGCAGCATGAAATAAATAGTTTAGACATTTGTAGGTATGCCGAGGTTTGCCCACCATGTGTCTTAAACATGTGTCTCTCTCAACTCTTTGGCCTCTGTGTCCCAGCTGAAGAAGATGTACAACACCCCACTGGTCCAAGTGAGTGCGGAGGGAGACTGGAGCGCAGACTTTGATGCCATGGTGACCTACACCATCCTGCAGCCTTTCCCCTCAAGTGCCTGGGACTGGATTGGACTCTATAAGGTCTCACACACCCCTCCACCTCTCTTCACACACTACTCTGTCTGGCTTGGGTTAAAGATGGAATGGCTCCTTAAACCTGACTGGCCCAACAGTGTACATTTAGAGTATATGTTTATTTGCCCATCAAATTGAGCTTGTTGTGAGATCATTATGCGACAACAGGACAACAGCACATGGAATTGTGTGATGTGCTGTGCGATGCACAGTGTGTGCCTTTGTTTCTCTAGTAAGTTGAATAAACTGTGTTGCACAATAGAAGTTGCAGGTTGTTGATTTGAAATATTTTCAGCTCATAGTGAGTTACTATACATATTTACTTTGTATTTTATGAATAATTACAGTCTGTGTTTATGTACCTTATTAGGTTGGTTTCAAGAGCACAATGGACTACATTACCTACACATGGGTGAAGGATGACCAGGTCTCTCTTAATGATGAACGTGTACAGGTATTGTGAAATTATGAAGTCAAACTTCAACATGATTATGTTCTGTTTTTTTGTAAGTTGTCTAAAACTGAATGTGCTTTGTGCATGTAATGATAACAGGTGTATGTGAGCAAAGATGAAATTCCTGTCCTTGGTGGTGAATGTATGCTGTGCTACTTCAGCAGCAACTTGCAGTGCATTGTGGGGATCAGCGAACCATTTAAGGTCAGTCCACTTAATTAAAAACTACACATTGTCTCAGATAATGTTTAAGAATGCACTGAGATGCAAATGTCAGAGTAATGTACATGGGTAATGTACAACCCTGTTTCCAAAAAACCTGGGACACTGTAAATGAAAACAGTGATTATGTGAAAAATGTTATTATCTGCAAATTACTTAAGGAAAATGGACAATATGCTGATGCCGAAACTGACTAATTGTACTATGTTATGAAGATTTGGGTTCATTTTGAATTTGATGCCAGCAGTACATCTCAAAAACATTGAGACAGGGCAACAAAAGGCTTGAGAAGTTGAATAATGCTAAAGACAACACAGGGAAGAGCATTTCACTCTTAATTAGGTTAACTGACAACATGATTAGGTATGGAGAGAATTCCAGAGGGGCAGTCTCTCTCTGAGGTAAAGACGCAGAGCTATTAGTCACTCTGAAGAACTGTGTGGGCAAATCATGCAACAATACAAGAATAATGCTTCTCATGTAAAATTACAGTTTCAATTGCAATTTCATCATCTACTCTATACTACTTTAAAACAGACCTGATTCGGTCGTGAAAATCGTCGCATGGGCTCAGAAAAACCTTTATTGGTCATTGCCTATGAAGAGTTTGCCGTTCCTTCCACAAATGCTGGTTTAAAATATGTCATGCAAAGAAGAAACCTTGACATGATCCAGAAATGTCGCTGTCTTATCTGGATGTAGAGAAATGGTCTCATCAAGATGAAGAGGAAAACTGTTCTGTGGCTAGACCAATCGAAATTTGAAATGCTTTTTGTAAATTCATTGACTCCTCAACCTCTTGGCTAAAAAAGAGAGGAACCATCCTACTCGTTATCAGTGCACAGAGCGATATCCAGCATCCATGGAGTAGATTGCGTTAGTGGCAATGGCACGATTAAGAAGATTCCAGACTGTTGGGAAGCTGAAATCTCAGCTTGGCTCAATAGTGGGGTTTGTGACTATTTTCAGCTGTGTTGAAACTCCCTAGGGAAGGAGACCTTGTGGGGATTGTGATAATTAAAGGAGATCACGCTGCTCTCACTCACAAGCAAAGTGTTCAGTCGCCTTATTCTCAACAGAATCAGCAGTGTTGCTGAAAAAGTATTCCGGAAAGACCAGGTTGGCTCTCAGAAAGGACGATCATGTAGTGATCACATCTCATTCGGCTCAGAGTGCTCAAAGTTGAAATCTGTTCAACTTTTAGAACAGCGCCGGGCTCGTCAATGGCACTTCTCGTTATAAACCGTCTCTGGTTTTGGTAACTTAGCAACAATACACACTTATCGAAGCGCCGAGAGGAGGAGGTTGAGGGCGCTCTGACTGTAAAAAACGCGGTTGGTGGACACAGCACCTTAACCTGTTAACCTTTAAAGGTGTGGGTTTTTGAACATTCTAACATAAGATTCCGTTCCGCAACAATTCAAGGTTCTAAAGTTCTATGTTGAATTCAATGAACCCAGATATTCTTTCGAACGTTCATTTTCCAAAATCAGTGCAAAGAAGACAAAACATCTGAGAATGAACATCAGCACAGAGAATCAATCGCTCTCAATGGGGAAGAGATCAAGGAGGTGGGCGAATAAATATATCAGGGCTCCAAAATGTCATCAGATGCACCAGGAGACAAAGAGATACTGAAAAGAACCTCCAAGGCCAACCAGGCATTTGTTTCCATGCGTAACACACCTACAGTGCCTATAGAAAGTCATCATACCCTTTTGAAATAGTTACTTTTTTTGTCTTACAGCCTGAAATCAAAACCCATTTTGAATACAATCTTTTCCAGTTTTATTTACAAATTTAGTTGTACAACATCAAAATAATGAAAAAAAAGTCAACCGTTCTGAAAATTAATAAAAACATAAAAACTAGAATAACAGGGTTGGAAAAGTCATCATACCCCTGACCTAATACTTTGTAGAGCTTCCTTTTACTTTCACTACAGCCATCAATCTGTTTGGATATGTCTATTATAGCGTTGCACACCTAGATTGGGGAATATTTGCCCAATCTTCCGTGCAGAATTGTTAAAATCCAGTCAAATTCTGTAAGGAACGGTGATGGACTGCTCTCTTCAAGTCAATCCACAGATTTTCTATAGGATTTAAGTCAGGGCTCTGACTTTGCCACTCAAGGATATTCACCATCCTATACTTAAGCCACTGCTTTGTTCTTTTGGCAGTATGTTTAGGATCATTGTCGTGTTGGAAGGCGAATGACCTGCCCATCTTCAGCTGTCTAGCAGAGGGACACAGGTTTTCCTCAAGAATTTGGGTGTACTTGGCAGCATCCATTTTCCCTTCTATTCTGACCAATTGCCCAGTCCCTGCTGAAGAGAAACATCCCCACAACATAATGTTGCCCCAACCATGCTTCACACTAGGTATGGTGTGTTTGGGTGGTGTACTGTGTTTGGTTTTCACCAAACATTGCGCTTGGAGTTCAGTGCAAAAACACATCTGGAATATTCTGCTACCGTGTGGAAAAAGCTTTTATGGTCAGATGAGACTAAGATTGAATTTTTTGGAGACTAAGATTGAACTTTTTGGACTGAGCTCCAGGCACTTACCAAACACAGTATACACACCCAAAACACACCATACCTAGTGTGAAGCATGGTGGGGGCAACATTATGTTGTGGGGATGTTTCTCTTCAGTGGGGACTGGGCAATTGGTCAGGATAGGAGGGAAAATGGATGCTGCCAAGTACACCCAAATGATTGAGGAAAACCTGTGTCCCTCTGCTAGACAGCTGAATATGGGCAGGGCATTCGCCTTCCAACACGGCAATGATCCTAAACATACTGCCAAAAGAACAAAGTAGTGGCTTAAGGATAGGCTGGTGAATATCCTTGAGTGGCAAAGTCAGAGCCCTGACTTAAATCCTATAGAAAATCTATGGATTGACTTGAAGAGAGCAGTCCATCGCCATTCCCTACACAATTTGACTGAATTTTAACAATTTTGCACGGAATATTGGGCAAATATTCCCCAATCTAGGTGTGCAAAGCTATAATAGAGACATATCCAAACAGATTGAGGGCTGTAGTGAAAGCAAAAGGAAGCTATACAAAGTATTAAGTCAGGGGTATAATGACTTTTCCAACCCTGTTATTCTAGTTTTTAATTTTTTATTAATTTTCAGAACGGTTGACTTTTTTTTCATTATTTTGATGTTGTAGAGCTAAATTTGTGAATAAAACTGAAAAAGATTGTTTTTAAAATAGGTTTTGATTTCAGGCTGTAAGACAAAAAAAGTAACTATTTCAAAAGGGTATGATGACTTTCTATAGGCACTGTATGTTTAGAATCCTATATATCATAGAACAGTGTCCTCTCCATTCTACTATATGGAGCAGACTCCAGAAATGCATGAAAAGGATTTAGTAAGTTGCCAAATCAAATTCAAAATGAACATACAGTACATATTTTCCCAATGTGTATGTTGTCTTAACTATAATTATTAGTTAAATATATGGTTTACATGTTTTGCAAATTTTTGTATTTTTTCTTTACATTTTACACAGCATCCCAACTTTTTTGGAAACAGGGTTATATTTGTTGCTTGTGAAAACATGATCAATATCTTCATTACAGGTGCATGAGTCTAGAGTTGCTATAGAAGAAGGTTTGGTGCCTGAGAATGTCAACGGATTGGACCAAGCAGTATCAAGTTGAAGAGGACGATCCCACGAAATCCACGTCATCACTGTCGTGTGTCCGTAGGCTGAGCCAAACCAGCACCGGACCTTGGAAACCCAAGAATTATGGGAAACAAGTGCATTTTAAAGAAAATCAGTTCATCAGTTTTTAATCTATCATGCTAACGTGCTGCATTCGGTTACAGTGACAGGAAATAATTTGAGACCGCACATACAGTTTGCCTTAACATTCTTGGCTCTTAAAAGGTTTGGTGGAAATGTTTGCATAGGGTTCTATAGTTGCCTATAGTAACTGTACTCCAGTTAGGAAGTTAAACAGCCATTTTTGAGATTGTCAGTGTTTTTAATTGAATATAATGGAAGTACTGTAGAACTGATATTTTGTATGCTCAGATAATGTATCTTTCTTGATCTGTTAAGCGCACTTTTGTAGTCCTTTTGCCATTCAATTTCAGTGTATAATTTGGTCTTGTTTCAGCAGGTCAATTTTACAGATGTTATCAGTTTACCTGTGCTATAGGAGAGATATATGTATGTATATATACAGATATATTTTAGTCATATTGCTTATGGCAAAGGATGGTTGTTTTCGAAAATATTTATGAAAGATACACATGTATATTTATTTGCTTATGGTCTGAGTTAACCAAGTGTCTGGAACACATCAACTGTAAAATGAATGATATCAAAAGGTGTAGTAAGTAATATTGTTATCAGAAACAGTGCTTTTATTCTGAAGGCAAGTTTTATTTATGTTTTTTTTTTTAAAGAAGAAAACATTTTCTGTGCCTCTCAGCTAAGTCATTCATGCTGCTGAAAAAAATAAATAATCAATTAAAAATACATTTGATATACAATACAACCGACATACTATTGAGACGTAATGCTTTGGCAATAAGTCCAACTTCTTACACTTTTTAAAAACAATTTTATGTGCCTGGTTCTTGTAAATGAATCCGGTTTCTCAAAGATGGTTACACAAATGTAGGACCTGATGTTACAGCTTTAATATTCATATCAGAACCGTAATAATTTCAGCAATGTTCAAAACAGAAAATTAAGGCTCTTATTTCTGTCATGTAGACAATGTTTCACAGACCTTAATAAAGTGTTATGTTTGGCTTTATCATCTGCATATTCACAATTGCAGCAACTCTTAATTCTGTTAAAAAAATAAATAATTTGAAAATATTTAATTGTTGTCTATTTCTTGTATATTTGTTTACATGTATGGGTATTCCCAGGCTAATGTTAAGTGGCTCCAATGAATCAAAATCAACCAGTTTGAATTCATGGCCTACTTCGGCCTAGTCTAGGCGCTGACTGATCTCAAAAGAACATCCCAGCCTCTCTGGTCTAGGAAGCGTTACCGTGACAACCGTTTGTTTATCTGCCTTGGAACACCACAGCGAAGTGCTGCAAGTAACATTGTAGACACAGCAAAACACTTCGCTGTTGTTACAACACTACAAATCCAACCATTTTGGTCAGGTAGGTTGTGGTTTTTCCTGTGTACATGTTGGATCCATTGCCTTATTGAATTAAAGGAAATTACATGGATTGTTTTGATGAACGGTGGACATCTTAGCCTAGATATCTATCGAAGGCCTATCGGAAAGTTGTATCAAAGATCCTTCATTAGGCTACTGCTCCGCTTTAACCCTCTCTTGTTGTGTTTCCGCCCATGCCCTTTTACGTTAATGTGTCACTCAAGTAGCCTGTGATGTTTAGCTAAGTCAAATAAGTTAGATCACCTTTTTCCAGTGCTACATCAACTTGTTCTTTCGTTGAGTTTCACTCTACACTCCCTGTCCTGGTGTCATAGGCTGACACTTTATTTAATCGTGAGCATAAACATCTTTGGATTGAACAACAACATTCTCCAAACAGGATGTCCAGGCTGATCGAACCTCCACCTAAATTCCTTCCCCACGAATGGAAGCACGCTAACGACGTTAATCGTGGGAATGCAGAATCAGAGCGTGCTCGCTCTGAGCGTCTCACTGTGGAGTCGCAGCGACTGATGGAGCAATGTGACAGGGCGACCAAACATATGCAAGATCAGGCCAGAAAAAGATTAGGTAAGCAACTTCCAAACGTTTTCACTATTTATAGAAAATGCTAGCTATATTACTGGTGATGATAGAATCTATCAGATAGATGTTGAAATATAATTACATGTGTTATGTCATGCTTGATTTAAACTATGAAGAACAGAGAATCCATGACATCAAATTCTGGAAACTGGAGCTGGACAAGAAGCTGGATGAAGTGGTGAGTGAGACTGAGGACCTAGTCACCAGCAAGAGCAGAGTGCAGAAAGCCCTGGAGAGCTGCTTTGAGCCCTTGAGAGTCACCATGCAGTGCCTTGAAGAGAGGTGAGCCAACATGCCTTTTGTCTGATGCTGCCACAGCCTAATGCAAACCCATCCACTTCAACATGCGCCTGACTGATCTGTTCCAGAGAGAAGCGGGTGGGTATTGACCTGGTGCATGACGAGGTTGAGCAAGACCTGATGAAGGAGAAGGAGGTGATCGAGGGTGTGGCTGCCCTCCTTCAGCGCACTCTGGAGCAGACCATTGAGCAGATCAGGTGAGAGGATTGGTACAGTGATGCAGCGAGCTTTTATTTGCATGATAAAATGGATGATTTCAGTATTTTCATTGTAACCCAGGTTAAAATAGCCATAAATACATTCTTGAATAAATAACAATAAAAATACTTTTGAATAAATATAGTGATATAATAAATAAAGTTCATGATTTAGTATAATAAATAAGATTAAAAATGATTTCGTTTCAATATTAATTCTTACAGGAAGTTTTGTCACTTAATACGAATCAGCCTATCAGAATGGCTGGTTGCAACTTCCTGTTAGAGAGAGAGAACGCTAGTCAGTGAGAGAAGTCATGCACGCTGAAAGTTAACAGCTAGCCAACAACAAACCAGTGAGCAAATAAGTGCAAGTCGCGTGAAAACTTTTATTTCCTTTTATTTTCAAAGTGTGTTTGTGTTACATTTGGTCTACGAGGTAGACTGTGTTATTTTCACATATTAGAGAGTATAGTAACCACCGTGTATTGGAGCCACGCACCGCTGGCGAGCCTCCCACCCGAGAGAACCATCGGAGCATCATCTAGCTGCATCCATCGGATTCATCGACATTGGGATAACAACAAGAACTCTATCTTTGGAATTTGCGGTAGGACTTTTTAAAAGCCATCGTCATTTTCGTGTCAAGAGGATTGTTTATTGGACTTCTGAATTGCGGTAGCGTGGGACTCATTCGAAACCGAAACCTAACTCATCTCCACGTTTTCCACGTGGATTTCACTGGATTGCTCAACTGGTCGCTAGCAAGGTTAAATGCACTGACTGTTTAGCACATTTGATTGAATTGCATTGTTACTGAAAGCACTGTTTAACATGACATTTGATAGTTTTATTCACTAACGATTCCAGCCTTACTGTTATATTGAATGGTGAATGTTATCTTTGAAACTTGATGGTATTAGCCTACTGTTACATGTCAAAGCTACACTGTTTTGATTTTGTTTTAACTCGCTAAACCTAGTAGCTCACTGGTTTAGATAGCTAACAGCTAATGCCTGATTCTAAAAATAGGCCTACTCATTTAAAGCACTTGCTGCGTTAATGCTACTGATTCAAAGCTATTGCTGCTATTGATTTAAAGCACTTGCTGCATTGATGCTATTGATTTAAAGCTATTGCTGCATTGATCATTTTGATTTAAAGCATTTAGTGCTATTGACAATTAAATATTGTTGAACTTAAAGTTAAAGTACGTACTAATTGAAATAATATTTTCTATTTGAATTTAGCTTAATTAAACTCATTAAATACTAATGTGAAATAAGTCTTATTAAACAAAATAAGGATTTAGGTTAATTTAAATTAAAATAGGATTTAAACAGAAACTGAGTTAACTCTAAATGGAAACTAAATAGTAATTTAAAGGTAACTTTAAACTAAACTTGATAATTCTTTTCTTTAAACTAAAACAAGTTAAGAGATTTAACTGTATGCTTTATTACCTGAAAGAAGAGGTAATTCCTGAAATATTCTATTCCAATTCTTTATTGAATATTGTCCATTTCATGTCTTTAATGGTACCAATGTATGTTTTCTACTTTTGCTCTTTTCCAATATAAACAAGCCGGCATTTAAAACTTACTTCATGGTCTGTGGTGTGTCTAATGTTATTTGCTGTAATTATTGTTTTAGCCACTTCTGCTCCCTACGAGCCTAGTCACTGGTCCTAATATAGCATAACTTATCACAAATCGAGGTAAGTGCTACATCATCATTTTCTCTCCATTAAATTGTGAGTGTCCATTCTGCTGGTAATTACAAGTCACAACATTTCACCTCAACCCAAGCATTATTTTACTCACTATAGTCAGAGTATCGTATTAGTATCTCTTCTCTTTTAACACGTCATTTTGTGCATATTCAGGCTCAACCGATCAGCAAAGTACTATCTAGAGAAGGATCTGCAAGGCAAATTCCAGGCAGAGAAGATTGATGATTTATGCAGCATCCTCACCAACACCAATCCAAAGATTGACAGCAGTGCTGGAGTATTGGAGACTGGTCCAGCAAGGTGAAAACAGACATTCCCTTGCGAAACGCACACCATTTATAATATATATTTAATTTATATATTTATAATATATATTTATAATACACTACATATATTATTGTGTTAATTCTGTGGCACTGTACACAATTGGCCTGCAGGGGTCAGTCAGAGTCCACTATTAAGTGTGTGGATGAAATTGCACCATGTATTTTATGAGAGTGGTTCAATAGTATAAAACCAATTCACTTAGAAATTGTAGCAGTATATCTAAATAGAAGTCTTTATTTGACTTTGTACTTTCCCCAAGAATATGGTGTCAGCATTTAATCTTTATGCGCTGGATTCACTGTCCGCAGTAACACAGTGACACCAGACGAGTGGGAGGCATTCTCTGACATTAACATCTGTAAAGCTGAGAGGGAGAGAACCAACTCCGTGTCTCTTCGGTCCCTGGTGGACAGCCTGCTGCAGCAGACAGCCGCAGATATGTCCACGCAGCACGAGGCCACAGGTGCCGCGCTGGAGATGAACGTGCAGAGGACCAAGAGTGCCAAAGCCCTTCTGGAGGACCAACTCGGGAAGGTGTGACCACAAGACATTTCACACCATTTCTGTCCTCTTAACAAGACCAGGGGCCTGCTGAGTTCGGCGGCGATATAGCCGGTGGGAAGCTATGTCAGGGCGGGGACTCTGAAATGGGCGAGATCCCTCCAGTGAAGTGAAAAAAAACCCAATCACATGATGCAACCAGTGTAAAATTCTGATCTATCTATCTTTTATTAATGAAATTCAGCCTGACTGTGCCTTCTTTGTGCGTCTTACTTCGCTCTGGCCACTCTGCACACTGTCGGCAAACTCGCACCCACTATACCCACAATAGCTTCTATTCTTAGTAAAACCTTCAAGTTAGGAGAGAAATCTTTATCTGGTATTCATCGGTTTTGTTTGACTATTCAACTCTGAGCCATGTACTGTAGATCATTGATTTTTGAAAATGTTCAGTGCTGAGAGAAACATTTAGGCTTCTCTTTTCAGTACCATGCAACCCTTGTTGTAATAAGCTTGTGTTGTGCTTTTGTATAAATACATTGTTTGTCTCTTTTTAAGGTATTGGCTGAGCTGGCCAGCCAGGAGAGGAACCTGGAGGCTCTGCGTGTGAGCATCGCGGATAAGGAGGGCCCTCTGAAAGTGGCCCAGGCTCGGCTCACAGCCCGCAGCCTCAGGCCCGACGTGGAGCTTTGTCACGACTCGGCCCAATCCCAGCTACTCACAGAGGTCCGGGAGCTCACCAGCCAAATCAACAGGTGAACTGAGGATCGGAGATCTCTTGAGAACAAAAACGCTAACATTCTTTTGTGTTAAAAGAAGTGGCCTTGGCCATTTATCACTGTCTAAATGTTTCCCTGCTCTCCCCCTCATCCTGGACTCAGCCTGCAGGAGGCCCTGTGGGAGGCAGAGATGGAGCTCCGCGCTCTGGCCCGCAGCCAGCTGGCCCTGGAGGAGCAGATCCAGGTCAAGGCCCATTCCCTGTACATCGACGAGGTCATCTGCACTCAGCTGCGCCAGCCTATCGTCATCCACAACTTTTGAGTAGGGGATTTAGGAGGGGCGAACTAATATTACAGTATACATACGCAATGCTCAGGCTCTATTTAAAAAAAGATGGGAATTACTGCAATAAAGCTGAAAGTTATGCATCCCAAAACGTGGGGAGAAAGTGAAAGATGGTGTGGTTTTGTTTACAGTCATGATCATTTTATTTATGCACAATATGTTTTACATTGTTAACATGGGCCAAATCGATCTGAATTGAAGTCCATGAAACATATAGAATTTTCTAAATACTTCTGTAATGTCTGCCTGGAGCAAGGAGATAAGAGTAGCCGTAGTGGGCTCCAGAGCTCCAGCTGGTTGTCACTGCTGTTAGAGCATGGGGTAGGAGATAGCAAAGTAGTTGAGCTCCGTGTCTATGAGTATCCTGTAGCGTAGGTTAATCTCATCCAGCTGATCGTCCTCCTCCTGGGTCTCATACTTGTTTGTGTAGATTCGCACCTGCCAAGTTAGCACACCAAGTCAAGATGACTGCTCAGTCAGTACAATCGTAAAACACATTCTATATGACTGCCATTGCCCCTTGTCTTAATTTTATGGTTTTGAGTATGCATGTTACTTTAATGGTTTTGAATAATGCATCTTACTTTTATGGTTTTGAGGATGCATTTCTTCTCCATCCGGCTCTGCAGGAGCCTCTCCAGGAAGCTGATGTCCAGGAAGGCCCAGACCTTTAAGTAGACTAACTTTTTGCACATCAAAATCAACTCCATTAGTTCCTCATCAACCTGCTCATGACTGTTGTTCAAGTCCAGGCTCAATTTCTGTCAGGAGAGAGGGAAAAAAGGATATGCTTTTCAGAATGCAAAACACAATGAATGTTTTGAATTCTGAATACAGTTGTCTTTTAGACCTGAAGTTGTTCAGATTCCCCCGGTCACATATCTAACATTGCAACAGTGCAAGCCGCAGTGGCAAGTGGCATCATTCAGAGTGGCTGTCAGTGCAGCTGACTCATGCCCACCAATTCAATTGCAGCACAAGTCGGGCCGGTCTTTTTAATGCCGCTTCTCATTCATTCATCAGCCGCCTTGTTAATAACATGGCTAGGAGCTGCATTTAACCACCCACCACCATCCACCTTTGTCTGCGTGGCTCTCAGCCTTTGAAACCCCCTTCAACTCATGTTTAATTATTCTCCCTTGGTTATTGAATAGAAACCAATTCCCATGCGGTATCTGTTAAAGCTTTCCTGCTATCGCTTGGGGTCATTTTTGCCCACCTTTTGCCCTTCCTGGTCTACAGTATTTGTGCAGGAACTGCAGAATAGAGCTATCTTGCTAGGGGAAAACCCCTGAGATAAATATGTTATTGATTTGATGAAAGTGGTCTTGACCAAAGTAGTTTGGAATGTCATGCAGTATTACGTCTCCTTGCTTGCTCTAATGAATGAATTGAATGCTGTTCCTTACTTGTAAGTTGCTTTGAATAAAAACATAAAAAATCTGCTGAATGAATAAAATGTGAACGTACGTCCAGGTGCATGTAATCCCCGTTCTGTTTAGGCCTCTGTCTTACCTGTAAGTTATGTCTATACCAGGGCACCACCTGGGTCAGGGCAGGCTTGGCACTCCACTCCTGCTCACTGAAGTAACAGCTGGTGAGGCTGAGGTCTCGCACGGGGATCTCGTGCAGCAGGATGCGGTTCAGGCTCTCCAGGCTCAGGATTCGCTCCACAGACATGTGCACGTGGAGGTCTGGGCAGCGCTTGGCCAGGTTGGACCAGGCACTGCCCCAGATCAGCTGGCCGTGCGGCTCGTGGATGTGGCAGCGCACCGTGAGAGAGCGCAGGGATCCGCTGTTGTCCAGACCCTTGCAGGCCACCGCCAGAGCTTCCAGCAGCTGCTCTGACATGCAGCTGTAGTTAATCGTGAGGGAGCTCAGACCCCTAAACCGGCGCATAACCTCAGCGAAGCCGGGGCTGTTGTACACAGCAAGCGACTGGGAGAAGAAATCCTCCAGGTTCAGGGTTGCCAATCCGGGACGTCGGCCGAGGTGCACGTGATGCTGGGACGCAGCGACCGACTCGAGGACCTCCAGGCCCTGCGGCAGGAAGAACCGGGCTCCTCGGAGGTTCAAGTAGTTCAGGTGAGAGCCCTCCCTGCGCAGGTAGAATGTCAGGCTCCGTACCAGGCTGCTGCGCACGCTGCGGCACCAGGCCGAGCGGTCCAGGTCCATGTGCTTGACGGAGAGGGAGCGCAGGCGGCCTCGGGCCTTGCGCAGGGCGGACAGGAAGGCCCGCATGGTCTGCTGGAAGCGCCGCGTCACCAGGGAGTTGATGGGGTGCGAGAAGCGGATCTCAAGGTCCTCCAGGAAGCCGCCGTACGTCTTGGCGAAGTTGACGGCCGTGTCCATCTCCGAGCGGTGGGTTCGCGACACGCGGCCCGAGAAGTTGAACGTGCGCACGCGCCACAGGGACGGAGAGCGCACCACATGGTGCCAGTGGCGACACACGAGGGCAGCACGCACCCGGTCACGGTCACGGAGGTGCAGGAACACCTGCCGCAGACACGTGTCTGGCAGGTGAGCCCACATGGACTGACCACATTCTTTATCCTCCTCTAACTTCTCTAACTTCATTTTTTCAGTTTCACCCTCTCCCCCAATCTGATGTCCACGAGTGTCACAGTCGTCACCTGAAAGAATTTCCCCTTCTTCAAGATAGTCCATTCAGAGATTAGTAGTAGGCTGGTAAGTTACAGATGATGTTCACTAACACATACGGTCCTCAGGGGAACTGTTAAGTGGCTTGAAGACACTGTTGGAAGTGAAATAACTACCCCTGCTTACAGTCTGCTTAACCTACCTGACTCTGTTTTTGTCAAGACTATATCTATTCTAATCTTTTCAGATATCCTAGACATCTTTCCGAATTACATTCGGTCAGATATGTTAACAATAGAGTTGAAATCTAAAAAAGAGATTTATGATTGTCAATACATGATTATATGAGGACTTATGCTGTCACTATGACATCACCACCTGTGACCTCATAGTGGTGCAAAGGACAAAGGAGTTTAGATTTAAGCACAAGGTGGAAAGTTGATGCTTTACATTAACTTTATTGATCCCATGGAAATGTAAACAACGACATTTTACATTTAAACCTTTTGACAAAAAAAGTGTTAACTACTGTACCTAAATACATGATAATATTTGAAAGTATCTGTGAATATTATTTGCATATTGTATATATTGTTCTCATTTTTGCTGGACTGACATAACAGCCATCTTATATTTCAAATTTCTGACATATTAGGCTATGTTAAATGCTCACATACTGTTAAATAGTGTCAGTTTCCAACATTTTTTCAAACATAAGTGAGTTAGTGTGAGCGTTTTTAAGCACTTCACAGATGAAAGGCACATTATTTGTTCACTGATTGTAGGGTCATCAAGTGCACCATCCTATGAAAGGAAATTCATTTGAATGTTTACTGTGATTGTCAACTAATTTAATAAGCATAAGATAGTGAATGTATTTCAGTGGACTCACATACATTTCACTTTGCGTCATTGATCTCCGTGCTCTTCAGATGTTTAAAAAGTTGGCACTTTTTCTAAGGGAGAAAACAGACGGCCTTGTCAATTCACCACATCTGTTTTACCACACAAGCACTTCTGTGATTCCTGTGCACCAAACACATTGAGATCATTCGTAGGAGAACCAACAACTTCTGATTGTCTGATAGTCATTGCAGCAAAAACCGTCACAACAAAATTGTCACTACAAAAACACATTTCCTTACCACGTGCCAGCTGAGAGTCTTCATTGGCAGGGTCAGGTGGCAAATGGGACAGCTGTTGATCTGGTCCAGCTCCCCTCCTCTGTTCAGTACATCAGACAGACGGAGCCCAATTGTGCCCGCTTGAGGCCCAGAATCTGAGTCCGAATCCGGGGTTGAGGCCCGCTCCTCTCTCTCGTCCTCCTGGGCCTCGGATGGTGTGGAGGAGGTGCACTCCAGCTGGAAGTGGAGAGGGCAGTGGTAGGTGAAGGATGGATTTAAGAAGCCTAATGATATGGCGTGAATGTACAGTACAGTACAACATCTGTCATTTGTGCCTACCAGATGCCCCTCCAGGTATTCTGATGGAAAACATCTTTTGCATTTCCAGCAAAGAGCTAGAGTTGGCCCTGAAAATCAATGATAATGGCATAAATTCTCTGGAAGCCATTCACTTTACTTGCAAATTCTACTATTTACTGTATGTAAAATTCAGACTTGTGCCCGCTTGAGGTCAACGTCTTCACCCTTGGATTAAAATAGCCTAACATCACAGCTAAGCTAAACCATGAAGTGTACTCTACCTGACCAAATGATAGAACTCACGGAATATGAACTTAACTGTTTGTGTTGTGAGCTGCAGCCTTCTGCTCATCAGTGCTAGTGTCTGCTGATGCTGCTGAGGCGGAGCAGATGTCAGCGTGACGGAGCTGGTCCTTCAGGGTGACGTAGCGGCCACAGTCTGAGCAGCGCTCCGTCCGGCTACCGCAGGCCACAGTGTGCTCCTCCATGGCGGACAGAGGGAGTTCCAGCTCACAAAACTCACAAGTGACCAACCTCTCCTTGCACTCATCTGCCTGGTAAAGAAGAAACACTTCTGTCATAGGCTTTTTATTTTACAGGACATAGTGAATCCTGACGATTCTCTTATCTTTGTTTGTTGAAGGTAGACCTACAAGTAGCTGTGATTCACACTTAATTACACAAACTGATTTATTGTCAATTTTGGACAAGGTTATTTGAAGAGGACTTGCCAAACACAAATGATGTTATGAAACCACTATGAGGCCATTCAGCCAATTAACGAAACAAGATGAAGCCAGCCAAGTCAGTCAGGACAATTATGTGGCTTTCAATTGCACATCCTTCAGGAGGGAAAGGCGATGACTGTCACCAATCATTGTATAAAAAAGTAATTAGTTTTTCTTTTTCACAATCACTGTGGTTACTGTAGGTTATTGTGATTGCCAGAATGTTGTTCTGTTGGGAGATGTGGGATAGGGCCTCTGCCAAGTCACCTGTCAAGCCTACCTCATGATCCATTAGGTGGCAGCGCTCCACTTTAACATTGCACTTGGAGCAATTCACCTGTTCAGATAATCATGAAAATACATGGAATCAAATTCCAAACTCTCTACTACCCACTTACGCAGGGTAATATAGCATATTTCGGTTGAAAGGAGACTGTAGGCCTACCTGTGTGTGTTGTTCTGCGTGGTGTTCTTCGAGCTGTTCTCGCGGAACCGGCTCATCGCAGTCAGGACAGACACACAAGAACCGTCTACAGTGAGGTTCGTGGAGTGCGAAATTGGATTTGGCGATGTCCTTTTTACTTTGACATGACACAAAACAGTAACATACTGTAAAGGTTGTTTAAACTTGACTACATCTGAAGTCAGGCTAGCATTGTTTTCCCCTGTTCACTTTCAGTTTTGAAGCAGGTCCTACCAAGATATTGATATTAACATTTTACATTTTTACAATATTGTCGGACGGAGGCTAAGCTTCGTCGAACTTCATACAACTAAACACAGACTTACCAGTTTCCACAGAGAACAGTTTCTTCTTTGTTGTTGTCGTTGTTTTCCATTGTAGCGTGTTAATAACCAATTTTGCACTTCGTCTGAATTGAAACTGAAACCTCAATGTCACATTGATTGACAATAATGAGGCGAAACTGCGCCACCTGTTGCTCATTCAGCTGATGAGCTTGACATTGCCAGTTGCCTTTAATTTAGATCTTTCAATTTTATAATTGTGTAGCCTATATTTTCCATATGAACAAGTGTGAAAATGTGAATATTAGCTGAGATCTATATGAGTCTATATAGTGGATTGACCTCTAGGCTACTACTCAAGACATTTGGTTTTCAGCAACCTATGGCATTCTACCATTACAGTTTTTTTTCCAATTGCAAAAACACAATTTTGAGAGTGTTTTTTATCCAAATTCACACACCAAACCACACACCCAAACTGCAAAATACCTCAAGATATCAAGCAAAATGAAGCACTGCAACCAAAACTACATATAGCAGAATCAAAATCAAACTTTTGCACCACATGGCAGTGATGGCACACACTTCATTCACCAGATTGTTGTCTTACCATCTCACACTGCTGGGCATAATGAAAAGCACTCTCAAATGTAGTATGCTTTGCCATAATACTAAAATAGTTAAAATTGTAGAAAGTTATTTGCGTGCACATAAATATTTGCAGATAGGCTGATGCATGCTGTTGAAACTTTTTTTTTTTCACCAAACAAGTCAGTGCAACATATGCACAGCAAGTATATTTACATTTTAAATAATTGTGCTATGAGTGTCATTTTAGTGTCTTAGCAATTGGAAAAAACTGTAATTCGATCATAAAGCCTATCATGAATTTTCTAAAGTCGGTGGTATTTCAGATAAGTCCCTAGGCATAGCAGACTTTAGACAGCAAGTTCCTTGAACCTGTGACTGATCCTGGCACTAATCATACGATATGCTAGAGTAGGAATTGGATTTAAATTTCTTGCCCTGGAATTTCTGGCAGGATGGGAGATTGGTAAAACACCAGTGTCACTTGAGGGCAATGGCAATTATGTCATTGCTTCCCCCGTTTGCACTCAGATGTGCTGGGGGGTGAACTTACTCTGGCTGGTTAATTTCCTGATTCCAGTTGAGTTGCCAGACGTCAGCTGTAGTCAGTAATGAGTGTAGTTCTCTTTCCTCACTCAGACTGGAGGCATATTGGATGTTTGGGCTTTCCAGACTTACAGTGTGTGACATGCATAATGTGTGTGTGCGTGTGTGTGTGTGTGTGTGTTTGTGTGTGTGTGTGTGTGTGTGTGTGTGTGTGTGTGTGTGTGTGTGTGTGTGTGTGTGTGTGTGTGTGTGTGTGTGTGTGTGTGTGTGTGTGTGTGTGTGTGTGTGTATGTGTATACAAAGAAACTACCAGAACATCTTGAGGGCATGTTCTTGTTTTTTTTATATATATACAGTGATGTAGGCCTATTTGCAATGGTGCGAACGCACTCAGACCTGGAAGTGTGTTTACACATCGTTCCGTGTGTTTGTGTTTGTGTGTGTGTGTGTGAACACATGCTCTATACCTTCTGGCTCTGAAACAGTATGTCATAGCTCTGTCATCTCTACTGTGGTTGTCACTCATCCGCTTCTCAGGGGGCGAGGATGAAGGCTGCGTTTCCTATTCTTCACAGTAAAAAAACAAAGCCCATACATAACACTGCGATAAGGATGCTCTGTCACTTTCAGCTGCCACACACTTACAGTTTACATTTGCATGCTTTCATCTGTTCTTGTTGTGCATGTGTTTCAACATTATAAGATTAAACGTTTAAAAAATATCACATATATTGTAGCTAGACAATCCCAATAGCATCATGGGGATAGTTGCAAAATGACATAACAGTTTTTTACAGCTGTGCTTGTTCTTTCCTCTCAGTAAGAAGGATGGCATTGAGTGTACAATGCAGCGCACGGCTTGCTTTTGTTTT
Source organism: Sardina pilchardus (assembly GCF_963854185.1). Lineage (NCBI taxonomy): Eukaryota > Metazoa > Chordata > Actinopteri > Clupeiformes > Clupeidae > Sardina > Sardina pilchardus. The sequence continues at coordinate 10,478,466 of NC_085006.1, read as the reverse complement.
TTTCCTCCAAGATATAAAAAGATAGCTCAAGCTCCTCCGAAAGAATAGCGGCTATAGCACACGTTCCCTCTGTAATGAGAAGCGCTTCCTGGAGTGTTTTCCACTGGCTTTGTCAGTTTAGCAGCCATTTCCCACCCTGCTTGATTTATCACACAGACCAGGGCCAAATTCAGCCCAAACATGTGCATGCAGGGATCAAGAGGACACGTTAATCTGTAAATGTACCCTTTTTTTATATAAATGCTCCACCTCAACATGTTCACAAGGATCTGGCTGTGTGGTTAATTGCCATGTGGACTTGTTGTCTACACGGCATAGTTCTCTGAAACTGGTGCCCATTTTTAGCCTGCTGTGAAATTTGAGCATCATGTGATCCAACCAAACAGAGCACCAAGGAAACTGCTGTGGAAATAAGAAAAGAAAGAAAGAGATATATGTGAGCACACACGTTTTTGGGATTACTGTAAACAAAAATAAAGCCATTCAAACCTTTGGGAGGATTCCAAAGTACATTTTTTTGAGGAAAAAAAACAGGTTTCCAAGGCAACCAAAGAAATGGCACCAATTAGAACTCCGCGAGGTTGTCTTATTACAAAACCACCCGGAGACTAGACTAGAGGAAAGAGAGAGAGAGAGAGAGCTAGAGAAAGAGAGAGAGAGGCCAATGAAAAGCACAGGGTCTTAAGCAAACAGATGAATGAATGGCGCTGGCGATGCAGGACAGGGCAAGCAAGGGAAAAATTGATTAAACAGGATCTGTAGGGTGGGTTGAAGGGGGGTGGGGGGTGAGCTTCTCACAGTGCCGCACTAGTACCTCACAGCCGCTGCACCCCCCAACCGACACCCCACCCCCGATCCCCCCCGACTGAGAGCCTCGACTGGCAACAAGGCTGGCTCATTCTTTTTACCAGCCCTTTGACATGGCCACAAGCAAAATCAATAGCAAATACTGTTTGTGCCCTTTGATAGCTGTGATTTCCTGGAACCATTTTTAGAATATTGATTGCTGGTGGCGGTGGTGGTGCTGCTCTTTGGGCTCACATGTGAGCCGGTATTGATATGATTGCACCTCATTTGCAGTTGTCTAGAGGCGAGGTGTCCAAATGGGCCAGATGTTTTCTCAGAGAGAGAGAGAGAGAGAGAGAGAGAGAGAGAGAGACTTTCACCAGAACTATCCCTGCAGATGCATGCCCGCCAACATGTGACACTCTCTTTGCAGTATTCCTGTTTTCTTTATAATTGGCTGTTTGTTTTTTCCTTCCTTCCCTATAAATTCATGAGCTCCTATGGACCACACATCATTACTACTATCAGAAAAGCCCACAGTGCATAGCCTTCCCCCTCCCCCCTTTCTCAAAGCCGAAGGCATCTCTCCACTCCCCTCTCTGTCTTGTGGCATCTCATTCGCTCCGCTTCTTTTTTTCATCTTCTCATCTTTTTGCTCTCATTCTTTTCCTTCCCCTCTGCCATCCTTCTCCTCCCCCTTTCTATGCCCTCCCTCCTTTCCCCTCCCTCTCCTCTCCTCTCCTCTCCTCTCCTCTCATCTCTCTGCTCTCGCTCTCTCTCTCTCTCTGCCACTCACTCTCGCGCTGTATCTCTCACCGCTCGCACGTCTCTCTCTCTCATGCTGGACAAGTCACTCGTGCTGCAATGTTTACTCCTGCCTGCAAGGGAACCATGGGGGACTCAAGGTAAGAACACCGCATGACTGACCAGCCGTGGCACAGGATGTCCTCTCTGTGCTTTTTCCTCTCTCACACATGTTGTCTTCTGTTGTTTTTACCCCTTAACTGTGGGAAAGAATAGGTTGGCATGGGAGAAGCGTGCTAAACTGTTGCTATGCATCCTCGCGTGTGGGAGAGCTCTCTCCGTCCCTTGGCGGGTGCAGGCGGCAGGCTGTTGTTGGGTCGGTCTCCCCCTGGTCGTGGGGTGTGTGTGTGTGTGTGTGTGTGTGTGCTGCAGAGACAGTTAGTGTTCATCTCCCTCGTGCCATTGTTCATGTTCACGTTCACTTGCTCACATGTCACTCTCATGCACATGGCAGCGGTGTAGATCCTAAAGGCACCTGCAGGAATCGTAGTACTGATCATGTATTTCTTAAAAGTGTGTTTTATTATATTATTTGATGTGTGGTTCAAAGAGCAGAGTATGTTGTATATGACTTGTGTTTATATCGTTTGTGTCTCTGCGGGTGCTAGTCGTTGCATTTCTCCACTAGTTTATGTTTTCAATTGTTCCTGTGTGCAAACTGTTGGAGCTGCATAGCGCATGCAGTGGGGGGTAGTGCCGTTCTGATGGATGACTCAATTACTGTGGGTAATGTGTGAAATAGCAATAAGCAGTAAGACCCAGTAGATGAGGTGGTGTGTACTGTATATGAAGTAGATATCTGCCAGCGCTGACTACATTACTCTGAGCTGAGTGTTACAAGGGTTTCGAATTGGGATTGTCTGCTAAAAAATTGCAATGTTTTGTGGAAAAGATAACTTCAGCTGTGATTTGCCGCATGACAAATTGATTCATTAATTCAACATCTGACATTCAAGTGTGCAGAGTCATTTAGAGAACCCAATCCACAGCTGTGAAATGAATCTTCACAATAGCTTGAGTCTTATTAAATTTACTCCTTGCAATGTGTTGTATTTCCCTCAAGGACTTGAGCATCATGTATTTAAATGCCTGAAGGCCTTCTTGCTTATAGCAGATTTTGCACTTCTGAATTTGTATTTCTGATGTCTGCTAAAAGGGTGTCTACAGGCTGTGACTCTCCTGGCTCTGTGCATTCTTTTGCAGCTCTAATCAAGGTCCTCTCTCTCTCTCTCTCTCTCTCTCTCTCTCTCTCTCTCTCTCTTTTGCTTTCTCTCTGCCCAATGCTCTATAATTGCCCCCTGTTCAATCACCAGATATTTTTTCCCATTGTCTTTCTGTCTCACTTCTTGTCAGTCTGTATGGCTCTCCCTTCCCACCCTCACCCTTGCTGCCTGGCTTTCTCTCTCATCCCTCTCAGATTTATTTCTGTCGTTCTTTCCTTTTCAGCTCCTTCCCTCCACCACCCCACCCCCTCCCCTCCCTTTGTCAGCATCCTCCGTCTCCCCATGCATGCGTCCTTCCCTTCATCCCATTTCCCCATTGACATGTCTGTCTGGTGCGTGGGATGGGCGAAACTTTGACAGTGTGTGTGTGCATGTTTGTGTGTGTGTGTGTGTGTGTGTGTGTGTGTGTGTGTGTGTGTGTGTGTGTGTGTGTGTGTGTGTGTGTGTGTGTGTGTGTGTGTGTGTGTGTGTGTGTGTGTGTGTGTGTGTGTGTGTGTGTGTGTGTGTGTGTGTGTGTGTGTGTGTGTGTGTGTGTGTGTGTGTGTGTGTGTGTGTGTGTGTGTGTGTGTGTGTGTGTGTGTGTGTGTGTGTTTGTGTGTGTGTGTGAGTCACCAGAGCTGTGAGCGGAGAGCTGGGACTTTGAACTCCCCTGGTGTGTTCATCTGGTACCATGTGTCTTCTCGGTGTGCCATCTTGTACTTCCCAAACCTCTCCATGCCACCCCCCCCCCCCCCCCCCCTCCCCAAGGCTGTAGTTCTTATTATTAGACATGCCAACTGTCGAGCCCAACTGGGTGCACTCTGCAGCAGGTGCAATTTTCAGAGAAGTGAAAAAAATGTGGAGCCCAATATAAATTGGGGAGAAAGAGAGAGAGAGAAGGGAGAGCGAGAGAGAAGAGAAGAGATTAGATAAAGAAAATTTGACATAAAAAAGTTCTGAAACAATTTGACCAGCAGCCAGACAGATTTTTCTTTCCTTTTCCTGTGTCACCCTGCTGTCAGTAAAACAGAGGAAGTGTGGCAAGCCGACAACCACAGACCTTGGCAGCTGACAGTGGTGTGTATGTGAGTGTGTGTGTGTGTGTGTGTGTGTGTGTATGTGTGGGCGTGGGCGTGTGAGAGAGAGAGAGAGAGAGCGAGAGAGAGAGGACGAGAGCGGAGTGGGCGTGTGGGTGAGCTCATTTGCTGTCACGCTCTCTGCAATCCACCAGCACAAAGCAGCACTCCTGCTCCCGCAGCTCCTGGTGATGGTGCTGGTTGTATGAGAATGGAGGATTATGGAGGATAAGAACCGATAAAGAAAATATGCAAAAGGATATGCTGATTTATGATGGAGGGGCATGAAACAGGGGGATGGGATGGGGGAGAAAAATGGAAAAGGGGAAGAACTGACACTGAGACTGAGAAGAAAAGAGAAAAAAGCTAGCTGGCAGGAAGAGAGAGAGAGAGAGAGAGAGAGAGAGAGAGAGAGAGAGAGAGAGAGAGAGAGAGTAGGATGTCATTATGAGGCTGGGTGACACTCTAAGAGGCAGATGAAGATGATAATGACGGCCAGACAGGTGATGTAATGAGCCTTAGCGTTGCTGCAGGCCTCAGCTGGGACTGAGCTTCCCAGCCCGTAATAATGGAATGATAAAGTGCAGCGTTTGGTTTAGCGCCCCAACACATATACACAGACACACACAAACACACACAAATACACACACGCACACACACACACACACACGCACACACACACACACACACACACACGCACACACACGCACACACTCACACGCGCGCACACACACACAAATGCACACACACGCACACAGGGAGCTAGCTTCAGGGAAAAAAATAGGACCATCAATCAGCTGGGGATCAGCAGCAGTCCTGCTCCTGCGCATCCCGCCAACACAGACGAGGCTATACACGCCAACGTGCTTTATGGGCACGGAGCGAAGCGCCATGTTATCATATTATAGACCAGGCTTGGCTTGCCATTCCCATGCACATGCCACGTACATCATAGTCTTTGCATCTGCTGTGTCGCTTACTATTTCCGTTTTGATCGTAATATTATATTGATTCACATGCAATCGCAGTGAGGCTTTTAATTAGTTCCTTTGAGATGTAATTGATCTTGTAATGCAAAGGCATTGTTACATTTAGCCCATACTGATGTAGGCTACCTCTCAGGTGAGTGTGCTATTGCCATGAATGTGTATGGGAGCTTTTCTAGCTCTCTGAGCTCAGTCATTAGCCCATTCCTCTACTCAAAACCATTTTGCCCTCCCTTTCAACACGCAATGATTAACCTTGAGTGGATGGCAATTTTGGCACTTTGCCCATGTTCTCTCTCTCTGTTTTCCACTCTCTCTCTCTTTCTCTCTCTCTCTCTCTCTTTCTTCTCATCACTCTTTTCTCTCTCTCTCTCTCTGTTCCTCTCCTTTTCTCCTGCTCTCTCCATCTGCGTGTCTCTTGTTCAATATGTCCTCCTACCGCTCACTCTCCACTGATGGAAGGAGACAATGGGCCATGGAGAGACGTAAAATAGGATCTGTCTGTCAAAGTAGCGGCCTGCTCGCTCGGCTCCTCCAGCGAACGGCACTCTCACAAATGGGACGCTCGCGTATGGTCGGTCGCCCGCTAGCTCGCCTTCTCGCCACCCCGTTCGCTTTTGCGGCGCTAGGAAAGGGGCAGCAGGAGTGCCGGTGGCGGTGACGGTGGCGGTTCGGGGCAGATGACTCATCCAGGAGGAAACGACATTAGCCCCTGATGCTGTCTCTGCTAATGCTGTGCAGCCACTCGTAATCTCATCAGTCCAATTAAATCATCTGGCACGTCCTTAGAACCGGGCCCGTGCGTCTCCACCGAAGCACCGCGCTTCTTTGTTGTGCTCGTTGTGTCCCGTGGGTCGTATACTCTGTCCGCTAAACGGAACAGATTCAGGACGCTAACCGTGTTATTTGAGAGCTCAGATGCCTTGGAAAAATCCCGTTTTAATTTCAGATGACAAGTTTGTTTTTGCTGTGTCTCTTTGCTTGTGTACAAGCTTGCTGTACTCCGGCGTCTCAGTGTCAAAGTCATAACTGCTTGTGTTTGCCATCGTTGCCGTACAACGGTGTAAATCCTTCCCGTGACTTGTTTGTGCCCCTTGCATAAATGAGTCGACCCTAGCAACACGGGGCTGAGCGAGATGTCACACCTTTTACAACCCCACCTTGTGCTCTCCAGCCTGTCTCCCTGCTGTCTCTGTAATTTACCACCATCACCTCCCAGGGCAGGACTAATTCAAACCCGGGCCGAGGCGGGGCGAGCCGAGCTGACAGGAGACATCTGAGATATGTGAGAGCATTTTTTGAAGTCAAGGATCAATG
>NC_085006.1:10459795-10467295 GCF_963854185.1 Sardina pilchardus | reverse complement strand
CCTTTTTGCAACTGTTTCCCCCTCTGCTTTGAAGTTAAGCTCCCCTGGCTCTCATGCTGAATGAAATACGATGCAGTAAATGGTTGCACTGTGCCAGAGAATAGAAGAGAGCGAGAGAGAGAGGGATAGAGGGAGAGAGAGAGAGAGGGATAGAGAGAGAGAGAGAGAGACAGGGAGGAATCAAACACTGGAGTGACTGCTTTTTGGTTGGACTGCGTGGGCAGAGCAGCACTCTGGCATCTCCAGCACGCCCCAACACTTGCAGCATGATAGCGCTCACTCTCCTCCACCCAGAAACACTCTCCGCACACCTCTCCACCTGGGCCTCCGCCCTCTCCCTATATCAGGGGACACACCATCTGCCCCTATCCTTTTCTGAACGACCAGTCCCTGTGCAGTGCCCTGTGCAGTTAATGTACACTATACTGTAGCTCAATGACTCAATGAGTCCGATTCGATTAGCCTCGTCTGTTCCGACGAGTGAATGGGGGCAAGATGAAGGACTTTATTTAATTATGTGTCATGAGTAACGATTTATTCACAGCTTAAGCCCATTAATGTGCGTCAGGCGGCGCGGTGCAAAACCAATCGCATACGACAGCGTTTCACTTTTAACTCACTCGCCCACTCACACAAACACATACACACACATACACATACTCACTCGCCCACTCTCTCAGTCTCACACACACACACACACACACTCACTTGCTCAGCTGCTCGCTCGCATTCTCTCGCTCCATCTCTCTCTCTCCTTGTGTGCTCTCTTACGGACACACTTGCAAATTCACTCCCAAGCTCACACACTCACTCTCTCACTCGCTTGCTCTCTAACTCACTCACTCACTCTCTCACTCACACACACTCTGTCTCGCTTAGATAATCACTGACGCATGTGTTTATATGGGCTCAGCGTGCTGCTGTGCTCTCACCCCTCAGCCCCAGTCTCTCAGCAGAGCCCTCTCTGTTGGCCCCGCTACCTAAAACCGCGTTGTGATGAAACATCAATTCTGTGCTTTCTCTCTTTTTTCTCACCCCACACTTCTGTTGCGGCATCACCACTGAGACATGACCGCTGCAGAACAGACGCACACACACAGAACAGTCGCAGCACAGTTCACCTCGTACGCTCCTCTCTCTCACAGCTGGGGTACAACCAAAACCATGTTCCACTGTGACAAACGATCCAGAAGGATCCAGTTCCTATTGTCTTACCCAACTGACTTCCTCTGCTTGTCCTGACATTTACATAAAACACACACACACACACACACACACACACACACACACACACACACACATTGTGGGAGTGTTCACTTTCTATGTAGGCTACGCATAAATAATTGTCATAATATTGTTGCTATGAACTGAAGATCATAGGGCCTGTCACGATAAACCCACTACACTCTTTATAATGATACAGTAAATGTGTATGCACTGTAGGTGTGTATGGTACCTGGTCGACGTGTGAGTGTAGAGTCTAGTCAACGTGAGTTGTTTCTCGGTTTCTCTGGAGAATGGGATGTGCGGGGCTGGTCTGGTCAGGTGTTCTGGCCAGACAGACGTGTTATTGGAGGTCACGGAGCAGCGCTGTGGAGCGTCTGGCACGGAGGGCTGGGAGTCCACACACCGTTCAGGGCCAGCAGCAGGGCCAGTGTGTCTGAGCAGCAGCTCTGCTATACACGCCTGGTCACGTCTGCTTCAGTGATGGAGGGAGGGAGAGAGAGAGAGTGAGAGAGAGAGAGAGAGAGAGAGTGGGAGAAAGAGAAGAGGAGAGAGGGAGGAAAAAAGGAAGGAGAGAGATATGGGAGAGAGGAAAGAAAGCAGTGAGGAAGGTGAGATGGAAGAGAGTGAGAGAAATAGGTATGTACTGTATGCAAGGAAAACAGAGATGGACCAAAAAGAAAAGGGGTAGGAAAGTAAACGATAAGAAGGAGGAGGGAAGCAGTGAGAGGAGAGGGGGAGGGAGAGGGAGAGGGAAGGAGAGAGGAGGAGAGGGGGAGAACAGGGAGAAGGAAGGAGAGAGAGGAAAGAGGAGGAGAGGGAGAGGGAAGCGGAGGGAGGTTAGTATAACACATCAGCTCACTTCAAAGGCCCAGAGGTCTACAGGTGTGCTCTTAGATGATTGTGTTTCATCTGGCCACTCAGCCCAGGATGGTTTTGACCCTGCGTGCTCATTTTAAAGCAATTGGTAATTGTGTGCGTTTGGCAGTGCAAGTGTGTGTGTGTGTGTGTGTGTGTGTGTGTGTGTGTGTGTGTGTGTGTGTGTGTGTGTGTGTGTGTGTGTCTGTGTGTGTGTGTCTGTGTGTGTGTGTGTGTGTGTGTGTGTGTGTGTGTGTGTTTGTTTATCTCTTTTGGTCTGGAATAATGAGGTAGCTAAGGCCCCCTTTCCATATCTGTCTCCATGGAAATCAGTCTACAAAGGGTGTACTCAGAAGGGTTTTTGTGTGTGTGTGTGTGTGTGTGTGTGTGTGCCTGTAAATGTATGTATGCATGGCTCGGTGCATGTGTGTGTGTGTGTGTGTGTGTGTGTGTGTGTGTGTGTGTGTGTGTGTGTGTGTGTGTGTGTGTGTGTGTATGTGTGTGTGTCAGAGTGGGTCAGTGTGGCTGTGCTGATAGACAGGGCAGGCTTTGCTCACGTGGATCTAGAGGCTGTCAACAGCTCCCTCCCCCTTACTTTCGCCCCCTCGCTTCCTCCAACTACAAAGTGAGTGGACTGCACCGCCAAAGCACAGCCACACAATAACAACAGCATAATCAGGCATGTGTGTGTATGTGTGTGTGTGTTGTGTGTGTGTGTGTGTGTGTGTGTGTGTGTGTGTGTGTGTGTGTGTGTTGTGTGTGTGTGTGTGTGTGTGTGTCCATCATTTGTGTGCGTGCGCATGCCTGTTTATACACGGTTGCACAAAGGCCTCATGAATGAATATTAAAATGTTAGCAGGGGCCGAGGCTAGGTCCTATAATCATGCCACAGGGAGCAGATAGTTGCTCAGACTCACGCAGTGTCAGGATGCCTCGCAAAATCTGGTGAGTGGCCGTGTCCCTGCTTTGATTCATTATCCAGCTGTGTTTAGCCTGATGAGTTAAGCCATGAGATTTTACTGGAGTGCTACAGGTGCTTTGTGAAACTGTGTTGTAGATCCATGTACCGTTTAATGAATTTTTCGCCTCATTTCTGAGCATTTTTTTGGAAGTGTATAACCTTGAATCATTTTCTGTTCTAAATTATGCATTGCAAATATATCTTTGTGGAGCTGAGACAAGCGGAGCATAGCCTACACTTATTTTTGTTATGCATTTATTTATTCCTTGATTATTATGCATTTCTCATTAAGCCCTTCTGGAAATCTCCGCAACCTTGCCTTTAACCATGCAAGAATAAAACCAGTGAGACTAATGGATAAAAAGATAACACACAGGGTTAGATTAAGGAGAAATGATCTTCGACATGTCAGTACTGTGTCCATCACCTTAACCTTGACTCTGTCTTAACCCTGCGGGAGATGTTCAACTGTCAGGAGCTGTTGCACAATCATATCACAGAGGCTTCTCTCCAGCTGTTTCCTCAAGTGTGGGCATTTTCCTTGACATAAAGTGGGTTTGTAGTCTGTAATGGGCTTTAAAAGATTAGTGGCTGAGTTGTGAAGCGGTTGGCTCGGTGTTTGTTTCACGCAAGATGTCAGGAGCGGAAGGCTGGAGCTCTGATCTCTGCGGTGAAGTCTGATATATTCTTACGGGAGATCTGCTCAGACATTGTTGTTGTTATGGCTCAGCGCCTGTAAATGTCTGCAAGCACACACACACAGTGTGTGCATACACACACACACACACACACACACACACACACACACACACACACACACACACACACAGAGAGAGAGAGAGAGAGAGAGAGAGAGAGGGAAAGAGGGAAAGAGGCAAACACATGAAGTCATGCAACCACAGCTTCTCTGTAGAGAGCATTTAACTCCCTTGGTCTTGTTCTTTGTCTCTGTCTCTCAAATACACAAACACACAGTGTGAGAGAGAGAGAGAGAGAGAGAGGTAGAGAGAGACCTGCTGAACTGTCAGGGGAGTACAGAGACTATGATCTCCACTCCCTATGCTGCTCTCAGACCCCCTCCTCCCTCTGTTTCAGTGGGCAGATGTTGGTCTCCCGGGACACGTGCGGGCCGTCTCGCTTTGTATGCAGCTGCATCAATTATTCCTGTGGCTTTACAGGAGGCAATTAGCGCTACTGCCCCGTGGTTATCCATTACGGCTCGAACTGAGCCAAAATGGCTGCCTTTGTTGCTGCTGCGGGGAGCTTAGCTCTCCATGGGGGATCTGAATCATACCAGCCCCTCTGTCTCTCACTGACTGTCTGGGCCACTTTTAGGTGAAGCCTGATGGTGAAGTGATACAGGGAAAGCTCGAGTCTGTTGTGCCGACCCCCAACACCTAGGCGCAAATGTTAACTGTCCACAAGGATCAGTGTAATTGACTCTCTTTGTCGCTATTTTGGGGAGCATGGCATTTAGGCTATAATGAAAAAAGAACTCTCTCTCTGTCTCTCTCTCTCTCTTTCTCTCCCTCTCTCTCTCTACCCAAAGCTTAAGTTTCAGTGCTCCCCATTGAGACACTTGCATCACAACAGCTGTGCAATTTTGTTAGTACTTTATTTCACTGCTGGAGGTTAGATTTATTAAACAGCTTTCCAGATCACCAAGGGAATAATTTGCCACTTTAATGAAGAAATGTGACGTGGGCTACAATCTAGAGAATATGTGGACAGCAGCAGGGCTGTGGTGAACTTCATACACCTTGAGAACTGAAAGTGAAAGTATCAATGCGTAGGTCAAGTTGTTTTAGAAATAGGTAGTGAAACCACTGGCATGAAGTGGTGGTTTTACAAGTGACCAAGTTACCACCACACCCAGCAAATCATAATCATACAGACCACCTTGTTTTTCTCCCTGTGTCAGTCAGCTCAAGTGTTACAAATGATGCACTAACCTACGTAATAAATGAGAATGTTATGATGAGAAAATCAGTGATCAGTGAAAATTCGTTTTTTTTTTTTCCAAGAGGTAGCGCATCACCCCACAAACAATTATATATGAAGAATCAGTTCATACAGCTTCATTATAAACATGCATCCTAATCTTTTCTCTGTAGTTTTCAGTGTGAGCTCTGTTGTAGACAGAAAAAAAAACATCTGGTCAATTTATGAGCACATTTTTGTCTACGTAAAATGAGAAGAACTGACAAAACCGGATAAACTTAACAGCAGCAATAGCCAAAGTGATATTACTGCCATTGATTGTCATTCAGTTACAAGCTTATTTACAGACTCAGAGTCCAGTTAATAAGACAACTATGTGTACAAAAAATACATAATATATACATTACAGTAGATATTACAGATGTACATGCATAAATGACTGTCCACAGTGATTAAAACACATACAGATATTTCTTCCAATGTTTCCAAAACAGCTTGTGTCACTTATAGAGAACGTGAGGGCCATAATAATTGTATTCCTTGACTCAGTTAATAAAAGTTGAATACCCACGCACATCCTACACATGTATATCAATTTTGCCCGGGTACAGGATCTTCAAGAGCCGTAATACAAAAAGATATAAGATAAAAGATAAAGATTTGTTTTAAATGAAGCAACATTTCGAGCCAAAAGCTGTTCCTCTGGCTGGTTGTTTTGGCTCGAAACGTTGCTTCATTTAAAAAAAATTCTGGGAGCTGGGAGCTACAAACTGGTGTGCGGATACTTTTTATCTTTTTATTTTGACTCAGTTAATAGACACATAAATGTGTACATAACATCCCTTAGCGCAGCTGAATTTGATGTCATACTGCTCTCCATAATTTGAACAAACCCTAGACAATTGCTATAAGCCACGACAAAACACACTATAATTAAATCATCAGCATACATACTGTACATCAGATGATTAATAAGCCTGTCTCCCACCATACATCCAATTTTACATTCTTCTAACTTCTTTGAGATCATTCATGTGCAAATTGAACAGAACAGGAGACAATAATCCAACATGTGTAACCCTGTTGGTGACTGGGAGAGGTGCAGATGTTCCCTTGCCCCAATTGGCTTGAATGATTTGTAGGGAATTCCAGTAATGCAAGATATGGAGACACCTCGCTCTGGTAGTTTAATAAACAATTTACCACCATAATGCAGTCAAAAGCCTCAAAAGAAAACATATAAACATTGTTGTATGGTTGGTTTTATTTTTTCAGTGCTAGCACCAAAAAGAAGTGAACTAGCCAGAGTAATTGGCCTGTAATTTTCTGTGCTCCATACTATACAGCTTCTGTCTTTGATGATTGGCAATAATAGGGCAGATACTATTATGACAGAAATATGTCATGCCCTAATAATCCAGACAAACACATAATGGGTAACACTGAGGATCTATGGCTTGCATAGCCTACTCAGCTGTTATTTGGTCAAAGCCAAGTGCTTTGTTCACAACCAATTTCTCAATCTCAATCCTTTGATTAAAGCTTACAGTATATTCAAATATGTATTTTCAAACTCTGCCCCCTACCTAGCTTTTATACATAAAATAGCCTCCACGTGTACTCTGAGAGCCAGCAGTACATTGCAGTGTAGCCTATGCCTCTGAGCAACAACACTACCCATTTACAATACTTGTGAACCAAACTGAGTATTTGCCCTTTTCTTTTAATGGCTAACCCCACTTTAACTCTTCAAAATGCTGTCATTGCTTAGCTAATGCTATTTGGTTAAATGCTATCTATGCTAGCCATCTACCCTTTTACAGTATGTAGTGGATACATGTAGGCTTGGTCTAGCAATACCCAAAATAATGTGGGTGTACTAAGCTATCTTTCATAACTAATATTAGATATCTCTGAGATTATCTGAGCCACATAGCCCCTGGAGAATCAGAGTTGTGTCCGCATAATGCTAGGCCTATGAGATGCTGTCTTTTCTATTGACATTGGCTGCTTGTGAGCAACTTCCCTGATCTAGTGAGCACAGGTTATTTGTTAAGAGGAATCAATTGTCTCGTATCTCTCTGGACATAAAAACTCAACATATGGGCTTGCCTTAATCATTGTTGTCTTCAATACAATGATTTACAGTAACCTAATAGCGTTGACATCTGGCCGGCTCCATGAATTTTAGGCTCTGTCATCTGGACCCATTATCAAATGAGTTACAGCTTTGGCAACACTGTACCGAACAGTCATGCTAATAAAGCACCCTTTGAATTGAATTGAATTGAATTGAGGAGAGAAAGAGCCACTGAAAGGGGGGCCTACTTAACTGAACTACAACTGTACTTAATTTGGTAAAGGGTGCAAATAGGCTACTGCATAATCTACTGTGATACCATATTCCACCTCTGCTCTGCTGTCTGGCATCTCTTCAGAAGTTGCTCCTGCATCCTCCCCAGAAAAAAAGAAAGCCTATTATTCCGAGGCTATTGTTTTTGTTTCCCTCTGATCTC
>NC_085006.1:10449795-10452295 GCF_963854185.1 Sardina pilchardus | reverse complement strand
AAGCTTGTTTATACGTATGTGTAAACACGTATAGTTGATTCCATTGTTACAAAGCCTGCTTCCTAGTTCAACTGTCATTTTCTCTGGTTGTTATAGTTACCATTCAACTGAGCTTTCATATGGGATGGAGATTAAATTTCACCAGAGGTGCATTCAATTTCGCAAGCATAGGCAACCGTTTGCGAACGTTTGCAAAAAGGGTTTCTGTTTGCTTTGAGTTTTTGGCAAACATTTGCAAATAGTCTGAGGAGGCAATTCTTCCCGAACATAATAGTGGAGCTGGACGTGGGCTTGACAAAGGTAACAATGCAATTACCATTACAATGGTATGTTAACACCAAATCGATCAAATTAAATGTTTAGAAAAAACATGTTCACCACAATGTTCGCCAATGTCCGCTGAATTTGAATGTACGTACCTTAGATCTACTTTATAGGTCTCCCAATCATTCTAACTGTTTTTATATGTCTATGGTCCCGATATACGGAATTAACAGCCACCCTACCAGCCGATTAGAAAATAATATTTTCTTGTCACTGGGGCATAAATACACTCATCTATTAGAGACACATACACACATCCATATACACTTTCACAGATACACACACACAGCCCAACAGACCCACACTCCTACACACACACACACACACACACACACACACATACATATCCTCAGGACTTCAGGACTCCCACAGAGTTTTCAGAATAACTCAGTTTTTTTGTTTCATTCCTCTGCTTTCATCTCCACCTTCACACGCCCGTAGGCAGCGCTCCTGCCGTCCTGTCCCTCCCAGGGAACCGGCCGAGGGGGGTCCATTTCACACTATTGACCACGGGCTCCTGGGGCTTCAGACACCTCACACATGATTACAGGCTTCTCGTTGCTTTTTCATCCCCAAGTGTGTGTGTGTGTGTGTGTGTGTGTGTGTCTGAGTGTTTTCTTTACACGTAGAGATGATGGCTCCGCCAAGAGTTATGTGTCACCCTCAAACCCTCCAGGAAGTCATTTAAACAGACTATAAATAATTCTAATGGGGAAGCAATTTCTTTTCCATTGGGCTCAAACTTTTCTCATCTCGGCCGGCGATAAATAAAGTCTCGTCACTTATGAATAGCAAACTGCGCCCGTCTCGCGGCTCCGCTTTGAGCAGTGCAATGTCATTACCAGCCGTCATTCACCGCGGGGCGTTTCTTCAGAGAGTGGCTCTGTGTTTTTAATAACTCTTTGGGCAGCTTTGAGCAGCAACACAGGCTGAAACAGGGGTCAAGGTCCACGGCCATCCAGCGATGCAGCCGGTTCAATCAGGACATAAAGACACCATTCAGGTAGATCGAAACCAGTATGAATGAGCCCTACTTCCTTTGAGCAACTGGACTATATATAGGTAAGTCTAACTCTTCAGTTTCAACCCCAGTGTCCAGAGGTATTTGCATTACACAAACCAAGGTCAGGTCAGATGTGAACGTTTTTTATTGTGTGTGTGTGTGTGTGTGTGTGTGTGTGTGTGTGTGTGTGTGTGTGTGTGTGTGTGTGTGTGTGTGTGTGTGTGTGTGTGTGTGTGTGATGTTCAGGTCACTGCTCTCTGAATGAGAGTAACCTTAGACGCTGGCCCACCATTATGGCGAGGGGGGACGCGTAGGCGACCTCGGGAGATGAGAAATTTGCGAGAGCAATATGGAGCTCCTGTTACGGCTAATGGCCGTGGGCTGAAGGGGGACTCTAACTTCCTCATTTGTGATTCAGCAACAGCTGTGGGAGTCGGCCATGATCGATGAGCCAGTGGACTCAGTGGCAGAATAAACCCTGTGTGTGAGTCCGCATGACTACTGCACCATGTTTGTGTCTGGGAACTTTGAATGATCATGATTCCCCAGTGTCTATTTTCCGTGAAGATGTGTCAGAAACACATGTGTACACACGCACGCACGCACGCACGCAGACACACACCACACACACCCACACACACACACACACACCACACACACCCACACACACACACACACACATTTGATTACTTTTATTTGGACCCAGAAGACAAGCAAATGATACAAGATCCAAACACTGTGGGAAAAGTCAATGACATGGTGACAGATCTACTAGGCTTACACACTTATTAATGTAGCATTCAAGATTCAAGGATAAACAAAGCATCTTCGTCTCCATATTTGCCTACTACCAATGACAGCTGAGACAGAACAGAATTTTGCAAGTCTTTTTGCCACCTTTTTCTGCAGCCCCCCCATCTGCAGCCCTCTGATAACATTCTTATGTACATGGCCTAGACTTCCAAAGACCAGGACTATTAGCCTACAATCATATCCTAGCTCGGTAATGCGTTCCATTAAAGTTTGATATTTGATAATGTTTGATACACACACACACACACACACACGTGTGTGCACAACCTCAAAACACATTGGCTCCACATGACAGAGGCAGCTTTTGGCGATGTGACACACTCATCTAGTAGAAAAACACTCATGTTTCCTCATGTCTCT
>NC_085006.1:10442295-10444795 GCF_963854185.1 Sardina pilchardus | reverse complement strand
GCAGGAACCTGCTGCAAACCAGTTTGAACTGAGTCAGGCCTGTTTAACTGCAACTGCAACTGCATTGTTACTTTTAATCCTTCCCATGTAATAAGTTAAATCAAATGAAATGAATGCATTTCCACTGGGGGCACATTGTTTGCCTAGTTTGCGCTGACTAGGGGAGGGCCCTTCAATACGTGTGTGTGTGTGCCTTGCATTGTCAGCTGTGTCAGCGTATAGACTATGAAGCAGCCCTAATTAGTGGAAATGGACATTGTTGGGTAGCAGTCTGATGCAAACATTCCTTCTGAATACGTAACCTCGGACAACAAGGGAGGTAGCAAGGGGCTGTTGTTGTTTTGGCAGGAATAGCATCTTCAGAATCATTCGAAGACAAACCTGCCTTGTGTTACTGGGGGAACAGGTGTCCTTTGGGTGGGATTCAGGAGAGATGGGGGGGGGGTGAAGGTGGAGGTGGCGTGCGTTGCCATGGCAGAGCAGCAACTTGAGAATGCCGGAGAATGCAGATTCATTGAGCGGAAACACCTTTTGTTTTGTTGTTTTTGTTTTTTTCAGCCTCTGCCATTCACCCTAATGAATGGAGACTTTTCTCACAGAAGTCATTAGCATTTGCTTGTTTGTTTGTTTGTTTGTTTTGCAGGGGGTGCAAAGTGATTGGGGGGGGGGGGGGGTGCGTGTGATTAATTCCAGGGCTGAGTGGAGCTGTAAAAATCCCAGCGCTGTTTAACATCCATGAGTCTGCATTCCTGACGCACTACTGATCACCAGCACAGCACCCTTCACTTTCAGCACCAGCTGGGTTGACGTGAGCCCTGTAGGAAGTTCTGCTCCTCTCTATTGATTCACGTGTTTACTTAGTTGTTCCAAAAAATGGTGTGTTCACTGTGCACGGTCTGTTGGGATTCGGATTTGACCAGTCATCGCTCGCTAACGTGGGCCGAGCGGACGAGCATCAAGCCACTGCGCTGGCAGAGGTCCGACAGGATGCGCCTCGATGCGCTACTTTCACACATCGCTGCCATTGATTCCCAATGGGCCTTAGTCAGTCTGCTGTCTCACAATGAGACATGATGGATGGAGCCAGGACAAAGGCAAAGGTTGGCTAGGGGGAAGAGAAGAGCCAGGGAGGGAGGGAGGGAGAGGTGGAGAGAGGTGGAGTGGGGAGGGGGAAGAGATGAGCGAGGGAGGGAGGGAGGGAGGGAGGGAGAGGTGGGGTTGGGGTGGGGGAAGGAGGAGAAGGAGGCACTTGTGTGTGAGCACCTGATGTCAGGTCGAAAAAGTAAACATGGAGAAGATGAAAGGCTAGAGAGGCTGGAACTCCTGAACACAGAACAGGTTAGATGAGACACTTCAGAGTTGAGAGAGAGAGAGAGAGAAAATAGACAGATAGAGAGGTAGATAGAGAGAGATCATGAAAGAGAAATATCATGAAAGAGAAAAAGGAGAAGACTGAAGCTGAAGGCTGAAAGAAAATTAGACCCGCATACACACACACACACACACACACACACACACACACACACACACACACACACACAGCACAATTTCACTTTACTGGAGATGCGGTGTTATGAATGATGGTCTGTTTCCAAACCCTCACATGCGAGTTAAATTGAAACTCTGAAACCCTGAAACTCCAGCGTGCTGAAGAGAGCTCTTTGGTACACTGCAGTCTCCAGTAATTGAGGCTTTGTAAAATGACAGAGTAGGAATGTTTGGGCAGAGTGGGGATGTTTGAAAGAGAGAGAGAGAGAGAAAAAAAAAGTTCTGATATCTTTATGTAATAATAATTGCTTTTGCAATAGAAATGTCAATTGAATTGAAAAAAAAACTTGAATTGAGAGAGAGAGAGAAAGAAAGAAAGAAAGAAAGAAAGGAGGGAAGAGAAAGAGAGTGAGTGTGAAAAGACGAACAGAGAGTGTGTGCACGGGGAGAATATATTGAGTGGAACCGAATTACACCGGTGCTGTCACTGGGGTAAACGGAGGCTGGCCAGACCCTCCACACTGAAACAGAGGGAGAGAGAGGGGGAGGGAGAGAGAGAGGGAGGGAGGGAGAGAGAGAGAGAGAGGGAAGGAGGGGCTGGAGGAGGGGAGAGAGGTAGAGTCTGCCTTAGCCTCAGCCTATGAAAACTGAAGGTGGGAGGGAGTGAGAGCCGAGAAGGAGGGCACAGGAGAGAGAGAGTGTGTGTGTGTATGTGTGTGCGTGTGTGTGTGTGTGTGACGAGAGAGAGAGAGAGAGAGAGAGAGAGAGAGAGTGTGTGCGAGTGTGTGTGTACGTGGGAGAGTGTGTGAGAGTGAGTGAGGGCGAGGAGATGCACAGCAGACTCGGTGCCTCTGCCTGTGCCAGTGAGGTTGTTTGTGGGAGAGCAGAGCAGCGTCTCCTGGCTCTAGCTCCAGGGCCACAGGGACTATTACCACCACCACCACCACCACCACCACCACCACAGCAGCTACGGCTACAGCAGCGGCAGCTACAGCAGCAGCACCCAGAGCAG
>NC_085006.1:10419795-10437295 GCF_963854185.1 Sardina pilchardus | reverse complement strand
GTGAGTCTGCTTGGATCGTGAGGGAGACGGATAATGCATCGACGCTGACAGCTTGTCTACTTCGTCTCGCAGACTGTTCACATGGCTGTGTTGTCTGGCATGGCTTGTTTTTTGAAATTGTAAGAAGACGTGCCAGCGGTTTCTTCCCACCGTCTCTTTGGCAGTGTCTGGTCTCCGAAAACCCCTGTGAAGTCCTGATGGAAGTCACGAGTTGTAAACAGAGATTTAAGCATTCGAGACAGAGAGCTGTAAACAGAGATTTAAGCTTTTGAGACCGAGCTTTTGCATTGTAAGCAAGTTGTTTGGGACTACCTAAGAGCATGTGTGTGAGAGAAAGAAGAGCCAGCTCCACCTTGGCAAAGGTTTTAGAGGACATTATTCTCCACAGGTTGAATAGGAGAGTAACAACAACATCCAAAATGACCCCTAACTGTTCACCCCCCTTGTGCCTTAGACATCCGTTTCATCTGAATTAACTGCTTCAGTAGAGCAGCGGGGACCAGAATAGACGTGTTTTGGTCGCAGAGCGCCCGTCCGACACGCCCCTCCGGCTGACCTTGCCGTCGGTGAGGGAGTAGCGGCACAGCCCCTCGCCCGGCCCGGCTCACCACAGCTCACCTCAGACCGAGCGGAGCAGCAGGAGTCTGTTAAAGCCGCTGGTGCCGTCAGACAGACAGCAGACAGACGCTCCAGCCTCCAGACTCGTGCCCACAGCCCAGACCACAGCCGTAGCTCTACCCCTGCCAATGCCACCCCTCACTCGGGCCATATGGCTTAATTAAAGCAGCGCTGCTATTAAAAGGGCAAGATGAGAGGAAAGCAGAGCACACATGCAGATGTTGCATGCCTGAATTTGTATATAAAAGCTCCAATTAGCTCAACTTTGGTCACAATATCTGGACTTATTTTCCTTTACGTAACAATGCATATGTTCATGTGGTTATAGTTACGGTTGTGCAATGGCATGAGATAGAATGACACACAACACACATTTCAAAAGTTGACTCCACTGTCTGAAAATAGCCTTTTTACACTCTAAACAGTGAACTGAATCACATCATATTGTTACTCCTATAGCATATAAATGGCATGATATCGCTGTATTGTAGTGTAATGTGTGTACCAAAGCAAATCAGATTAGAGCATAACACTTGGGTCAAATATATGTGTAACACCATTAAAAATCCATTACAGAAAACGTATGGTCTTTATCTCATCTAGAAGTGTTCCTATTGGGCCATACTGTACATTAATGCGAGTTTCTCATTTAGAATATGCAGTTCAGACAGTAGCTATTCGAATAATCACATGACAAGCAATGATGGGTAAACTGCATCAACCCTGGCTGCGCTGGCTAACTAGGCTGTAGTGAACATTGGGTACTCTGATTGATTGAAGTATGGATTGAAGGCAGCTCGCCGGTCTGTGTGTCTAGTGTTCTTGGTCTGGTCTCAATTAATGGCTCGACTGGAAGGGAATGAGGAGCAGGTGCTGGGAGGAAACAACCAATTAGCTGAAGCCGTGTAAGAGAATAGAAGAGCCCTCAGTGACCACAGATATATTAGTGCTTTTCCGAATTGGTCCTTTGATTTGGTTGATAGAAAAGCAACAGCGCTTCCCTGCTCTCTGAATGAAAACAAGCTCATCGAAGCATATGCTGCTCGGTACTCCCCCTTCCCACAATAGTGAAGGCTTCTGTAAGACATTTTAGTTCTGGAGTTTTGCCTTCATGGCCGCCCAGTGGTCCCTTGCCTGCCTAGTAATCACATTCAAAACTGCCTTTGAAAATGGAGAGACGAGCGAGAGCCCGACCCATGCACCGAGGTCAACCCATATCAGGCCTGATGAAAGAGCTGCGGAGTCTTGAACAGCCAGATGCTTTGTGAGTTCTCTCTACAGAACACTATCTAATCAAGTCTCCTCACTGACAAGCATGTCAAGTGCTGTCCAAGTTGTTTCTTTAAAGCAGCACAATGTAGTTCTTTTACCTGAAAATAATGGCTTCAGACTGGTATTGCTTCAGACACTGGTACTGGGACTGATGGTATTGTGCTGTGTAACTTCATTGTACTGTACAGGAACATGATCCTTTTCATCAGCTGTCAACACAAAGGGGTATAGACTGTTTCTTGCATAGTGTTGATTTAAGGACAGTTCTTGCATAGTGGTGATTTAGACAGATCTTACATAGTGTTGATTTAAGGACAGTTCCTGCAAAGTGCTGCTTTAGAGACAGTTCTTGCATAGCGTTGATTTAAGGACAGTTCCTCCATAGTGCTGCTTTAGAGACAGTTCTTGCATAGTGCTGGTTTAAGGACAGTTCTGGCAGAGTGCTGCACACATTCGTGTTTACCTTTTAATATATCCCAAAGCTGGTGTCATATAACTCTGGCAGCTTTTATGAAGTGTAGCCATAACCTCACCCCATATACCCAGCCCTCCCCAAACCACTGCAAACAGTATAGATCAACAGGTTGGACAGGTTAGTTAAAGCCCAGTTCCTAGTACTTACGCAAACTAATCAACATTGCTTTTCCATGAATTAAATTGGCATTACATAATGTCTCCTAGTGTGACTCTGAACGAAATCTTTGATATCCATTTCCTTTGTACCTAATTCACTTTATTGAGTGTGCTTTTGATCTACTTCAACTGGGCTAGAACAAAGTAGAGAGAGCGCTTTTCCAGCATGCACAATCGATTCCTCTCAGTGCCAAGTTTGCCTGATAAACAAGTCACAGACTAATTGCTTTTATTTGAAACCGTTTCTTTCCATACCAAAGGGAAATATGTATTTTATTTTGTGTGTGTGTGTGTGTGTGTGTGTGTGTGTGTGTGTGTGTGTGTGTGTGTGTGTGTGTGTGTGTGTGTGTGTGTGTGTGTGTGTGTGTGTGTGTGTGTGTGTGTGTGTGTGTGTGTGTGTGTGTGTGTGTGTGTGCGCGCGTTTGTGTGTGTGTGTGTGTGTTGGTAAGCTCTGTTACTGAGACAGCATGTGAGGACCACTGGCTGGTCTCCACATTTCTTTCCAGTTATAAATAGCCCTCACACCCCTGAGAGCATGTCCAGATGAAGGAGGGGGCCATCCTGACCCTCAATACCCCCCTCCCCCCACACACACACACACACACACACACACACACACACATTCCCATCACTGTGCAACAGGAGGGAGTGCTGGCAGGAGGGAGTCCTTGAAGAGCCAAAACCCATCTTTCTGCCTCCCCCAGACGCCTATCTCTCTCTCAGCCCCCCCCCCCCCTTTTCCCAACACCACCCCCCCGCAGTCACGCACAGACCCCCTCCTCTTTCTCTCTCTACACCCTCTACACACCTCCTCTCAGGGAATCCATCACTCTCGGGACACATCAATCCTCTCCCTTCCCTCATCATCGTTCGCTTTCCAATCAAAACCGTCTTTAGCGCGTGCGGCACCTTGTCCAGGCCCCCTCGGCTGGAACGATAAGCGCCTGTGTCCCCACGCTGGGGATCAATCAGGGATGACAGCACCGGCTCAGGGTGTGTGTGTGTGTGTGTGTGTGTGTGTGTGTGTGTGTGTGTGAGTGTGAGGTGGGGAGGTGTGGGGGGGGTGCATGGCCATGACTGAGCCAGCACATCTCCTCAGCAGCGGTAGCGACAGCAGCAGCAGCAGCAGCAGCAGCAGCGTTCTCCTATAGGACGGACAGATAATGCAGAATTCTGCAGCAGTGACACGTGTCGCTTGAGCTGTCGCTGGGTTTTGTAATGATGCTGATAATGGCTCTCGTGGAGGCAGCTCGCAGAATCAGATGATGCTCTGCAGCGCCCTACCCTGTTAAGCCCTCAAGAAGGCTGGGGGGAGGGGGGAGGGGGGAGCTGGGGCTTTTGAGGAAGGGACACCAGAGCTCATGTCTCCCTGGCTTCCACGACAACACACCCAGATGGAATGCCCCCCCCCCCCCTCCAGCTTTGTGTGTCCTCGCCTAATTCGCCCCCATATTAGATCCATTAGTGGAATCATTTGAGCCCCAGTAATTGTGGTTCTGGAGCCTGATCGAGTTGGCTATTGAGTTTCCACAGCGAAAAAAAAAAACCCCATATTAAGCCAAAAATAGCTTGCACAATTAAGACTTAATTGGCAGGAGTAGAGGGACCGCTTGTGCCCCCTCCATCCCATCTTTCTCCCCCTCAGTCCACCCCATTCTCTCTCTCAGTCTCCCTCTCCTTCTCTGCATCCTCACATCCATGGAACGTTAATCTAGTCACTGCCCTTGGATTTTCTATCTCCAGAGCTCCATCTATGCATTAAACAGGGAGATACTGTACGTACTGTAGCTGGAAGATTAGGTCATCATCATAATCATCGCTGTCGTGTTAAATTGATTAGTATTGAATGAAGTCTGATTAAAAGTAATTGAGCACCGAGTAATAATAATAATAATAATAATAATAATCAGCATCTTTATTTGTATAGCACCATACACAGAATGCAGCTCAAAGTGCTTTAGATTCGTACTAGCATTTAGCACAAATTAGTGTGTGATGCTGTGCATGGTAAACAGTCTAATCAGATAATCATGTAGAGCAAGAAGGTAACAAGTTGATGAGAACACTGTACATTCCTCTCGAGTTGTTCAGTGAGCAGCAGGGTGCTAGATGGAGGTGATTATACCTGTAGACCTGTGTGAATATGAAAGCGGAGACCGGGTGAAACAGAAATTAGAGCCAAGAAATTAGTTGGAATTTGTGGAGCAGTTCCTGTAGAGTACCTTACTGCATATCTGATAGATCAGAGTGAGTCAGGCAGGGTTTCCTGTTCCCTTTCATACACTACTGCCTGTCCTCATCCTCTCTCTTACTCTATCCCTCTCTCTGTTCCTCTCTCTCTCTCGGTATCTCTCTCCCTCTCCTGTCTCTCTCTCTCAGTATCTTTCTCTCTCTCGGTATCTCTCTTTCAGTATCTCTCTCTGTCTCTCTCTCTCTCTCTTGGTTTTCCCTTGGTCATGCTGCGTCTCCAGAGCCCCGCCTCTCCTAAGCAGAGACAGTGACGCAGGAACTGCTTCATTACCTCACTGACAAACACAAGGACACACACACATACATACACACACACACACACACACACACACACACACACACACACACACACACACCTCTCACACACACACACACACACACACACACACACACACACACACACACATACTTCCACACACATCGTCTCCCTTATGCATTTGCACTTCTGGCAATCTGAGTGTGTATGTGTGTATGGGGGGGGATGCTTAACCTGCGTACTGTATGTGTGTTGGCGTGTTTAATAAATGTAGCACCAAGGGCCCAGTAGTGTGATGCTTCTCTTCTGAGCCCTCTCTCCTCTGCCTTTTGTGGGTGTGAAAAGCATGCAGGAGATTTCACTTTCCCGCTGTCCTCTGTGGAGGACTATGCGTCTGGGGACGAGCTTGAGCTGGACTGGAAAGAGCTGACTTCATTTTAAACATCACCTCAGACCACCGCTCCCCTCACCGTCTCACTTTCCCTCTCTCTTTCTCTCTCTCCCTCTCTCTCTCTCTCTGTCACTTGCTCTCATACTCTCTGTGTCCTGCTTGTTCGACCAGGACAAAACTGTGAAACAGAGATGCCGTCTACAGTCTACACTAACATACTGTTTGTCACTTTCCAGTCTTCTTCTCATCTACCTGATAGGTCATCTAAGCTCAGGTACCGGAGCAGAATAAGGACCACAGGAGTTCACAACAGTGAATTCGTCCTCCGCATGTGGAGCGCTGCAATCCAAACAGTTGATAACACTTTATCATTAACCTCGTCTCAGCCTCGCACATGTTTATACTTGAGGAGGTGTGTTTTATTGTGTTTTTGGCACCGCGCGGCGTCTTGACCCACGATTTGGCTCAACCCCTCTCCGGCGGCCCCTGCTGTTTATGGCCTGCGAGAGCCTCAAGCTCTCTGCCCGTGGCTGTGCGAGCAGCGGCTGGCAGAGGACACAGGGCTGTATTGTGCTGGGGCTGACCCAGTGGAAAAAGGGAGACAGGAGAGCATGACTTTGTTTTAAATGGAGGAGGAGGAGGAGGAGGAGGAGGAGGAGGAACTGGGCCATGACTGCTAGTTTCCAGAGGCCCGCTGCCTCAACCCATGGGCCCAGCTGGGGTGTGTGGAAGAGGGAGCTAAAAGCGCCTGCTGTCTTCTCCCTCTCTCCCTCTCTATCACTCGCTCTCTATCTCTCGCTCTCTTTCACTCTTTTTCATCTCGTCTCACTGTCGTTGTCCATCCCTCCGACACTCTTACTCACTCGCAGCGTTCGTCGGCCGCCCCCTCAGCCCACTCACTTTAGTCTCATCTGTGGATGAAACAGAATGGAAAGTTTAGTAACCACAGGCATGCAAAGAAGCCTCTCATTTCCTCCTGTCGGTGGCGTTGTATGGGAATGGTGTCAACCTGCGTGAGTCAGTGGATTAGTTCATGGAAAGGTTGCCATGTCGGTGGCCCAGCCGTACACCTCCTAACAACCGGCACCAGTTGATTATCCTTTTTTTCCCCACTTTATTTCCATGGTGACCAATGGGCATTGTTTGCGCTAGCTTCAGTTACACACTGCGGTCGGCCAGTCATTTTGTGCTTTTAACCTGGCGTTTATCCATTTGTACTTTTAAAAAGCGGCTCCTATGACCTATGTTCTCTCTCTCTCTCTCGCTCCACTCCATGACTATTTTCAGAGCCATAGAGAGGGAGAAACGAGAGAGGGGAAAAGACAGATAGAGAGGAGGAGAGAGGGGAAAAGACGGATAGAGAGGAGGAAAGACTGAGCCGGTCTGTGGGCGGCCGGTGCTATTAGGCTCATTGAATATCATGGGAGGAAATGCGTCTGGCTGCCTCCTGTTAGCCCCGCAGGCCAGGCAGCTAGCTGGAGGTGCAGACCATTTGTCTCCGGGACGCTGCAGTCCCTTTACCACATGATCATGTTCTGTGGAGAGCCCAGAGATTCTTTTCTCTCTCTCTCTCTCTCTCTCTCTCTCTCTCTCTCTCTCCATATCTCTCTGTCCGCCTCGTCTCTCTCTTTCTGTTCACGGAGTGCTGGCTCACTGTGGTGGGGCCGGTGGTGCTTCTCAGGAATGTAATCAGGCTTCTCATACCTGACTAGGAGATTCAGACTGGAGTTTTGGCATGATTAATGACCCTACTGTGCTGTGCTGGTCATTCTCTCTCTCTCTCTATCTCTCCCTCTCTCTCTCTCTCTCTCCCTCCCTCTCTCTCTCTCCCTCTCTCTCATTGTCAAGGGTACTGCAGTAGTCTATGTTGTAGTGCACTAGTCTTTTACTGTGGAAAGTCTACCACACCACTTTGTTAAACTAATGAAGTAGTGTTGCCATGCCTTACTCATTGTGTGTGTGTGTGTCTGTGTCTGTGTGTCTGTGTGTGTCTGTGTCTTTGTGTGTGTCTTTACAGGAAGCAAGAACTGCTGAACATCTCAAATGTTCCCCTGGGAGAATGCCCACCATCTCCCCCTCGCACGGCACCACCCACCATGAAGGTAGGTCTTGACACACACACACACACACACACACACACACACACACTGCAATCATGTCCGCAAGAACTCCCCACCTGTCTCCTCATAATTTGAGACTTACTCTCTCTCTCTGGAGAGCGAGGTTACTCTCTGATTGCTCTACTGACTTTGAAGAGAGGCAGGCAGGGGCCTGACCCGAACCAACACCATCTTCAGCTTCCTGCAATTTACTATTTTTACCTGCGCGGCCACTCCAACTGGTGTCTGTGCAAACAAGTGCTGCAGCTCTTTTAAAACGGCACCTCTGGGCCTAATAGACTTAAATAGAGGGTGCTGTGGAGGAAAGAGAGCGGTCAGGTGTCACCTTGAACTGCGTTAGCTCTTATCAACAGAGGGGAGGGGAAAAACTCGGAAGAGATAAAAAAGAGGAAGTGAGGGGG
Organism: Sardina pilchardus; assembly: GCF_963854185.1. Lineage (NCBI taxonomy): Eukaryota > Metazoa > Chordata > Actinopteri > Clupeiformes > Clupeidae > Sardina > Sardina pilchardus. Next base: position 10,429,354 of record NC_085006.1, on the reverse strand, counting down.
AGTAGAGGAGAGAATTAGTGAAGGTGAGAGAAGGAGGGAGAGAGAGAGAGAGAGGGAAAAAAGAGAGAGAGAGAGATTCAGTGTTGTCATACGGTGTATTCAGGGAGGGGAAATTAACATTGTCCTGAGGTGAAAGCCATTTTCACTAATTGTGAGGAAAAATCACTCCAACAGCTTGTTAATAACTGGCTGGGATATTAGGAGAGTTATTTTTGCAATGACGCAAGTGGGAAGTCAGAGTGAGCCACCTGCTGAAACGTTGGCCCCAAGGCGATCCCTTCCTCTTCATCACCATGACAGCCCTGTGCCATATTAGACCATAAAAAATACCGCAAACAGGGAAACAAACAGGGAGGGAGACATTAAAGTGAGCACTCTGACAATTAGGAGAGAGAGGGAGGGAGAAAGAGAGAGAGAATGACAGAGAGATAGATAGAGAGATAAAGAGCGAGAGAGAGAGAGATTCAAGGTAGCGAGCACACCGGCTGTTAAAGTGTCCTACACAGTGCCCATATTTCATTATTTCGGCCATCGTCTGTGAAACGGCAGGCATCAGACTGCAGCGGGGGGCAAGTCTTGCAAAGAGTCGTGTGGAGAGGCAGCCATTTTGAGGCTGGACCTTTCTGGGGCACTCTGTTACCCCTGTGGAGGAGATATGGTGTGTGTGTGTGTGTGTGTGTGTGTGTGTGTGTGTGTGTGTGTGTGTGTGTGTGCGTGTGTGTGTGTGTGTGTGTGTGGAGCAGGGCGGTTGTGGAGCAACACGTTAGTAATGGAATCCTCTCCACGCACCTGCCTCACCTGGATGTGCGACTCAGGCCCATTAGCACCTGCTCGGTGGGTGCTGCCGGCAGACAGGAACAATAGCTGGTGTGGGCGAAGCTGCTGGTGGAGTTTTCATACACGTGTGTGTGTGTGTACAGTATGTGTGTGTGAGAGTGTGTAAATGGTCTTGAAAAAGACAATGTGTGTGCTTTTTTGTATCAAGTTTCAAGAGAATTTGTGTGTCTGTGTGTGTGTGTGGGGGGTATCTGTGTGTTTCTTTGCATGAAAAGTTGTAGTGTGCACTGAGAGTGAGTGGCAAACAAAGGTAGAAAACTCGCTCTGTGTGTGTGTGTGTGTGTGTGTCTGTGTGTGTGTGTGAGCATATATCCCACTGCGTTGGCTCATTCATGTCCTGTCTGTGAGAACCCTCCTCCTTGGCAAGCGCTGGCGTATCTGGGTGAAAGGAGGAGAGGAAGCGGAGAGCCTGTGGCTCCTCGATAAGGTCTTAAGTGCTGCTGTGTGCACGGCCGCACACCAGGGCCAGGGAACGGGAACGTGAGATCAAATATCTGCCGATGCACTGGTAGGACAGGTTCTCCTGGGAGCGTAGGCTGTCCTCACCTGTCCGTCCTGTTAGAGCCGTGGGAGCGGGCAGAAGCCGGAGGCACCAGAACCGCTTTTTTTCCCGAACTCCATTACAAGAAGGACAAGGACATACACTGTGTCTCTCAGAGGGTAATGAGTGAGAATTGCTTTTTGTTGCGTTTTTTTTTTGCTATCATGTCGTTTTGTTTGAGGTGGAGGTGATTTGTTAGGTTGGCAGTGTTGTCTCGGGAGAGCACTGCGGTACCCGTGGTGCGGTGGTGCAGTTTACAGAAGGGGGGGGGGTCACTTGCTGATGGAGGCAGGCGGGTGAGATCATTACTCTGGCTGATTTAATTAATGTGCCCTCTCAGGGGGGGGGGCCTGGCAATGAGAACCGGTCCTTTAGATAGACAGAGTGCAGAGCAGGAGGAACACAAGTCAGTCCGATGCTAATCCTCAGACTCTTAGATACTCACACTGTGTGTGTGTGTGCGTATGTGGGGATGTGTGTGTGTGTGTGTGTGTGTTAAGTTAACAATTGGCATCTGACTTACTAAATCATTCTGTTGAGTTCAGTAACCTTTCCTGATGACATGTGAGACTATACTATTGTTCAGACTTGGGGGTAGAGTTGAGTCAAGGCATGTCTCTCTTCACACTAGGGCTGAGGGATTGCCAAAGCTAACGTTGCAGGTAGAGTGCAATAACTTCCTGTTTAAAGGATTTTAATATCCTCCTGGATTTGGTCATTTCCCACACTCCTTGTCTTTCCAATCCCGTTCTCTCTGTCTGTGTGGGCACATCCCACTCCAATGTTCTCACGTTGTGTGTGTCGTCTTAGTGGCGTGCAAGTTTAGAGTTGGGCACTCCCCAGCATGACAGATTAAACGTGTCGCTGTGGTGTCTCCCAGCCTATCCGCTGAGCCAGCTGATTAGGACTTAGCCTTTCTGTTTCCTAGTTAAGGAGCTGAGCTAATGACCAAATCCATATGGCTGGAGCAAAGCGCGGAGGCCAACTTGACAACTTTTTCCGGGATTGGACTGCTCAGCTCTGTGTGGGGCAGAGAATTGGAAAGATACTTTGTGTGCTCTGAAGTGAAGTGTATTTGTATATGTGTGTGTGAGTGTGTGTGTGTGTGTGTGTGTGTGTGTGAGAGAGTGAGTGAGTGAGTGAGTGAGTGAGTGAGTGAGTGAGTGAGTGAGTGAGTGTGTGTGTGTGTGTGTGTATTTGTATATGTGTGTGAGTGTGTGTGTGTGTGTGAGAGTGACTGACAGAGTGAGTGAGTGAGTGAGTGTGTGTGTGTGTGTGTGTGTGTGTGTGTGTGTATGTGTGTGTGTGTGTGTGTGTGTGTGTGTGTGTGTGTTTCAGTACATATCTTGAGGATGGGCCTTGGGCTGCCTGTGGCGTGTGGAGGTTGAGTGCTGTGGGGGGATTGAGGGCAGAGCTGCTTGCTCTCTCAGCAGCCAGCTGGGCTAATCTGCAGCTCAACACAGGCCCCCACAGCAGGCGGCTGCCTCAGATAACAACTCTCGCTCAGCGTCACTGCAGTGGAGCAGCGACGGCATAAGAGGAAACACACACACACACACACACACACACGTACAGACACACGCTCTCACACACACACGTCGGAGAAGGCTTCGCTGCAGCGGCTTGTTGGACCTTTCGTTCCTCATCTCGTCACACTCTCCACCACTTCCACCTGGTTGCCGTAGCCGATTGATAATTACCCACAATGCCTACGGAGGCTTGACACAGCTGCCGAGCGTCGCGCTTGGCCGGACTCTGCCCTACTGGTGGGAATTCACATCTCCAAGGTTATCAAGGCAAGCCCAGCCACTTGTGAGTCGCGCTTTGTTTACACTGCGGACCAGCCCGTGTTCTTAGCTGATGTATGAGGTTAAATATTAACCCTGCCCCCCCCCTCCCTCCCTCCCTCTAGTTGAGTGGCATTCTCACCTGGTGTGTACACACCGACGGTGTCTTTCAGAAAGGCGCAGCGAGGAATCGCGTGCGGAAGACCCTTCTTTTTATGAGCCTGATATGCTGCTTTTAAAGGTGAAGTGAGGTGAGACTCTTTTAACAGGGCTTTTAACAGGGCTTTGCTGTGATGGAGGTCTCTACTTGCTCCTTTTGCTTACTTAAAGCATTAGGGCTCATTCCCTTATGCATATGTGTTACCTCTAGATGTATTGCTTAATGTTCAAACAATCATAGGACCACGTTTGAAGGATTTTAGCATTTGTGTATATTCAGTAGGCCTACTCACGTTGTCAAAGTCTCAAAGATCTCTTCAGCTCTACAGCCTGTTATTCCAGACAGCCTATACGTGAACTCTGTGGCATGATGGACCTAGATTAGCCACCTGATGCTCATCAGTCATTCTGCTCTGGTGTCTTCTCTTGTTTGTCTGTGTCTGTAGGAGAGCGTGTGGGGTTTCCCTTCTAAAGCTTCCGGACAGATTGTGAAGCATATTTTACAGTGTTTTTTTTGTGTGGTTTTACTATGTGGTCTGTTGTACAAGTAAAAGGAATGTTGCACCTCAGGTAGAAGTTAAGGCTGCTTACAAGGTTAAAGGAACATTATGCAGTTCTTTTACCTTAAATATATGGCTTTAAACTCATTTTGATGCTACACTGACATATAATATGTATAAGTGTCTGACTTTACCAAAACATGTCCGGAACGCTTAATATTGTTTCATGTAATGTTCATGTATCATGACTCTTTTAGTCAGTTTATTACTAGCTGGGTACCGTCTCAGTGCTAAATGGCATTGAATATCGACACCAAGGGGCCTTGATGTAATTTCTTCCTTTTAAGGTGTGCGTGTGTGTGTGTGTGTGTGTGTGTGTGTGTGTGTGTGTGTGTGTGTGTGTGTGTGTGTGTGTGTCACACTTGGCACAATCTACACAGGACATAAAACACATCCTTGAAAGAAAGTGCCTCCTTTCATTACTATTCAGCAGCTTCCTTTGGCCATGAACTCTCAGAATGTAGTAATATCAAAAGATTGCAAATTAGTTCCTTCTTTACCCTCTCTCTCTCTCTGTTGTTTGTTTACATAGGCGTGTGAGATGTGTCCACTGAGGGACTATCTTCTTATGGCTGCTTGCCAGGCCCTGGGGGGTATTTCACAAAACCAAGATAGGGGATTTAGACAGGCTTACTGGGTTATCCTGGATGAACATAGCCTTGACTTGGTTTCACAGAAGAGATCACATATAAGTTACCATGGGAATTTATACTTGGAAGCTAGCCTGCTCCCGACCAGGCTAACAGCCAAGCTAAGTTAATTCTAATGGTAATTACATTATCTGATTGGTTCTGCTAGCTGTCAGTCCAATCAGACCTCCATGCGATTTTTTCAAAGAGCTGTATTCCATTTATATATTATTTGCTACTTGTATTTACTCGCAAAACACAGCAGAATGGCTGCCTATACCATATGGGTGTCATTTAAATTATGGTGGCCTTATAATACTCGTTGTTTGCTTCTTTTTTGACGGACGTTTGATGAATAGCCTACTGTAGTAGTTGGTTGGAAGTGGAGGGGACATTTTTCGAAGGTGTTTTCAACTAATTCGGCCTTTAAGACAAATTAAGATAATATAGGACATACTTTGTGCATCTTTGCGGTGGCAAAGAGCTTTCTTAATGACGTTGCGTGCTGAGACGAGGAAGCTCTCACACGTGGGTGCATACGTAAATTTGCATTCAGTTGATCTGCCACACCTACTCCCGCTATGTAACAGAAATACTCATGATTCCCATCCAAAAAAGTACAACTTTACCTGGTTGTTAGTCTATATCAAAAGCGGTTGTTCACTTTGTGTGCAAGACGCTATTTTTCGCGTCTTTTTTATTCCCACCGTGAGTTATTTGGGGGAGAAACGAGAACGCGCACACATACCGAATAACTTACACCTGGCTTGACCTAGCCGCCTCAACTCATCTGCGCTCAGCATTAGTGAAACGTATTTAGCATGTTTACTTTGACCAGGCTTGGTCAACCGCGTGTGTCGTCACTTATCTTGGATCTACTTACTCTGGTTTTGTGAAATAGGCCCCTGGTTGTGTGGCAGAAAGACTGCTATTGGCTAATTACACACAAGACTTTGGGCAATTTATTCGAGCAATATATTGAACATTGATGAACACTGAGCAGCAACAGGATATTATTGTTTGGCCTTTCATAACACCATAAAACATCTTTAATCATCTTTTTTTCCAACCACAGCAATAACGTTGCCTATTAAAAATGTTTTCGAGATTAGATTGATTTGCTTGGTTTAATTGCAAGTATCGAATCAGGTGTCCCATCCTTCACATTACATTTACACTATTTGAACATTATTTGGGCTTTCCCTTCATTATAACTAATGATTGCAGCTTTTTCATAATACAATATTCTGACCTTATGAGCTGTTGTGTTCAGCTGTTAAACTCATCATCTCACTCTCTCTCTCTCTCTCTCCCTGTTTCAGTCAGCAGAGTTCTTCGACATGCTGGAGAGGATGCAGGTAAGACTGACTGTTCTCCCAATGGTGTGTTTGCCCTGTAGACCTTGGCCTTACGTCCTTGCTTCTTACTCCGTCTTTTGACTATTTTTTCGGAAAAAAATTCTCATCAAGCGCCCTTCTGAAACCCGCAGAAGGAATAATTATTGTGTCCTTCAGTTTCGTGTCCCTGAAATGTTCTCTCTCTCTCTCTCTCTCTCTCTCTCTGAAACCTGGGACCACAGGCTCCAATCTGTGGCCTTGATTGAATAATTGCCCAGTAGGGCTGAAAGAACGCTTCATTTGGAGTGCATAGATTTCTGTGCGTGTCGAGCTCCAGCAGGTCTCTGTGAGTGGGTGATATAAGGGAGGGAGGGAGGGAGGGAGGGGCGGCCACTGACTGTCACTCTGCCCCGTGCGCCACATGGGTTCAGTGGAAAGCATTAGGAGGAACCGTGGAAACGGATCAATATGTGCCAATGGCCGCTTTAGCCTGCGCAAGGACACTGTGGTGGCGGCTGTCTCGTCCTATGTTCTTTACGACACTCGCATCGACCAGCACATCTCTCTGTCTCTCTCTCTCTCTCTCTCTCTCTCTCTCTCTTTCTCTCTCTGCCTCCCTCCCTCTATCAATGGAAGAAACAAGCTTGAAAGACTTTTTGCACCGTTTTCAAATGGATGATCAGAGGGCTAAGTGTCTCGGGGGTTGTATCGAGTGGAGGGCCTGCTGTGATCAGGCACTGGCACAGCTTGCATTAAGGACCCTCAAGACACAGCAGCACACAGACACTCTGCTCCAAGACGCCCCTAACTAATAACCAACATATTCACACATACTGACTCACACACTCACTCCAACTGTCTACAAGAGTTTGGAGTCCTTCTTGTCCTCAGATAAGAGTCCTACTTGTATGATTGGCTACTTTCACATTTAAGTGCTTGGGTTCATATAATTGACTGTAACATTAGACCTTTGTGGAGTATGCAGTAGGTAGCCTATAGCACTAGACTAGGCCAACTCCCATGTTTATTTTTAAACCACCCATCCCGATTTCATCTCTGTATTGTGTACTGAAGGGTTTTTCTTCCACAAACACTTCAGTCCAGCCTGGCACCAGTCATTGTGCAATTCAGGATGTGTCAACAGAAAATCCATACTCCCTTGAGCATACAAATAGAGCCTGTTACCGTGGGAGCAGGTCTGAGTCTCTCACACAGAGTCATCTTTGCATCAGTTCTCTCCTGCGGGAATATTTTATTTAACACTGACCTCCTCCTCCTCCTCCTCCACCACCTCCTCCTCTTCCTCTTTGACACGCTGTCCGCTGGGACCAGATCCCCATGGCCGAGGAGACTAAACCCACCCAGAGGCATAAGGTGCGGAATGCTATGTCCAGTCACGTTCCTCGCAGCAGTGGCTAACGGCTAGTTGGCACCACTGCTGTGTCCCTTTTCCCCGTCTCAGTGTAGCTGTTCCCCTGTGGTTGTGCCGTTGAATGCCCCCCCCCCCCCCCTCCTGTCTATCCACCTTCCGATTTTTTTCCCCCCTGTCTTGCTTCCTTCCATGACAAATGACCATGATTGTTCACCCCTGCTAACCTCTGGCTCGCTCCCCGTGAAGCGCTTTTTATGAGATGGAGATTTGATTTGATTCTGTGGCATAATACCCGGCGTAGGCTCATAAAACCCGCCTCGAGGTCTCGCTAAAGTGCAGACGGAAGTATTATCTTTCCGAAAATAAAGAAGCGCTTTTTAAGGGTCGGACTGGGGGTTGGCAAGATATCATACCCTGTTTCGTTCCGACGTGGTGCGCTTGGTGTCGTCATCCTTGTTCGTGATTTGTACCGTGACCACCCCTCTGATTTATGCCATTCATTTCTGTCATAGCGGTAGTTTTGGCTGAGCTCATTGATGTATTAGTTGGCTGTTCAGACATCAGTATTCAGCATCATCTCTCGTCTTCTCTCTCAACAGGATGACTACATCCCCTACCCCCGGATAGAAGATGTGAGTCACCCACACACATAAAACACATACACATCCACAAACAAACACACACACACACACATCCACACACACACACACACACCACATAGAGTACAAACACACATACACGATCACACAGTAAATACATCAGCTGTCGCAAGGACCCAATTACAAGTTCAAGGTTTATTTGCAGTAAACACACAAAGCTGCCCTTTTCACGAGTGCTTTTATTTGTTCGGCCTGTTTGCTCTGTTAAATGCCATTGACACTGCTCACATTTAGAAACCGCCTCATCCGCATTCAACACAGGACACGACACGACCCCTTAACCTCTCCAACACCCATCCATCTGTCCATCCACAGGTTCTGGAGAAGGGCGGCCCCTACCCGCAGGTCATCCTCCCCCAGTTTGGGGGCTACTGGATCGAGGACGCCGAGGCCCCCGTGGGCACCCCGACCTCGTCGGACAGCAGCTTCTGCGAGGAGGACGACTGGGAGGGCATGAGCCCCGGCGGTGGCTTCGGCTACCGGCTGGAGTGCAACAGCATGGCGCGGGCCTACCGCAAGCACTTCTTGGGCAGGGTGAGCCACCACAGGAGCTTGAGGTGTCCGTCTCAGTCCCTCAGTCAGGAATAATGAGAACTGGGGGGGATATAGTCAGGATGCCCTGGAGTCACCAATTAGGCGTTCGTCAGTCTCATTTTTAACATGCTTGAAAACACTGACATTTGAGGGGTTGTTGTTGTTTTTTATCCCATAAACAAATGCCCACTCTTGTGAATATTCCCGTTCTTCATTTTCTCCGATTTCTGATGTTCCCGTCATTAGAAGTCGCTCTGTGTTGCTGGCCATTGTGTATTCACTTCAGCCAGACTTCCTGAGCCTTCCTCGGCCAGCTGTCCCTAAGCCCAGGCAGAGAGGATGACTAAACGGGTGGTGCGCACTCACAGCCAGCAGCACATGACTCCTCCACTTTCACGATCAGTGTGATGGAACACCAGACTTCCTCGCTGTACAGGGCCTCAGACTGTTAGCCAGAGAAGAAACTCAAAATAGCTTATGACTCATTCTTCTCCTCCTGCTTGTCCATTTTTCTTTTCCCTCTCTCCCTTTCTTTTCCCTCTCTCCCTCTCTCTCTTGCTCTCTCTCCCCTTCATCCCTCCTTCCTGTAGGAGCACCTAAACTACTACTGCACAGCTAGCAGTGTTGGCAACCTCATCATGTCCCTGAAACACGAGGAGGCCGAGGGTCAGGAGTTCCTGCGCATCATTCTGAGGTAGGACTGGGCTCATGATCACCTCCAGGTCCCCCAACTCCATTAGCCCTCCATCCCCAGGCCAAGAGCCTTCAGGGTCTCGCTTCACATAGGGCGCCTCTCATTCGTCTTTTAATCTATCCTCCCTTCCTTCCTTCCTTGGTCCTCCGGTTCGTTCCCACTGATCCATAAAGAACACTGGATAGACTATCCCATTGTTGCCGCCCCATCATTCTTTATCTCGATCAGTGGGAACGAGCACTGAGGAAGGAAGGGAGGATAGATGAGAGGCACCCCTTGTCTGCTTGTTGAGTGGATTCAATGCTCGGACCCCTAAAGGTGTACGGAACTTCATCCCCAAGTGCATTAAATACAGTAGGTGACTGTGTATGTGTGTGTGTGTGTGTGTGTGTGTTGTCCCTTCAGGTCAAAGACGAAGACGCTCCACGACAGGATCTCCCTGGCTGGGCT
>NC_085006.1:10389795-10414795 GCF_963854185.1 Sardina pilchardus | reverse complement strand
GGCTTTCCTTCGGGCATCGGAGGCTTTTGCTTTAATTTCAGTCTCAATTTACAAATAATCCCATTCCTTTTTCCCCTCTCCTCCCCCTTTCCTCTGTCCTTTCCTTTTCTCACCCACCCATCCATCCTGCCGTTCCCTCTCTCCTCTCTACCCTCTCTCTTGCCCTCCGTCCCTCTCTCCTGTCAGAGGGCCATGCGTGTGCGCAGTCACTCCATGGAGACGATGGTGGGGTCCCATCGGCACAGGAGCCCGGGGGTCGGAGGGGGCGTCCCAGCCAGCCTCAGTGGAGGGGGACTCCCACAGAGCAACACAGAGTGCACTAAGAGCACCTTCACGGTGAGAGAGAGAGAGAGAGAGAGAGAGAGCGAGAGAAAGAAAAAGAGAGTCACTTCATCAGTGAAACACACACACACACACACACACACACACACACACACACATACAGTACATGCCCACACATATATTTACATGCATTCACATCCATACCATCATACACGTATGGACAAACGGACACACACACACACACACACACAGTCATTGCAATAATGATGCATGATGTTTTGTTTTGTTTCTTTTATACTACTACTTGCACTACTATATGTACTAAGATATCCTTTGGCAATACAATTGTATTTTTTGTCATGCCAATAAAGGTAAATTGAATTGAATTGAAATTGAATTGAGAGAGAGGGAGAGAGAAATAAAGGGAAAGAGAGAGAGAACTCTTCATGATAGCAGTGACTTTTGTCCTATTCATTCCCCATTAATATTTTGATAATCACTTTGTACTGTCTTTATGCAGCTCTAATTCCAGTTCACTTTACTTTCCCAACATCGAGAAAATATTGATATTAGATACAATGTCCCCTAACTCTGGCTCATATCCAGGCCACCCTTTTCCTGTTTAGCTGAAATGAGTCATTGAGAGTAAGAGAGAAGCTCATATGCAGGAGGGTCATATCTCTAACAGGATATGTAGGGTAGATGAGTGATATTAATGGGCTGCCCCCCCTCTAACACGCCACTCTTCCTGTCTTCCATTTCCTCTGTGTGTGTGTGTGTGTGTGTGTGTCTGTGTGCGCCGCATATGTGTGCATGTGTGTGTGTGTGTGTGTGTGTGTGTGTGTCTTTTAGCCCCCTGTCCTCTCAGCCAAGTCTCCCCTGAAGAGCCCGGTGAAGCGACGCTCGGGCCTCTTCCCTCGACTCCACTCCAGCACCGACAGCCCGGCCAGCCACTTCCGCAGGTCTGCCCTGTCCTCCTGACCCCTCACACTGGAGACGCCCACAACACACCACTGCTTACACGCATCCATTATTTATGCCATCCTCATCCATCATCATTCCATGCTCCATACTCTTGTTCAAGGTGTGCAAATGTACCTTATACAGTATGTCCATATACATACAGTAGCAGGCCTCTCCATCGCCTGGTTTCAATTTAGGCTTTGAGGTCGTGGTGTGGTCACGCCAATAAAACATCAGGGAGGCTCCTTCAGAAGAAATATATTACCGTGATGTTTGCTTAGTGTAGATGCCATTTGTTCATGCAAGACTAGTCAGATAAGAAGACTACAGAAAGTGAAAAATTATGCTTCTGTTTAATGGAAGCTTAGCTTTGAAAGATAGCTTTAACCCTGACAAAGTCTGAAAAGCTTTGAACCCCCTCTTACTGTAATCCAAGCAGTAGCTCATACAGTACAGTCAAGATGTATGAGGATGTAAGCTCGTTTTTCGCAGTTCAACATCAGGCCAAATCTCAGTTAATATGGCATAAAATCAGACATGTTGTTTCAGGGCGCAGGTTTCCCAGGAGTGCTACTTGCAAACCAGGGCAGGGTCGCACAAGGGTTGTGTGTCTATTGTGTAGTACTATGCACATCATACAAATGGGGACTTTTCCAGGCAATGCCCAGTGTTACTGACCGTGACTTTTGTTGTCCACAGTGACCCAAAGATGTCAGAGGTGTGCTCACACACACAAGAGGGAAGGTCAGAGACATCGTCCAATCCCAGCTCCCCAGAGATCTGTCCAAACAAGGAGAGGTAATGGCCTGCAATCTCACAGCTCCACATTAGCGGGTGTTAATTACCTCATTATCCTCTTAATCCTCTTGTTTTAAATGCGATTGATTGCTTGATAAATGAGGTGTGTGTAAATATTGCATTATCCTCTCAATCCGGCTCCTACAACTGATTAGTAGGCACGTGTGTTATTGTCTGACTTCTACATCATGTAAAGTGTATGCAATAAATGTAATAAAATGTAATATGCACACATAGTATAACATACACTAGTATACATAGTGTACACACACCGAATGCATGCTATTTAACAAAGGAGCCTCATTCATGATCAAGGGTTAGTGTGTCAGTAGGCCAATCCTATCTTATCTTTTTCATTCATGTTGAGCTATGAAACGTTGAGTGCTGTAGTGAGGTGTTGTAATGCGTGTCGTGTGTGCGGTATTGTAGAGTGGTGTTGTAATTTGGAATTGTAATGCGTGTGATGCTGTGGTGCTGTAGAGTGGAATTGTGATGCTGTGGTGCTGTAGTGTGGTGTTCTAATGCGTGTGGTGTGTGCGGTATTGTAGAGTGGTGTTGTAATGTGGAATTGTAATGCGTGTGATGCTGTGGTGTTGTAATGTGGAATTGTAATGCGTGTGATGCTGTGGTGTTGTAGTGTGGTGCTGTAATGCGTGTGATGCTGTGGTGCTGTAGTGTGGTGTTCTAATGCGTGTGGTGTGTGCGGTGCTGTAGTGTGGAATTGTAATGCGTGTGGTGTGTGTGGCAGTGTGATGTTGTAATGTGTGTGGTGTGTGTGGTATTGTCGAGTGGTGTTGTAATGTGTGTGGTGTGTGTGGTATTGTAATGTGTGTGGTGTGTGTGGTATTGTAATGTGTGTGGTGTGTGTGGTATTGTAATGTGTGTGGTGTGTGTGGTGTTGTAATGTGGTATTGTAATGTGTGTGGTGTGTGCGGTGTTGTAATGTGTGTGGTGTGTGTGGTGTTGTAATGTGTGTGGTGTGTGTGGTGTTGTAATGTGTGTGGTGTGTGTGGTGTTGTTGTAGAGGGGTGTTGTAATGTGGTGTTGTAATGTGTGTGGTGTGTGTGGTGTTGTTGTAGAGGGGTGTTGTAATGTGGTGTTGTAATGTGTGTGGTGTGTGTGGTGTTGTTGTAGAGTGGTGTTGTAATGTGGTGTTGTAATGTGTGTGGTGTGTGCAGTGTTGTTGTAGAGTGGTGTTGTAATGTGGTGTTGTAATGTGTGTGGTGTGTGCAGTGTTGTTGTAGAGTGGTGTTGTAATGTGGTGTTGTAATGTGTGTGCGGTGTTGTAGAGTGGTGTTGTAATGTGTGTGTGGTGCTCCTCCACCAGGCCCTTCATGAAGCTGAAGGAGGGCAGCAGCAGGGCCAACATCTCACGCTCCTCCTCCAGCACCAGCAGCTTCAGCAGCACCACCGGGGAGGGCGAGGCCTTGGAGGAGCTGGACACGGTGAGAACACACACACACACACACACACACACACACACACACACAGAGAGAGAGCATCGACAATCACCAGACAGCCTCTATTACCACCAGTTTTTTTTGTTCATCATCACTTTTCAATGCTGTGAAAGTCCGTGTGAAGTTGAGGAGCTAAGTTGATTTAATGATCCTTAAGTGCCATTAATTAAACAGTTCGAGCATGAGTAACCAGTCTGCCAATAGAAAAGATCAATAGTACCCTTATTAGTCTAACAGAATCAATGTCTGAGATGTGTGTGTCATGTAAAGACCCAAACGGCCTAGTGAGCACCCCCCACCATGGGGTGCAGTGCACTCACATCCAGATCAGCTGGAGGAAGGACTGCTCAGTGACTCTTGTCATGGGGGTTCCGGGAGCTCCGATAGGAATTTGATGGAACTGACAGCAGTGATGTCCACTTAGTAGTCGACTTTCACAAGCCATTGACCCTAACCCAAATCACAGACAGATTCAAGACAGATTTTGACAGATTATAAAGTTTTTATTTCTTGCCAACTTTAATACCCCTTCCATCTGTCTTCTCTGAGCGTAAAAAAAGTATGTTAGCGTGCTATACACACTGACACGGGGACTGCAGGATGAGGGACCTCTGCTGAGCTGCAGGGAAGCTGTTTCTAAGTAGGATTTATGGACACAATGCTGCTATAGAGACATAATTAGTCTTTAGTCTGATTATATCATCCTTTTTGAAGTCGGATTTATTGGCATTGCAAAGATTTCGCTCCGCGGCGAGCGTTAAATCTTCTTTCCGCAGATTTACTGTCCCGGATCTTTTAAAGTCAAACTCTCACTCCGAGGCCTAATTCTCAAATGCTTCTTTTGCGCTATCAGGTGTATTAGCACTGAGTCATAAGCACTTTCTTGGAATAGATAGAACTCCAGGACGAGCATTGGGGCATCCCAGCCATCCCAAGCACACCAGGAAGCTTAAGAATTGAGAGAGAGAGAGAGAGAGAGAGAGGGAGGAGGGGGAAGTAGCTGTAAGTGATACAGTAAGCTTCTTTCAATAGAGACGTACGAGTCCCACTCATTTGCATTTGCACAGAATCAGCGTTAATGATGTGGAATTAATTAGGCTGACAGCGGTGCTCCAGCTAAGAGGACGACCAGTTGCATGTCCAGCTGGAGCGGCTGCTATCGAGGCCATTTATTCAGTGGTAATTATGTTAAGTGTCAGCTGACAACGTTAATAAAGAAAGAAGCATCTATGTGTAATGATGTCGCTAATGATAATTAGATGGAATTGAGGTGGTGTGGGTTACGGAAGCAGCTTTGACAGACTTCTCTCTCTCTCTCTCTCTCCCTCATGTCGCTCTCTCTGTCTCACTCTTCGATCCCCCTTTTCTCTCTCTTTATCTCTCTATCTGTCCATCTCCATCATCTGTCTCTTGCTTTCATGTCTCTCTCTTGTATCTCTCCCTCTCTCTCTCTTTTCTCTTTCCCCCTCTCTGCCCTCTCTCTCTCTCTCTCTCTGTCTTTATCGTCATCCCTCAGAGCAGTCATCCATCCACAGCCTCCTCCTCAGTCTTCAGCCCATCCCTGAGTGTGGACAGCCAGACGTCAAACACCCCTCTCATCATGTGCCGTAGCCCCACAGCAGGTAAACTCACAAAATACACACACACACACACACACACACACACACACACACACACACACACACACACACACACACTCGGGTGACCTTTCTGTATTCCTTCTCAGCGAGCATATCAACAGGTCCAGCCTCAGGCTACTGACACCTGCCGCAGATGTCCAGCCAGCTGACCCTTAACAGGTCCGATGGACTAAATGTCACTGATGGCCACAGGCATAACCTCAGGCTACCTACAGTACACCAGGCGACGTGCATCCCAATGCCAGGCTGTAGGCCACTGAAAAGCACAATAGCCGGAGCTGTCCTGTCCATAAAAGCTGGCCCCATGACAGTCGTACCCAATGTCACAGTGGACAATATCTGTGAAATGCCATAGCTTCCTGTCACTGCTAAAGATGAATGTTTTGTCTGACGCAAAGCCCAAGATGGATATTTAATTAGAATATGCTGTCAGGTCACCATCTGTTCCTTTTGAACAAAATGTCACATGGTCAGAGTCAGTCAACCCTGACAAATAAATAATGAGACAAGGCCAATAACTGTACAAGAATATAGGAAAGTGTTTCCTAATGATGGAGGAATTCACTTTGTGGTAAAGATACGACTTGGGTAGAGAAGTACAAAAAAGGGTGAAAAAACTATATAAAATAAAAGTAAACACAAACTCAGAGAAGCAGTGAGAACAAAAGATCTCCAGGTATTTTATTGCATTTTGTTAATATCAATGATGATGATCATAGCTGATGCATTTCATATTTGCACTTGCACAGAATCAGCGTTAATGATGTGGAATTGATTAGGCTGACAGCGGTGCTCCAGCTAAGAGGGCGACCAGTTGCATGTCCAGCTGGAGCGGCTGCTATTGAGGCCATTTCATATTTTTTATTATATTTATATACTGATTACTGATTTACTTACTTCACTGATTTTATCGCTTCACTTGCTTTTTGTGTGTTCTGACTGTTATTGGTACACACATCTCCGTTATTGTTTTTTCGCCTGATATTGTTTGACGCCTGTTCATTCATTATTATCAGGTGGCTGAACGTTTCCATTGTATAGCACTTTGGTCAACTGCTGTTGTTTTTAAAGCGCTTTAGAAATAGACTTGACTGATGTGACTTAAATCTCTAGATGGGAAGAGTAAAACATCGCCCAGGTCAAACTTGAAGTTCCGCTTTGACAAGCTGAGTCACTCTACGGTAAAAAGCTCCCTTTCTGTCCCACAGCCACCACGTCACCATGCGTATGTGGAATATTTCATACTCTCTGGTGTCATACCGGACTTGTAACGATATTTGACTCTAAACAGGTTCTCTTCCTTCTTCAGGGTCATTAGTACTGTGCTGCATGGATTGGAGGTGAGTTTTGCATACATTTATGCTCAGTTTGATCCATATCACAGCCCTCCAGATAAGGATAGAGTGTCATTACTCGCCCACAGCTGTGAGCGCCGTACACATACATGCATGACTTTGTGTGTTTTGTCCACTTAGGTTGCGTGGAACCGGTACTGTCAGAGCCAGTGTCTATAGATGGAGGAGGAACCCTTGGCGTCTGGATTTGCCATCCCAGTGAGAATGCCTCCTCTCAGAGCGTACTCTACAGAGCGTCCTTCACAGAGCCTATTTTCCCATTCTCACAAGGCAGCGTCTCCCAGAGCATTCCTTCCCTGCGCGAACCATGCAGCTAGACACACTGACTGACTCGGGGAGAGAGAGGGGGCAAACGCTTGCAGTCTTAATGGTCTGGCCCTTTTTTTTTTACTAAATGTGCTGCAACTTTTTAAGAAAAGTGTCCGTCACAGAGCTATATTGCTTTACGAAACTGTGCCTCAGTCTGTATCTCTTAAAGCCCATTAGCTTCTTCCGTTAGAGTCTTTTCTACAAGCCGTAGATCAATAGAACACTCCCCAGGTGCTCTCTCTGCTCCGTGCCACAACAAGGTGAACTCTCTTTCACACACACACACACACACACACACACACACACGCAAACACACACACAAAGGTGCGCGCACACACACACACATACACACACACACACACACACACACTAACACTCACTTGATATTTCATTTTCTCTGTGTCTATGTGTGTCCTCGGTGTCTCCACAAACAATGATTATAATGTGACGTGTGACAACAGACTTCTTTTCCTGTAAAATATTGTCTCTTGGATTCTGATCTCCATTCTGCACTTAGAGCAGTAGAGCGCATCCTAGAGAAGCTGAGGCTGATCTGGGATCCTCCTCTCCTCTTCGCAAGGCCCTTGTGTGCACAGGGGGCTCCGTGCCGATTATATCCATGACAGCCCGTCAGCAGCTAATCAGGACGATAAGCT
The DNA here is from genome assembly GCF_963854185.1 of Sardina pilchardus. NCBI lineage: Eukaryota > Metazoa > Chordata > Actinopteri > Clupeiformes > Clupeidae > Sardina > Sardina pilchardus. The sequence goes on along the minus strand of NC_085006.1, from coordinate 10,407,332 downwards.
AAAAAAAAAAAAAAAAGCACATGAAAAAGAAAAACACGAGCTGATGAATATGTCTTTATTGCTCTTTGCTTAAGTGAAAAAAGATAGAAAAACATATACGCTACTTACTCTGCAGCTTAACCGTGTAGAGGACACAACAGATTTTACATGGCGCACCGTGCTGTAAATGTCTAACGATTGGATTGTGGACCACTATTTTTTAAATGTTACTTTTTCTCAGTGCTTTGTGTTCAGCAGTGGCGCTTAGTCTAATATGAATATGTGTCGAGTCCGATTCCGTACCATGTTTGGCCTTTACTGTTGCTTGTGCTTGTCTTACTCAGCCAAAGTGAAGGTCTCCTCTCATCTTCTGGGGCGCAGGTTAAAATACCCCTGAGTTCATTTGCGCTATACTCTCACTATGTGAGAAGTTGACCTGGGGAGTTCTACATGGATGCTAACATGTTACATGGGTTTGTAATCCTTGGTGACATTGTGAGTATATTGGAACTCTCGTTTCTGAACAGGGATTTAAAAGCTCTGTGTATATCACAGCAGTTTGGTAAAATATTGCACTTGTGCATTTTTGTGTGACAGAATCAGGTTGAAAACTAAAACAGTCTGAATAGCTGACAAACTCCCCTTCTTTTATTAGCAACTCAGTAGCCTCATTTTGAAGAAGAAAAAAGAGGATATAGCTGATTTATTGAAAACACAGAGCTCAATGTGTAGTGGCAAAAACGATTGTAAATGCCATGGTGTAAAAGAATATCCCAAGATTTTAGAAAACATTCAAATCAGCGGGAAACCAGATAGGGATTTGATGTCATTTAAAATCATGATATTTCACCAAACACATCAGGAGAACGCTATGCAAAGTAACAATCTGGTCTAACATCATGTTAAGGGGACCTGATAAACATGTACATGTGAGCAGAGGAATCCAAATGTCTTAGAGAAGTTTGACTGAAAAGCCTTTTTGCGCAAATATGGTTGACCTTTGAGAGGAAAGTCCACACTCTGCATTGTAGATATAGCTTCATGACTGTTTTCGTTGTATACACTGATGTTGTGATGAATGCATCCCATAAAGAGACAGGGAAGACTCCGACGTGCTGCGCACACAGCGTGCTAAGCAGTGGAGACATTCAGAGAAGCGTGTTCATTTCCTGTGTGCCCAAAGTTCGTGGGTGGAGAACGGCGTCCATTGCTGCACACAATTTCTATTGTAGGACTGAGCAAAAGCGTGTGTCAATATTTCAGCTTTCCACAGAGAATTATGTCCATTTGTTTTAATGTACAGGGTACATACAGCACCCTCTGAATCAGTTTGTTCATGGAAATATAATTTATTGATTTTCACATTTGTGTTGTCATGTAAAATATAATTGCAAAGTAAATCTTAAGAGTGAATTAAGGGAAATAATTATTTAAAAGGAATACACATGTATATGTATATTTGGTTATGTAATGTGCCATTAAGAATTTATTATGAAATAAAAATGTTGTATTTTGTGTCACGTTTGTGTATTAATTTTTTTAGTTCTGAAAAGTTATTTAGTTAGTCCTGAAAGTGAAATTGTGTTAGAATATGACCAGTTTGCCACTATTTCTGGTAAGTTGCAACATGAAGCACAAGTCACAAGCTAATGTGGCAACATGTCTGGTTTCTGGTCAACCAGGAAGGTGGTGTCTGGGTTTTTTTCTGCCATAGACTGTGCTCCTCCAAAGGATGATGCCTGCATCACCGCACCTTCACACAAGGACACAGTTCGGCCTTTTTCCTCATTTGTCCCCTGAACAAGCTACTAAACGCTGTCAGAATAGTGGCATCCTTCTCCATCTTCAAAACGCTTTTGAAGACCCATCTCTTCCCAGATGTCAGTACTTGTCAGGTTGGCAATAATGTGCTTGTAGAGCTTGCTGAAAAGAAATGACAGAGGTCCGTTCACTGATAGAAGCTCCCAAACGTTTATTTAGCACGTTTCGGACCAAGGTCCTTCACCAAGGTGCTTGTAGAGCTTGCTCTCACTGTGTGTCCTTACTCACTGTTGACTTGGTTTTCGTATCTTGCTTTGGATATGGATCTTTTCCTGCACTTGACAGGCTGCTACAGGCGTATGGAGGAGTACATGACAGGTGATCCTTGTGATTGCTGCTGAGGCCTCTGGTTGTGGCGCCCCACATTCTCCAGCGCCAGCACTGCATACATTGGCTATGAGAGAAGAAGACAGACAGGGATATGAGGATCACATGCTGTACTGTATGAATCAGATCCTAAACTGGCTGCATATCTGACACTTGTGTTGATGGTAGACTCACCTCACGCGGCCTTTCTATCTGTCCGTCTAAAGAAAGGACACAAAACAGCACAAATTCAGAACATACTTTAAACCTCAAAAAGCTCAATTAGAAGGCACAAAACAATTAAGCTGGGCTAGTGCGATGTCTGTATTAGAATATGCCTTGCATCTGAGTTTCAATCTGACTTTAGCAAAAAGAATGTGCCAAACACCACATGGTGTCTCGAACATGTTTGTGCAAAGCTGGGTGTCGCCCGCAGGCAGTTCTTACTGGAGTATGAGCGAGGAGGGACCGCTGGAGAAGCTGGGCGTTGCAGACAACGAGCCAGCAGCAAGGCGAGAGGAAAAGAGAGGCAGGCACAGATAAACAGAAATACTCTCAGGAGCACAATCCTCCTCTCAGATTGTTCCTCCCGATTAGGATGGGCTGTGGATGATAAGAGTTGTTTTGGCATCATGCAAATGATGAATAATGAAAAAAAATACCTCAGTGAAACATTGATAGGTGCACGCAGTGTAACCAATGTTTTATGGAGTAAGTTGGAGCAGAGAGCAAAACTAAATTTGAAGGGTTGAATTATACCATATAAATTGAATAAAAAAGACAAAAATATCTTCTATTTGCTATCTGTTTGATCAAAGAAGAGCTCACACATCATCCTGCACTACTGATGCAGAGCCACATACTTATAATTGCAAAATGTTTTGGTCACATTCAGATCAGCATCAGTGAAAAACACTTTGCTCTCTAAGATAAACAGTAATTAGTTTGTCATTTGAATTCTTCATTTATGTATTTTGGAGTGAGCAAAGACGTCATGATATACTGTATACTGTAACCTACCATCAGTGACATTCACATTTGTTACATGTCCGTTGCTGTTGCCATTGCCGTTCTCTCTCCAGTTGATGCGACACTGATATGCCCCACTGTCTGACTTATTTGTGCTGATAAAGTTGATGTTAAGGCGGGTACTATTGTTGGACAAGTCTTCGTTGTAAATGTGGATCCTGGCTGTGGGTTGTAAGGAGCTGAAAGTGTCTCCGTTGAGTACTCCCCATCCTCCAGACCAGCCGCTTACGCCACAGTGCTCAACATCACATGAGAGTGACAAGCTCTTGCCCTCAGACACAACTTTATTATCTCGACGTGCCTTCACAGCAAAGCAGTCCTCTGCACAACAGCCTTTAAAGAATACATGTTTCAACAGTTTTAGTTATAGCCTGTGAGTCATTGATGCAATGTCTGGAAAAGTTCCTTTTTTAGAATTGCAGCAGTTCTTTAAAAATGGGTTCAAACTAATGGTCAACTTACCCCAATTATTGTACACCAAGGTTAGAATTAGGTAGCAGCCAATGACTGGTCCCATTATCTTCTGTCGGAAATAAGAATGGTTTGATTCAACTGCAGGGAGTGCATTCCTCAGGTGTTAAAAGCCATCGTACAATCGTATCTCCGTGTCTTGCGTATAGAGCGGTGGCACTGAACATTGTACCACACAAGAACTTAGATAAGATATGAACAGTATCACTTTCTTTCTCATCTGGTAAGATCATGACTGACCACATTGGATTTAAGCCCTGAAAAAAATATGTGGAAGGAAGGAAGTTCTCACTCTGGCTCTCTCTCTCTCTCTCTCTCTCTCTCTCTCTCTCTCTCTCTCTCACACACACACACACACACACACACACTTTCATTTCCCTGCGTGTTCGGAAGAAGTCGTATCCTGCCTAAAAACAATAGGAACTGAAATTCTCTGGCTGCTCAGACCCAGTGTGTTGGCTTGCTCATAGTAAAAGCAAAACTAAAACTAAAAAGTCATGTAAAACTGCAGATTCATTATTAATCATTGCAATTGCTTGCTTGCAAGGTCCTTGCTGTAGGTCTTATTCTCAAAAACATCTTTTCAGTTGACTCTTTATTTTCACATATAGGCATTTGAACAATTAACATTTTTCCTTGTTTGATCTTGTTCAAAATGTAGTCCTATGGCATTCCCATGGACACATCAGGTTTTTAGGAATAGGATACTATGTAGCTGCATACTTTAGGCCTATGAGTTGCATCTTTTGATGTCATATATTTTTTAAATAGCCATTATTCTCTGATTGATTTTTTAAGTAGCAAATGTTCTCTGGTACCTTGGAGGAGATGTAGAAGTACAGTAGGCTATGGGTTTATACATAGGGGGGGCATCCCAGTTCCAGATCGTAAAAGTCCTGCCATATATTCTTTATACCTGTGCAAATGACACAAGTGATAGCCCATCCCTAATTATTTGATCTACCTGCTAATGAGGATGAGCTGGTTTACTAAATGGTTGGATGAAATACTTGGCATGACTTTTACTTTCTGACCCCGGGATGTCGGCCTCTGGCTTTATAATTTGGATAGTTTCGGTGAGAGTAGCAGAAAACAGCCTTGCTCATAAAGCTGTACTGGACTCAATACGGTAGGGGGCGTAGCATACCCAAAGACTGCAATCGGACTTTTCGAAAAAGCGTGTTTCATACCATTTCCTGTTTCCGGAATTCCGAACGAACTGACTGACTGTCGGCGAATGAGATAAACAAAGGCATTAAAGACTCAGTGACTTTCAAGAATTGTATAATTATACAGCAACACTCTCTGGAAATATGGACGCGGGTACGTAGTGTACTGTTTTATCTGTCTTCATTCAGATGCTCCTGTACAGTCCCTGGACAGCTTAGTTTGCGCTACGCTGTGCAAGCTAACCTTTCTCGTCCAGGTCCGTTAGCATTACACGCCAGATCAACTCGTCAATTTGCTAAGCTAAAATGTAGTTAGCCTTCTTCCAAGGTTGATGGCAAGTGAAATCCTGGTTAGTTGGTCACATTCACCAGTAAAGTTGTATCGGCCATGTGACTGTCCAGTTTCTCAGAGGAACCTGGGTTTTCCAAATGTTGGGAAAGTGTAGGATTTTTCCTTCTGAACTTGCGAGAATCGTTATGCAAGTTTCTATCACTTTCGTTCTTGTGACTGGTCATCTCGCTAACGTCAGTGCTGGTGGAGTATTTCGCTAGCATAGCGAGGTTCTGCGTGTAGCGGGGCGAGTGAGACGCTGTGATTGTTAAGTACACATTGTAGTAAACTCACATTAGCTACACGGCCTGGAGCAACAAGCTTTCAATTTAACGTTACGTTCCTGCTATGACAGAACTCTTAAATTAACGCTGCCAACACCGGAGTAACCTCCTATTTTATGTAGCTTCCTAGCGGGTTAACTTGATGTTGTTGTTTGTCGTGTAAATATGAATAACAACCAAAGTCAGTTGACGTATGCTTATTGTGAAGTCTGATAGGAAAAGAGCGACATCACATGTAGGTTCTCGTTGCCATTATGTAATGATGCAAGTCATTCCATCAACCCTCGCTTGGCCTCTCTCCATGCCAAACCAACATGACAGACAACCCCATTCATGCTTTGGCATTCATTGGGAAGAACAGCGTAACGTTAGTGCGCAGAACAACAGAAAGTAGCCTTCCCCAATGACATTCCTCCACGGTGGGGAGTTATTGTTAAGGATGTTATTCCTTAGGCCGAGAGTTATCTTGTAACATCGGAAGCATTCCACTGACACAAATTAGACAAAGCACCTCGCTGGGCACCATGTAGAAATCACATGGAAATCACCGTTACATCTTACTGACATCAGACAAACAGCCACTGCCAAATTAGGGATTGTGTGCATGCATGATTAAGCAATGTTCTATTGAAGTTTTTAATAGCTGTGCACCATACCATGTAGTGGGCTAAACCACGGATGCTATGGCCGGTCTCACACTGCTGCACTCCTACAACAAGCAAATCTGTTCTTGCAGTGGGCATTCCACGCTGCCCTTTGTTTTGAATATGAAAAACAGAATGGCACTTCATCCTTTTGATATGCACATGTTTAATTTGTCTCCCCCTAAGAACAAGAAGAACAATCAATATGCAAATATTTTTTTTACCTCCAAATTTAGCCACCTGATAATCATTCTCTCTCTTTCTCTCCACCTGATAATGACTATCTCTCTCTCTCTCTCTCTCTCTCTTTCTCTCACTCCACCTGATAATCATTCTATCTCTTTCTCTCTCTCTCTCTCTCTCTCTCTCTCACACACACACACACCTCTCCTTCCCTCAGGCCTCAGTCAGGATAAGGTATCTTCCTTTGTGAAGCGTTTCCGTTCGGAGCCTCGGTACCTACTGGCTCAGAATGTGTCCACCTGCATCGACCCACTGGAGGTGTGTCTCCACAGGCAGACAGTGCAGGACACAGTGCACATCTTCCAGCACTCCATACCCACAGAGGGCAAGCCGGTCACCAATCAGAAGAACTCAGGTAAGCCCCCAGTAGCCCGAGAGAGCGGCTGCAGCTGCATGTTTTTCTTTTTTTTAAAATTGAACTGAAGACATACTGGACCGTGATGCACGTAACTCATAACCCCATTATAGCCATAATATATATAATTGCTTAAAACCTCATACTGATCGCTATGAGTGAATCATGAACCTGAGCATGATTGTATCATGACCCTTGAAAGACTTGAAAGACCCACTCAAGACTGGGCATGAGTTGAATGAAAGTACACCTACACGGTTGACTGAATCTCACTTTTTTTCCTCCCCTATCATTTCTCCATTTCCAGGGAGGTGTTGGATTTTCTCGTGCCTCAATGTGATGCGACTTCCTTTCATGAAGAAGTTCAACATTGAAGAGTTTGAGTTCAGTCAGTCGTATCTCTTTTTCTGGGACAAGGTAAGGGCTTCCGCTTCTCTCCACTTCTACTCGATTATGGTAGAACTCTTTTAGCCAGCGTGAGGCTCTAGATCAGGTTCCCTGCTCCGTTCTGCAGACAGGTGCATGGAACAGCTGTCAAACATGAAATGCCAGCACAAAACACGTGCTGTGGAAAAGGGAAAGAGGAAAAATCTTCAGATACATTTTCTTTCCTCTAACCTTCCCTTGGGAGTTCACGCAATGCGTTCTCTCTCTCTCTCTCTCTGTTAGTGCAGTCTGGCAGGAAGACTGGAATATGCAGTGTGCAGGGCTCCAATCGATAGTGTGCCTTAGCTTGCTCTCATTGCATGCATACATCCTGCAGCTTCAGATCAGTGGAAGGAGACATGATTCACAGCAAGGCTGTTCAGAAAGGACAGCATTAGATTGTGCATTAAAAGCACAGGACTTGAAAATGAACAGAACGCCTTTTTTTTAAGATGAGAAGACGTTGGAAAATGCCCTTGCAGATTAAGGAAATGAAAGTAAATGACCTGAGCCTCACATGACCTGGGTGGAACTGTTCGGACTCTTGGACTGTTGTTTGTGCATCCCAGTTCCACCTCTTTTCTATGAAGGTATAATTGGGGCAAAAGTCACGAGCACATTTAACTGCAGATTTCGCATTCGCACACTAAAGTCACAAATGTGTAACCGTACATTTGAAGTTGTAGATATTTTTTTCATGCCTTGTTAACACAAAATAGGGCTACGGGTTCACGAATCCGTTTTACAAGTTCACAAAACCGTTTTACAGATACACGAATTCTCACCTGTGCATCACAAGTTCCTGGCCTCATCCCCTCAACATACTCGTAATTCTTGATTTTGCTTACAAACGGACGGTTATACCCGTTCACTGAACACGTTTATGGGAATTTAGCACCACGTTTCCATCAAAAAGATTGTTTTTAAAAATCCTAACTTGTTAGATTTAGGTAGGCCATCCCATCTGTTTCTGCACGCATTACAGGTTTGGGTGCAAATAAGAAAATGCCTCCATTCCACTATTTACACCCGGGTGCAAATAATCACTCCGAAGTATGTTTTCTCACTCTGTGAAAAGAAAATCTACAAATCGCGTCCTTGTCTTTATATTGATGAGGAAACAAGCGGAGGTTAGGCTACTTATATGAGCAGGGATGTGTGGGCGCGATCCAGATCCAGATCCGGCCGCCTTGTTTTGTTTTCGATCGATGCTCTCTGTGTGCACAAGTACAAATCGGTTTTGCACATCCCCAGGTGGTATAATTGGTGCAAAAGTATTCGTCCCCGGAAAACAGCGACGGAAACTCGCAGATGTAGACTCAAGTACTTGTATCAATGCACTTGTAGTCGTGTAAGACTTTTATTAATGAGAAAATATTTCACAGATGCACAACTTCTGTTGCATTAGTTCACATTTGGGTTTACAAATGCACGAATGTTGTGCATTTTCTCAGACTATGAAACACGGATGTGCGAATGTGTTTTGCCCCAATCGTTGCAGTGTAAATGGAGCAAAAGTCTCGAGGGGATGAGGCCAGGAACTTGTGATGCACAGGTGAGAATTCGTGTATCTGTAAAACGGTTTTGTGAACTTGTAAAACGGATTCGTGAACCCGTAGCCCTATTTTGTGTTAACAAGGTATGAAAAAAATATCTACAACTTCAAATGTACGGTTACACATTTGTGACTTTAGTGTGCGAATGCGAAATCTGCAGTTAAATGTGCTCGTGACTTTTGCCCCAATTATACCTTCATACTTTTCAGAGATCCCAGTGGGTGGGTCCGGCCCGCCTGAGATGCGGGTCCGCTCTGCCGCGTGTTGTTGTGTTTGACAGTGTGGCGGCGGCAGTCTCTCTCTCTCTCTCTCTCTCTCTCTCTCTCTCTCTCTCTCTCTCCGCCCCCCCCTCATTCTGTCTACCTACTACTGTGTCATTCATTGTTGGCCTAAACCCCTTTTGTGTGAGATATTCTGTTCCAGTTTTGCGTAACAATTGTTCCTCGTATGCCCCCCTTCTCTCTCTCTCCATCATCTCTCTCTCTTCCCGCTCTATCTCTTCATTCCTCTCCATCTGTTCTCTCCATCATCTTCAATCACTCTCTTTTTATCACCCTCTCTCCCCCTCTCTCTCTCTCCCTCTAGGTGGAACGCTGTTATTACTTCTTGCAGGCCTGCGTGGAGACCGCGCTGAGGAAGGAGGCCGTCGATGGCCGATTGGTCCAGTTCCTGCTATCCAATCCCACCAATGACGGTGGACAGTGGGACATGTTGGTCAACCTCATTGGTCAGTCCACTTCCCAAAATGCCCGAGGACGGGTCTAGTCCCTCAGACACACCCACTTAGCCTCGTCACGTTTCGAAGCGCATGTGTCATTCCTTGCTGACATGTCTACGGCTTCTCTTTTTTCCAGAGAAATATGGAGTCATCCCAAAGAAGTGCTTCCCAGAGTCCCACAGCTCAGAGGCCTCTCGAAGAATGAACGACATCCTCAATCACAAGGTATAGTTTGTGGTTAATGTGTCACAGCCTTTTATGGGCAGCAGGGAACTCTGTTGCACAGTATTGCTGCCAGTCTCACCGTCATAGACAGTCTACAGCCCCCATGAGGGACAGGGGTCCCAGGGCGGAGAGGCCCCTCTCCTAGACCTAAGGGGCCTCTTTGTCCTATACAATCATGTCTGTTGTAACAGCAATACATTTGTACACTGTGTACGCACACAGAAAATCAAGTGTCCTCACTAACTCGGTGTGTGTGAGGGTCCCTGATGTTTTTGAACCACCACCGCTCACAATATCCTGTCATTGCTACATCATCTCATAGCATTAGTTTCATATTAGTTTCACCCATAAAAAAAAAACGGTTGTGTGGGTCTGCATCCTTTGCTATATTCAGGTCTGTTTTTGATGTTTGTGTTGCAGCTGAGAGAATACTCCCTAAGACTGAGAAACATGGTGGCGAGCGGCTCCACTAAAGACGAGCTGTCTGATGCCATGGACGTCATGATTGAGGAGGTAAGTGCCCCGTGCTCCCTTGTGTCCTGCACTAATGCACTGCAAAGGAAGGCATCACGCAGGAGCAATTCCTTCTGTTGCCAGGTGGGTGCGCTATGCGTCCACACATAAGCCACACAGCTTGGGCTCAGGGCTCTCTACTGGTGGGTGGTTCGTTTCATTAGAATAATATGGAAAAGTGGCAGGTCGTAGACGTAGATTTAGAAGCTGTATAAGGGACATAAATTAACTGCCTGGGCCAGTCGCGCAATGGTTTGATATTGACTGCTGAATAAATTTTTTGGCAAGACGTGCTCATGTACGGTTTAGTGCCCATATTGATGAATATCATCAAGGTTCCCAGCAAAGTAGAAAACTCTATACACAAAATAATGTCCCGACATTCATTTCACTTTACTCTATTCTATGATCGTAGAATATACCCGGAAATGATCCATCTCTGCCATAGTACATCACGTCTCTCGCATGTCTTAAACATTTGCTAATTAGTGCGATGGGCATGAGTAGAAGTGAAGTTGAAGTCCAAATTTGCTGATTTTTGTATTAGTAAAAAATATTCAGCCTCCGGCTAAGTTTGTTTTTCCTCTCGGCTAAAGTAAACATGATCAATAGAGGCACGAGACAGGGTGACAGAACAGTGCCCCGGGGTATCTGTGGCACAAGCTGCTGCACATCCATACCATATTTGGGTCCAAGTGCTCACGGTGCCTCGAGTTCAAAGCCGACCTGCCGTCATTTCCCCATCCCGCCTCATCTCTCTCTCTCCCCCCACACCTGCCTCCTGCCACTCTTCACTGTCCTATTGGCATGAAGGCAAAAAGCCCATAATGTGTTTTAAAAATCATAACAATTGCTGTTAGAAGTGCTGCATCATGGCTGCTGTTGTGGTTTGCACACAGTTTCTTTTTCCTCTGCAATCCCTCATTACTGACACGGTCCACACCTGTTCTTGAGAGAGTTGCGCTATACAGCCGTACAGGATGCACTCGACTGCGCTTGGGTGCAACAATGAGCTGCTGACATGCTGTGTAGTAGCACAAAGCCCAAAGGTGTGTGTGTGTGTGCGCGTGTGTGTGTGTGTGTGTGTGTGTGTGTGTGTGTGTGTGTGTGTGTGTGTGTGTGTGTGCTCCTCTCCCAAGTCAACGACAGAATGTTCTGCAAACAAAAGATCCTTATCAGCCCCTGGTCTGACTTTGAATGGCAAAGCAATCTAGTAATATGAGTGAAATACTGCCCACGAGGAAAAGGAAGATGACCAACCACCCAGATCCCCCCCCCCCCCCCCCCCCCCCATACACACACTCACACACCCTCACACATACACACACACCCCAACCAATCAAGCGCTGCTGTAGAGCGTCGGGGAGGGAGAGGCAGTGCAGATGTGCTCCGACCCAGTACAACAGCACACACACACACACACACAGCCGGGGCTCACGCCTTGGCCTGTCCGCTTGTGTAACGGTCCCTTCCCTCCCTCCCCGCCCCCTCCCTCCCCCTCTCGTCAAGCTTTATGTATTCAAGACTTTGCCAACATGTTTGTTTGTCCACCTGGTGCTGGTTTGTTTTCTGTAACACTCATTTGGCAGGCGGAAAGTGAGTGAGTGAGCGAGCGCGTGAGTGAGTGAGTGAGAGGAGCATCAGGACTGTTTTGTTCTGTTCGGTTCTGCTCTAGAATAGAGAGAATGGGGGGAAATGGGGGAAAGAGCGCCCCCAACCCCCCACCCCCGCCCGACTGACGTGGCCTTCGTGCTTCTTCTCACAGTGCTGGAAGACCCTTGGGAGAATCGGATCTCCGATATTTGCTTTTTGATACGTCCTCACGCTCGCTCGCCCGCTCCTGCTCTCTCCCATTTCCCTCTTGGACGGTCTGTTTTTGCAGTGTTTTGTTTTCCTTCTGGAGTTCTCCCTCTCTCTGCTTTTGCTCTGGTTATATGAACTCTCTCTTGTCTTGTCAACTCTTCAGAAGTAGATGTTATAGGCCACTCCGCTGGAGCATCTTTATTCGTATGAAGACCACCTTCTTTTGACCCAGCACCTCCATACCAAGTCTCTCGACCACTTTGATCTATAGGGGGGAGCGCAGGGTCTGTTTGTGTGGTAGCGTGAGCATGCGTGCACGAGCGAGCGTATGCGTGTGTCTTAATTACTGTCTGGCTGTCTGACGTATCCTGTGTGTCTGTGCCTTGGTCGGAAAGTATGGATGTGTGGCCACACAGGCACATGTGTGTGTGTGTGTGTGTGTGTGTGTGTGTGTGTGTGTGTGTGTGTGTGCGCGCCTGTGCATGCGTGTGCGCGGGCTCATTTTTCTTAGACAGGGCTCTACTGAAGTAGTTGTCCGTAGATCAAAGTGGCGTGGCGGTGACCTCATTAAGCAGGAGGACGTCAGGGCTGGTTTGGAGGGCGGAGGTTGATGCTGCACACACGCCACCCTTGAGGGGCTGGGGGCTGGGTACGTGGGGGTGGGGGCTGGAGAGGATCACTAGTCCACGTTTAGCCTTCCAATGACAGGCCTGAGAGAGGGAGAGACAAAGCGACCAGAATCACTAGTACACACATCAAAGCCGCAGACTCCTGCCTTCATACCATCTCTGCAGCGCTTATATTTAGCCACAGTGCTTTCATGTGCATTGCACACACACACACACACACACACACACACACACACACACACACACACACACACACACACACACACACACACACATGCCTCTTTTACATCTGTGCAGGTACATACGTCTTCTCAACTGGGACTCCTCAACCCAATGCCCAGCCTCCACACACCTACTGCATGAAGTCAGTTGTAAAAGCATACATTGGTTACCAAGAAACCCAAGGGGTCGACTCAGTGGCTGTTTTCCATCTTTCAAGTGTCGCTCCTTTTTCTCCCCCCTTCCCTCTGCTTCCCGAAAATCAGCGAGGGTCGCTAGAGTACCCCAGCGTCAGCGTATACCATTTTTAGGGGGCCTCGTCATGTTGTTGGCCAGGGCCAGGTCAACGCGGGTGGGTCTTGTGTAAATATGCATGTGCATTTACTCCAGTGCCGCGAAGAGTGGCGTCCATACTGGATGGCTCGCCATGCCTGCCTGCCTTCCTCGTGCAGGCGTTTGTTAGCATCTGCACCGGCCCGCATGTGTTTTCTGTTTACAGCGTGCGGGGCTTCAATCAGCCGCCTCCATTTCTCACCCTGGCGCGGCTCGACGGCTCCCATGTATCATTTGATTAGGTCGCAATTAGCATGTTGACATCACCTCTCACGGCCCAGTCGGAAAGCCAAGACTTGAAATGTCCCGACCGGGCGTGGGCACGGGTTGGGGGGCCCGAGAGCGTTGCAAGGTTGCGGCCGTGTTTTCGCGTGTTGTTGTTTTGTTTACATTCACCCGAGCGAGACGTGTTTGGGCAACGGGGGGGGGGAACAAACAAACAAGTGTGCATGCAGGACGACGGTTGCCAGAGAGCTTGAGCCGGACAGCTCCGGGCAGGTGTAGTGGTGTTTACGAGCGCGGCGTACCGACGTTCCACACAATAAAGGTTGCCGTGAGCGCGGGCAGGAAGAGAGACGCTGTCCGACTACCTCCTTCCCCTTGGGGCATCGGCCAATTAAACGCTTTGTTTACTCCCACCTGGACGTGGTTGGAGGATTGACAGCGATGAGAGCCGCACAGTCTTTGCAATCCCAGACTGCAGCAGCATGGAGATGGCTCTCAATGGAGAACAGACAGAAGCCATCATCATGGGGCACCTGATGCTCACACACACACACACACACACACACACCAAAGTCATATATGGCAGGAAGCTGAGTGTGTGGCACGCAGTGTGTTTCTGTAGAGATTTGGTTTCCTCCCTCCTCACAAACAAATTTTTTAGTCACGCTTCCTCCTTCCGTCAATACAGAGCTATGATCTCAGATAAGTCAGTAATTCGAACCTGGTGCAGGGGAAAGCAGAAACTTGTGTGGCCTTGACTGGGCCTGACAGCGTGCCGAACGCACCACACGCCATCCTCCGTTTGGACCCAGGGGACCCCCCCCCCCCCAAATACACGCCCCCACCATGTGTTTCAGAACGTAGTGGGACAAAATGGGCCTCAAAATGACCTAAACTCTTACTAAACACACTAGTCAAACATAGTCCTCTAGGCCAACGCAAGGGCCATAAATCTTTGGGTCTCGTGTCCAAGAGCCAGAATGGTTAGTCTGGTCTTCCAGATGCATTTGCTCACACACACACTCACACCCATCCACAGACACGCACACACACACACACACACACACACGCCTCTGAATCCGTTTAGTGTCTTTTCTCTCTCCACACTGTTCCATAACCCCGTCTTCTCTGAGAAATGAGACTTCGGACAGACGGACGGACCGTCCCGAGCCAAGCGGACCACATGGGAAGAGCGGCGTAAGAAGACCAGCTTCTGCAAATAGGCGGAGCGCGGGCGAAAAAAAGAAAAGCGCCTGCGAAGGGAAAATAATCACGGCGGCGTGTGAGTGATCGACAGACACATGGCCCGACAGCGAGAAAGATTTAAGGCGGCGTTTTTTGGAATCGGCGGCGTGTTATTCTAAGGGCAGAGATTTACGCGCACGGCGCCTCTCTCTCGCTCATCTTCACAGCTCCCGAGCCAAGAGCGGGCCCCTCCCTGGACGGGCCTCTGTCCTTCCTGCTCGGGGCCCTCGGCTGCGCTGGCCCCTGTCTGCCTGCTCTGTCGGACGGAGGGCAGGTGTTCCAATATTGACTCGCTCAGGCCTCTGCTGACGTCAGAGAGGGCCGCGGCCTCACTGTTGTTTTGGAAAGCGGCGGCAACGACGACTGCCCAGGGCAGGGATAGGAGTGTGTGTGTGTGTGTGTGTGTGTGTGTTGCGAGCGCTCGTCTGCGTGTGTGTGTGTGTGTGTGAATTGCCTATCCCAGTGCGTCGTGCTTGGTTGGATCCTGTTGTAAGTTAACCTGCCCAGGAGGAGGAGGAGGTGAATGGACAGGAATGTCGGAAAAGGGCACCGCCTAGTAGGGCGCTGACTGGGCACTGTTTATGTGCCCAAGCAACGTGGGTCCAGTGTTGAGCAAATAATGGGCAAGCTTGGGCACGGCTGCCATTTGCCCTTTAGCAAGGGGGGGGGGGGGGGGGGTGGTCAGTGGGGGCATCAGGGCCAGTCGAGGCCAGGCTGTGTCCAGGAGCGGAGATCGGGCTACGGAGAAGACGACGAGATCAAGCCAGAGACATGGCGCTGACCCTTCCCATCATGCACCTCCTCAGGAATGTTACTAGCCGACGAGAACCTGAGCGTTAACGCTAACCGCAGTGGCACCCCATAGTGACTGTTACTTTAAATATAGCCCGTTGTGCCAGAAATAATTTCATAGGGCTATTTTCACTCTCTGACGACTTTTATTCGTCTGGACCGTACCGAGTGTCACAGAAACTAGTGGAAGTCAGTGGGAAGTCCTCATAAATACAGCCAGGTCGGGTCTATGTTTTGGAGTGTTTTCTGAGAGCGGACAGGTCTGCGGTAGCTTGTCTGTGGCTTGTTTTCTCATCGCGTGTGTGTTTGTTGTTTGCGATTGTGTGAATGAGTACCAATGGGGCGACGTTTGATAAATTGCCGTACACCATGTATACGTGCTTAAAGAGTAGTACAAGAGGAAGGACATTCCACAGATTGGTGTATCAGTGTTTTTTGGAAGTGCTATTCTGAGAAACCAGTGGCGCTGAGGAGCTTAGTAGCTTTACAAACACACACTCGCTCTCTCTCTCACACACACACGTACACACACACACACACACACAGAGACAGACAGGCATACCACATGAAACCAGTCACAAAGTCCTGTCTCAAACCACAACCCTGCCCTGGCCCCTGGCCTTCACGTTACAACAGTATTACTGCACATTACTGTGTGTGTGTGTGTGTGTGTGTGTGTGTGTGTGTGTGTTCCTCTGTCTGTGTGTGTGCCCCAGTGTTAAAGGAAGTAATGTTGTCAAGAGAGATTAGAATGTTACCCAGACTCCCTCTCATTGTGTCAGAACATTTGAGATGTGATATCATTGTAGTATTATATAGACGAATCAAAATGTATAGTGCATTTCACCTCTGTTCCCACCTGTGCATTTTTAACCGTGCGTGCGTCTCTCCTTGGCCAGGTGTTCCGGGTGGCCAGTGTGTGTTTGGGCAGCCCACCTGAGACCATCTGCTGGGAGTACAGAGACAAGGACAAGGCCTTCCACCGGATGGGTCCCCTCACCCCCCTGGAGTTCTACCGCGAGCACGTCAAGCCCCTCTACAACATCCAAGACAAGGCACGCCCTCCAGCTCTCCAGTCACATACTCTACTTTCCATAAGAACACACCTTTCACCTGCGCCATTTTGATTTCGCAATCAGATTATGCATTGTGTCAGTCAGTACTCGGGGGTTTGGAACCATGATTGCTGAAGCGTTTAGCCATACATGAGGTGCATTCAAATTCAGAAACGTAGGTGAACGTTGGCGAGCAGGTTTCCGTTTGCCTTGTTTTTTCGGCAAACGATTGTGAACAGTCGCAAACAGTCTGCGTGCGGAGGTAGCTCTCTACAATCATACAGTGGACGCAAGCTTGATGAAGTAACAATGCCGTTACGGTTACAATGGAATGTAACTGTTCAAAGAAATGTGTTCGCCATTGTTTGCCAAAATTTGAACGCACCGCTCCGTCAAGTAGCAGGACCTTTACATTTCTTTTTATTCCTTCTACATAGATTCTATGAATGCTATATTTGAACATCCTTGATCATTTTCATGGTGCCATTTATGTACGCTATGCTTATTCATTAGCAGTACATTGCAGATTGGCATCGGAACACACGTCAGACTCGTGTCAGTGCTCCATGTAAACCCCTCCCTCCCTCCCTCTCTCCTCCGTCTTCCCCAGGTCTGCCTTGTGAACGACCCCCGGCCTCAGAACCCTTATGGGAAGTTATACAGCGTGGAGTTCCTGGGCAACATGGTGGGCGGCCGCAGCACCCTGTACAACAACCAGGCCATCCACCTGCTGAAGCAGGCCGCGGCCGGCTCCATCAAGGATGGGGAGGTGAGTTTAGTGGGTGGGGGTGGTGATGGAGAGGTGAGGGGTTTTTTTTGGGGGGGGGGGGGGGGGACTATGAGATGTAAACAAAGTGTCATTGGAAATCATCTGTCCTAGTGCAGGGGTGGAACTGTAATCACATTGGACTTTAAGCCACACAGACGTTGTTTACCGTGAGGCCATTTTTAGGTCCGATGTTCTGGTGCGGTTCCTAATAGAAATCTGCTCTCTTTGCTCTTTCCAGGCGGTGTGGTTTGGCTGTGACGTAGGCAAGCATTTCCATGGCAAGCTGGGCATCAACGACATGAATGTGTGAGTCTGAGCAAACACTCAGACCGCTGGAGTGCACTCCGACGTGGAGAGGGAGAGGGAGGAGATTCATTCAGTTTCTGGATGCAGATAG
>NC_085006.1:10372295-10384795 GCF_963854185.1 Sardina pilchardus | reverse complement strand
GTGTAAATTTTCCACTACAAAGTACATGATGAAATGTCTCTGTTTTAACATCAATGTAATGATAAGCCTGCAGAAGGGTTGTGGGCAGAGGGAAATAGGGTTGCTTGAGGGCCAGCGCCTGTTGAGAAATCCTGTGGAAGAGCTCTGAAAACAAACTATAAGCTCTTAAAAAATCTGTCCTTTGTGGGTTATGTTGTGTATTTATTTAAATGAATGCTTGTGCACTGGTGAGTGCGGAATTGGAAGTGTGACCCTCAAGTCCAGAAGTCATTGGTCTCTCTTGCCTCTCCTCTCTCTGCCTCTTCAGGCTACCTGATCATGACCGACGAGTGGTTCTCCGAGTACGTCTACGAGGTCGTGGTGGACAAAAAGTACCTCGACGAAGAAGTCCTGGCCGTTATGCAGCAGGACCCCGTTGTACTTCCGGCTTGGGATCCAATGGGAGCGCTGGCATAACCGTGGAATCCGAGCGTGCCACCCAATGAAATCTCAGCCTGGTCTGATTGACTCCGCCCCACCTCTCTGGTTTTTACCCAACCAACTGACTCCCAAAACAGCCTGCTCTAGAAAAAAAAATAATAAAGTTTTTGTTTTTCTTTTTTTTACTGGACTGCGAGTCTTCCATGTCTTCATCATTTCTCTTCTGCTGTCTTCTCCCTCCCAGGGCACCGATACGATGTCATATCGTGAAATACGCGTTGACCTGGCCTGGTCCACGAGCCACTGTTAACCATTGTTTATCCACGCAAATCATGACACATGTGCCCCTGGCTGGTTTCCCTAGATCAACACAAAAGAGAGGCAGGGAGAAATTTTGCGGAGAAGTCCAGGGAGCATCGTGCCGCTCCTGGCCTGATGACCCCCCGGACTGGTCCCGGGCTAGAGAGTTATGGCGCTCCGACAGTGGCCTCTTCCAGAGGGAAGAAGGGGGAGGGTGTGCTTGTTCAGCATCCAGGAGGGCCTGTAGTCGTGTTTTAGATGAGTTCACTCCGAGTTTATGGCAGGGTTCGGCCCCCGGAGTGCGAAACAGGAGGTACGTGTGATAGCGCTGGCATGGAGGAGAATTACTAGAGGCCGGAGTGCATATGAAAAACCTCTTCTAATGATTTAACGTCTCAGGCTCGCTCGCTCTTTCTTTTCCCCCCACTGGTTTTCACTCTTGTTTTCTCCCTTTCTCTCGCTCTGTCTTTTCTTTCTCTCCCAGTCTGGCCTCTTCCACCTCTTATTTCCTTGCCTGATGAGCCCAGACAGGCAGAATGGGGAAACTTGTGTCCAGAGGGAGAGAGGCGGTGGGAAGCATTCTCCACCTCGGCCCCTACCTTTAAATCTTTACAATTCCCCCAGATCACTCAACTTACAAAACATAGCCATTTTACTTCCCTTTTCCAAGAAAGGCCCTGCAGTCAAAGCTCTCTATAGTGGCCATATTAAGGGGGAGGGTTACCTGGATAAAGGGTTTAAGGGTGTTTTGCGGTCAGGCATCAATGTGTCCAGTGGAGCCAGACGGAGCTGGTGTCTCACTCCTTTTCCTATCCGTTCTATTTGCGGTCCACGTGGAGTTCTTTCATTTGCTACAGTATGCTCATTTCACACCCCCCCCCACTTCCATGTTTGAGAAATCCAAGCTTGTGTTGATTGAACGTGGACAGACGGAACCCATGTTGGATCGCCGCCCGCTCTTCATTTGTTTTCCCGGTGAAAGTCGTGTGTGTGTTGATCTTGGTAATTTGATTTGTGCGTCTGGAGCCTCTCCAGCTACACTGTTTACAGATGACAGTCCCCGCCACATATGAGAGTATTGCTAATATACCGCCCACCACCGACCCTTACGGGATGGGGGGCCTCCTTATTCTTTGAATGATTTGTCATAGGGATCTATAGGAAGTCGCACGATGAGACACACATGATCAGCATGGCATGATCAGTGCACATTAAAAGCAAGTGGGATATTGAGTCACCATGGGATGTGATTGCATCTGCACTTCAGACTCCACTCCACCCAAATGGGAGTGGGACATTCACTTGTATGGTGAATAATGTAGTGTGACATGGTTGTGTTACAGCTGTAGCATCTAGGCTTGGAGAGGGGGGCGTGGGGCTTAAACCCTGGGATCCCGATGTTTCAAGGGGGCTTAGGGATACTGGACATTTTTGGCAGCAGCCCTGAGAAACAGGAAGTGGTATGTGTATGAGAAAGGACGCCTGAAACACTTTGGTGCTTTCTCCGTTAGGGTCAGGTCAGGAATGACCCCCAACACCCTTTGGATCTGAGAACCTTCAGAAGGTTCTGTAATTTGACAGTATGTTGCCCACTCTCCCCAACTCAACCTCAACTCTTGTGTCTTGAAAACCAGAAAGAAACTATGATTTAGGGATTTTTGTCAATTTTGTTTATGGAATGTTTCACCTTCAGTTCTTTTTCCTGAGACTGGCCTCTTTTTTCCAGATGAATGAATGAATGGTCTTTCTCTTTTAGACTTACCTCTCTCCTCCCCTTCTTTCGGCTCACCTCCCTGGTGCTTGTTGGGGATTAGCCTCCCTAGCTGAGACAGATTGGAGCGAGTCAGGGCTCCCTGATGTAAGTGTAAGAGGCTGCTGTTTTGTTTGTGCAAGAGAAAGGGCTATTGTGAGTATCTGTATGTGTATGTGAAAGTGTTTATGAGGGTGTGTGTGACTGCAAGAGACTGTCAGTGACCAAAGTCCAAAGACAATGGTAATAATTTTGTCTGTTGGCTGGGGTCAGTTGTCTGTATGTGAGGGCATTCATAAAGACTCTAAACGTCACCATCCAGTTCGGAGATGCACACAAACTGCCACCAAAACAGCCAGCAAAAATGACTGAGGTTGGTCGCAACACACGAGGCTAGTCGCATGGGACTTGGAAAACAGTGCTGGTAATCAGGCTTGCTGAAAATAGGAGTTTGGAATAAGAAGCAATGGAACTTGGCGTCTGCAAATGCCTTGGATGTTTGTGTGTGTGTATGTGTGTGTGTGTGCTTGGATATAGGGCCAGGGAGGCTGAGGGACACTCAGAATGAGCTTGTCCCTGTTGGGGGTGCCTGTCTACTTGGGGCCCAACTTCCTCACTTGGCTTTTGCACGGCTTTGGTAATCAGACTGACTTTATTGCCGTGGAATGGGTCCGTGCAACTCCAAGGTAAGACGTCCATTTCTGTTCTTATAGACCTCCAGTCACAGTAGCCTATCTCTGACTCGATGAGGTTACGCGTTGGCAGAATTGTGCTTTTTTAACACAGACATGACCAGAAATTGAGGCAGGAAAGCAGGGATGTGAGATAAGCTAAATAAATAATCCACGTTTTTTCGACACAATCAGGGAACTGAGATCATTAAGAAGCAGTTTCAGGGTCGTGTATGTGGTGCTGCACTTTCTGCCCTGAACTTTTTGTTCTGCTTCTTTGACCATTTGTTCTGTTTTGGGGTCACTCACATAATCCCGGCGCAGTCCTTGCTTGATGACAAAACTACTGCAGTTCACCTCTGGACTGCCAGAGGGCGCTTAGTTGCACGTTGTGCCATCTGCAGATATGAAACCAAATGTATTGTAGGAATAACTGACCGCTGGAAAGTGGAGGTTACTTTGTGGTACATCAGGAAATAGAGGACGTTATATACATTTATAGAGGAACATTCCCTACACCCCATTTCTTTGGTCTTCAAAAGCTACTCTTGACAAGCATTTCTCTCAGTATGCAGTCAATGGCCGGGTTTCCCAAAATTGTTAAGAAGCTCTTAAGTGCTAAGAACTTCTTAGGAGCGTTGTAAGAATGTTCTAAGAACGCTCCTAAGAAGTTCTTAGGACTTAAGAGCTTCTTAACGATTTTGGGAAACCCGGCCATTATTGGTATCCAATCATTTGTACTGTATGTCCCTCCAACTGAAGGAAAAAAGGAACTCTGTGGAACATATCAATGCTGTAGCTCTCGCACCATACATTTAATTTATGTACTTTTCAGGCTGAGGGTTATTCTATTGGGGTTGACAGAACATAGATCCAGAGTCTGTACCCGTCCAAGAATCTGCCAGGTCATGGTGAAAATATGGGCAATTGTCAGATTTATTCTTCAGAAGGTCATATTATATAGTTCATTTTCTTTAGAATGTCATGGAGTTCATAGTCGAGGCCCAAAAGATTTGGGTTTTAGATCAAGCACCTGCAATTATGTCAGAAATTGGCAAAGCTGGTAGTGAATATGACTTGCCTTAAAATCATGATAAATTGGTTGTTTTGTCTCGAAATGTACGTGAAAAGGGTGTCAACTTCCCTTACGGATAAGGTCTTTCCCTAAGTCTGTGAGAAATAAATTTGCCTCCACTGTGACCTTGTTATTTTTAGTGATGGAAATCATGATTAGACATGTAAATGTTCGACATTAGAGTTGAGGTATTATTTCCTTGTATGGAAGTTCATTAGGAGCTGTTTGGTGTTAACTGCAGCCTCTGGATTGATTTGCTAGAAGGTGTAAAAAACTCTGATTTGTGATAATCAACATGTATTGTCTTTATTGTAGATGGACCATATGGAATGGTGACAGTGTGTACATCAGTTTAAAGATTACTGTTGATGAGAGGTGGAACTACTTTTTTCTTTATACAAAAAAATAGACCCTGTTAATGATAATAATTACCTGTCTCAGTGTGTTTTCATATTCTGACGTGTCCGTTTTAGGACAGACTCAGATGGCTTAAAAGGCCAGTGAGTCTTTATAAACTGTGTAATAATGTCTTTGATGGTAGGTAATGAACATTTCAACTCATTTACTGTAAATTACTTTCATGAAGAATTTAGTTTCATAAATAATGGACTGGGAATTTGTCCAGTCTGTCCTGGGTTTTATTTGAGCAGTAAAATACTGTTGTCTGTTCATATTCACTATAAAACACAGAGGCTTTGACTGTTATGAAAAAAAAAAAAAAAAAATCAAAAATCTGTCGTCCATGTGGACTCAAAGCCTGGGCTGCCATGCACATGAGGGGGAAAAAACATACAACTGGAAATCACAAAACAATGTATAGGGGATGTTATGTAAATATGAGGAGGGATAGGAAGACTGAAGCTGGTGCCTGCCTGGGTGTAGGGGGGAGTGTCTGCTTCTAGGCGGTGAGCGACAGTGGTACCACCTTGTCATAGACCCCACACTGTTTCTGAATGCCTGCATGGTAGTAGGGTTGCACAGGGGATGGTGAGTGTATGTCTCTTTTTTTCCCAAATGTACAGGTCTGTGCATGCATGGGTGATGGTTCTTTCTCTTTACATGTGTTACCTTGTGTTTTCACTCAAAATGCTCAACTTGTCTACTGTGTGAGAAAAAGAGAGCATTTATTTAGTTTGATGACCTTTTAGCATTTGGTCAAAGCCATGCTCTTGTGTGCACTTATCAGTTGTGTTGCAGAATAGTGTAAAAAATTACCCTGAAGTTCAGATGTTATGGTTCCCCCAGGAGAGGTGGATTTACTTGTCCAAAACACTTCACCTCTCTTTAGCTGAGCAGTTACTTGTTGAAGAAATAGGTTTGGCTCGCAAGAAAACCGTAAAAACTGAGTCCTTTGCCATGCAGATTCCAGGCGGGCAACATGCCTTTTCTTCAGCAGAAACTCGGGCTACACGTTTGTATCTGATGCTCTGATGTTTGCAAGACGTGTAAGTTATGCCACCTGTTTCTCTTTGAAGGCGTTAGAATCGCTTAGTTAGAGTAGAAAATGCTGCTTACTACCTGTTCATTTTTTGAACGGTAAAGTTATTTCCAGCTTTAAGTTTGTTATTTCAGTGCTGATTGTGGATACCTTGCGTCAATTAACATTGCTATTATTAGAGTCGAGGCTGGTTCTGATAGTAGAAGCCGCTGTGACTTTGACTGCTCTGCTCTTGTGAATATTATTAAGGTGAACCATTATGCAGTACGCGCGGTTGGAATTGCTCTGTGAAATGAGAGGCAATCTCCAATAATTACTTAATAAAGATAATTGCATTCCCCGCATTTTTAAGGCGGTTTCCGTGTTAATTAGTCTCTGTAAAACCTTATTAATAAAAAGGGCATGGAGGCTTTCTTCCTCTGGAAAATTGCGCTTTTTCATGCGGGATTGTATGTATAATATATTATAAACAACTATTTGAGGGCAACGTGTATGCTTCACAAAAGAAAGTGATTTAAAAACAAACTGACGAAAAGGTCAGGCGACTTATTTTATTGTTTGTTTTATCATCCTGAACCAGGTGGCATACTTTGCAAAATGTGCGCATGTGACGCGAATGCAACATCACTGTTGGAGTAATTGTTGGATTTAATTAGGTGTTCCCCATTGAAGCAAGTTAAAAGCAGGCAGCTATCCAAGCTCAAATTTGATAAATATGTCGGAGCAAATAATTTGGCATACCTGCGCTCACTCGCCCGTCATGCTCGCCTATTTGGAGAGGTAACCTAATCTATGAAACATTCAGGAATTGGTGCGCCCTCCTCAGTGAATTTACATTTTTATGAGCGCCATTTGCCGTTTTCCAGCACATAATTAATAACAGCCCCGCAGAATGAGTAAGGTGCTTCGTAATGATCAGATGGAAACTCAACTATAACTTTCTATTTAAAAAAAAAAAAAAAAAAAAAAAGCATCCTAGGACTATTTGAGACAAGTCGGAAACGTATAAGTATATACTATTGATTACCTCAATGATGTTAATAATTAATCATTTTTATGTGGTTCATGGCGTCTGGATATTTAGGGAAACATAGGGGAAAGTCCCTTTTTAACTTCGTGTCGAAAGGTGAATATGTTACCTTTACCTCAATATATATTTTTATAAACTTTTATAAACTAAATAGATATATTATACTCAAGTTATTGCCAAAGATAACAGTGCATCAAAAGAACAGTTTTACCATTGAAATCTCTTCACGCTTTTCTATCAGACCATGTTAGGACTTGATTTTTAGGCCAAGGGGTAGGTATTGTCTCTGATGTATTTGTTTAGGGGATTTTTAAAAATGTCTTACAGTCTCAGCAACAGCTACATTGTTGGCTAAAATAAATTAAATAAATGCTCTCTGGCATTTCCCCCAGGTGTAATTTTGCTGGGGCCTGAATATATTTCACTTACAGTTTTATGATGTTAACCCTTTACAGGGAAATGATTCAGGTCGTATCATACAGCATTTGTATCATACAAAAAGAATGCGGTTAGTGACCTGTGCACCGTGTGTACATCTTGATCTGCACGTCTCAGAAAAGAACAATTGTGAAACTCAACAAGGGTTACCATGTCTATGAGTTTGGTAAAACTTGCAAATACAATTAAATGAATTTGAGGGTGACCTCAGGATTTTTGATCCTTGTTCTGCAGCCAAGCACAAGCTGTTTTTCCACCTGAGCTTGTTAAGTTGGGAGTCGGAGCCAGCTCCTCCAGTGCTTCTATCTATAAAACCCAGTGCAGTCCTGCTCCATTCGCACCAAGTTTTCTTCCCCATACTCCTCTTCCCCTGATGGGCGCCACATCCCAGAGGTCCAGAGGTCCACCAGCGTCGCCGTCACCCACACCCTAACAGCCGCCGTCGTCATGGAGATGAAGCAGTCCATGATGAGCATGGAAAACGAGGGAGAAAAGGACAAACCCGAGGGATCGCAGGAGAACGGACTCCTCATGGGAGACAATGCCGCAGAGAAAGGTCAGAAGGTCAACTCGGGCCCAGCGCAGGTCTCCAACGGGTACCCGAGCACCTCGCCCCAGAGCCCGAGGGAGGGACACACAGGCGACGGCAACTGGGTCCCCGGCCCTGGGCCCCTCCGAACCCTGGTGGTCCAACAGACCAGTCTGGACCCGCCCCGCGAGACATGGAGCAAGAAGATGGATTTTCTGCTCTCTGTGATTGGATATGCCGTCGACCTGGGCAACGTCTGGCGGTTTCCATACATCTGTTACCAGAATGGAGGAGGTGAGGCAGCAGGGGCGTTTGTCACAACTGGCATTCTGTGTTTCACATTATATTCTCCCACCAGGAATATAGTTTACACGACTCACTCACACACTTCACATACCTTTATCATGCATTTTGATTATTTTGATCAATGTGTACGCGCGATTTGATTCGTGCGTACACATTCACGTTATGTTAACAATTAGTATTGGCTCTCATTACACAAAACTGTAAAAGCACAGATAAGATGTCAGTTCATATTTGTGCCAACACTAACACCAAGCGCCAAATTAAGCACTGAGTTTGTGTTTTTAATGGGTGGTAAAAATGTTGCAAAGACACAGTGCAAACAAACAGTGTTTACAGAGGGATTTCGCCATGTTCTGCCTCTTGTTACCACACAATCTCTGGAACTGATACTGACGGCCATATGGATTTCTTTTATTGAATTTGCAATAATAAAACCTTTTCAATTTCCTGTCTCACCCCACGAACTGAGAAGGATGAAAGGCAAAACACACGCACGCACGCACACACACACACACACACACACACACACACACACAAAGTTGATACTACCAGCACTATTAATTGTGGGTTTCACGAGTGCGACTGCAATTTATTTCGAAAGGCTTTAATAACCTGTCTCCTAGGTGCTCAATCAACTGTTATCTTTTCTTTGATGTCAAAAGTGCAAAAGTAAATTCCCATTTGCATACAGTGCTGTCTGGAGTACAGCTGCCTTCTCCATGGCCGTTTAGCCTTCATCTCAAGCATGCGTCCGTAAAGTTGTAAATGAAACGAGTGGGCGTAGCGGAGCAGTGGGAACATCACTGCCTGATTCCAGAGCCCACTGCTGGGCGTCTATGTGGCTTTGGAAAACAAGCGTCTGCTAAATGCCAGTCAACTTGAACTTTAATTTTAGAATGAATACATGTTGTTATCATGAAAGAATAAGTCAAGCTGAGCAACAACAAGTTATGTGAGTCTCCAAAAGAAATGGATGTGTAGATATTGTTTTTTTGTTTTTAACAATGCCTCCAACAGATTTGAAATGCTGGTTCACCCTGTAAGCATTCATCCTTGTGCTCATCCTCAGGTGCGTTCCTCCTGCCCTACCTGCTGATGGCGGTGTTTGGGGGCGTGCCGCTCTTCTATATGGAGCTGGCCCTTGGCCAGTTCCACCGCAGCGGCTGCATCTCCATCTGGAAACACATATGCCCCATCTTCAAGGGTGAGACACACAGACTCTGCTCCAGAGAGAGAGAGACAGACAGCTCCAGATTCATTGACAGACAGACAGCTCCAGACTGACTGGCGGACAGTCAGACAAACAGACAGACAGACAGACAGACAAGCAGACAGCTCCAGATTGACTGACAGATGGACAGACAGCTCCAGACTGACTGACTGGCATGTGAGTGGCATGCCACGGGCAAGCGAAGGGTTGAGTTAAAGGGAGACCAACTGATAGAGTGCCCCTCCTGACCCATCTGTGTGCCCTATGGAATGGCACTTCTTTGTTGATAGCGCGTAATGTTGGGCATCTCTCTGTTATGGAAATCATCACATTTGCCATTAAAATGCCAGGCTCTCATAAAAACTTGTCTTTTCATGTGAAGAAATCCGAGTTTTTAAATGTCATCCATCCACTTCATTTTCCAACTTGAATGAGCTTGAAACGGAATAAGGCCTTGAGTGATGCCTTGGTGTTACGTTTCCATTTTCCATCACTCCCACTCTTTCTCCCTCTTTCCCCTTCTTTCTCCCTCTCCCCTCTCCCCTCTCTTCCTCCATCTCTCTCTCTCTCTCTCCCCCCCCCCCTCTCAGGCATAGGCTTTGCCATCTGCATCATTGCCCTGTACATCGCCTTCTACTACAACACCGTCATGGCCTGGGCCCTGTACTACCTCCTCTCCTCCTTCCGCTCCACCCTGCCCTGGACCACCTGCACCAACCCCTGGAACACCGTCAACTGCACCCACTACCTGTCCACCGACCTGAACGTCACCTGGACCAACTCCTCCACCTCCCCCGCCGAGGAGTTCTATACGTAAGTGCATGTAAGTGACTTTAGCCCGAGTCAGGCTATACAGAGCAAGAGTAACAGTCAGAGGAAGGTGGAGAAGGCCCAGGGACCACTGCGTGTCTGTAAGGCGGAACAGAGTCTCCAGTGTTCTGTAAAAAAAGGAGGACTCTTGTAGAGAAATGGAGAGAGAGATAAGACTATGTTAGGCACTCTGCTGTCTTTGCTGGGCCTTCGCTGTGCCAGGGACATGGGGTGGACAGTAACGATGAGTGTGAACAGAAGCCCTTGTCCTGCTTTGTCTGCTTGTCTGTCTGGTCCTATCGGTGATTTTACAGCGGATTTGGGGGGCTTTGCTCAAGTTTATCCAGTGTGTAAGACCCCGGACTAACTGATGAGCTCCTCTTTGTCTGTCTGCCAGCCGAACTTCCTGTTTTCCTTAGGAATCTTGTTTTTCTGAATTCCGCTGTCTGTGTGGATGCCTCAAAACCCGCCACCACCCAGCCAAACATGTCTAAGTGCTAGTTATTCCTTTATGGGCTACAGATACGTGCTGTCTGTGGAGATTAAATAACCTCCTGTTTTTGTGTGACTCCTCTCTCAGTATTTACATATATGCTCTCACTTACTCACACTTTACATACTCTATTCCTTCCTTCATCTCTCTCCTTCTCTCTCTCTCTCTCTCTCTCTCTCTCTCTCTCTCTCCCTCTATCAGGAGGCAGGTCCTGCAGGTCCACCGCTCTCCAGGTTTGCATGAACTGGGCGCTGTGAGTTGGCAGCTGGCCCTCTGCCTGCTCCTCATCTTCACCGTTGTCTACTTCAGCATCTGGAAGGGCGTCAAGACCTCAGGCAAGGTGCGCAGCTCTGCAAAGGACCAACTTAGTCTCCTGGAACAATGGAGTTGGAAAGCTGGCTTTCATTTAATAAGGCTTGTTGCAATTTGCAATGTAGAATTGGTATTGTTGCATCTGGGGCTATTCTGCTGGAATCGTTTCCCTTTTTGAATAAAAATAGGTTGTTTGGAGAACAATGGACGTTCAGAGCAAAGATCATAGAGCGCTACACGTAGCGCTTTATGAACTCTGGTTCAGAGTGTCGCACAATAAATGTTTGTTTGGCAACAATACTGTAGGTCAAGGGTCAATGTCATGTTTTGACAGCACATTTTAAACAACAGATGTTGAGTCAAAGAGCTTTACAATAAGATAAGTGACTTACAACTAAAGTAGTAGGTTACAAGAGAAAACGGTCAACAATTAATAAGTATCAGATAAAAACAGTTAAAAGTATAAAATAGGAGAATCGTAATAATATACAATGTAAAGGCCGATCAAATATGGATAAAGCTGAGAAAGCAAAAAGAAAAGAAAATAATTCAATTCAACTCAAAGTGGCAGGACAACAACAAAATTAACATCAAATGTAACATAAAATAAAATAAAAGAAGGGGAAAATGCTGCGCATGCACTGCTTAAAAAAAACACTTCAACACTGAATCCCAGGTGAGTTTAGGTGTAGACTGGAGCACGTGTTCACTGAATCCCAGGTGAGTTTAGGTGTAGACTGGAGCACGTGTTCACTGAATCCCAGGTGAGTTTAGGTGTAAACTGGAACACGTGTTCACTGTTGCTCCTCCCCCCTCTCAGGTGGTGTGGGTGACGGCTACCTTCCCGTACCTGGTTCTGTTCATCCTGCTGGTTCGAGGAGCCACTCTCCCTGGCGCCTGGAGAGGTGTGGTCTTCTACCTGACGCCTGACTGGGAGAAACTCTTCTGCGCCTCGGTGAGACACCAAACCGCTCATCAACAGCCACGGCGCTCATCGATTGACCTTCTCGTTTCACACCTGTGCTCACGTGCTGTGCTCCTCTGTACCCCGTTAGATATGGATAGACGCTGCTGCGCAGATCTTCTTCTCCCTGGGCCCTGGGTTTGGAGTTCTTCTGGCCTTTGCCAGCTACAACCCATTTCACAACAACTGTTACAAGTGAGGACTATTTAGAGTGACATTTATTATTGCACTTATGATTGCATCATTTGCCTTTGTGACTTATAAAGCAATGTCAGTATTTATGAACAAGCATTTTCAGATGGTAAATTCCACTAATGGTGCATCTATCAAACGTTCAAATTCATTTCCACAATAGCTGAGCGATATCTGGAGCGATAAATCTGATGTGTTGGTCGGATTTGTCCAGTTATCTCGCTGTATCTGTTTCCTGCAGAGATGCCCTGATGACGAGCTCGGTGAACTGTCTGACCAGCTTCCTCTCGGGTTTCGTTATCTTCACCGTTCTGGGCTACATGGCGGAGATGCGCCACCAGGCCGTGGGCGTCGTTGCTAAGGACGCAGGTGGGAAACCGCATGTCTGTTCCGGGTTTGGCTCTCTACTTGTTAAACTTTTTAAAAAGGTCATTTTGTTTTGGTTTTTCGGGTTAAGCTGGTTAACGTTTGAGTGGCTTTTCTGTCTCCTTGTGACTGATTGTGGCTAACCTGGACAGGGTGCTTCACTTCTGAAGAGTGTCTTTGTCTTTGTGAAGTCCTG
>NC_085006.1:10294795-10367295 GCF_963854185.1 Sardina pilchardus | reverse complement strand
AAAAAAAGTGTGTGTTGTTGTGTTTGATTGGAAAATAGTATGTAAAGGAATGTGCAATTGTAGTTTGCAGATTTTTGTGTAATCAAAACTGTCAACCCCTTTCAACTTTTGACGAATGCTGATCGTTGACAGAGAGGAAGAATGCGTGTGTGTTTCTCTCTAAGAGTGCATGCATTGTGTGTTGCCTTGACTGTGTGTGTGAGTGCGAGTGAGTGTGAGAGAGAGCGAGAGAGAAAGAAAGAGAGAGCGAGAGAAAGGGAGCGAGGATGAGAGTGAGAATCCTCGTCAGACTGTTAAATCTTTCTGCTGTGTGTCGTGTGGTGGTTGGGAGTACCGGAGCCACAGTGTGTGTAGTCAGTGTGTGCATGCTCGCTGATGTGGTTATACTGTGCTTCTCTTTTGTGCCTTGACATTGTGACACTCTCCTGTCTTGTTCAGCGGGATTCACTGTTACTGCAGTAAAGTCAATTCTTCTCTTGTACCTCTGGAACCTGTTGTTGGTTGATGTCCGTAAGATTGTATTGGAATAAAAAAGTTATAGAATAAATATATATATCAAATAAAAGAGAAGTATAAGTATATGCCCGTGTTTGTGTTGTTTTCATGGAGATTGTACTTTACTGTAATTCTATTGGGAATGTACTGATTGGTTTGGCATAAACCCACCATGTTATAATGCATATTCAGTTTGGCCATCTGGTTCACAGTGATATAGAAAATCTTCATTATTTTGCTCTATGCACTACACTTTTATTTAGTACAACATTGTTTTATTGCTAGATACACCAAACATTATTCACTTTAGTTCTTAATACTATAATCCATGATAACAATGACCACATGATCATAATAACCACAATGAAAGTAAACAGCACACAAAATCGAAAACAAAAACACTCGAGATGCGCCAGAATCTATGAGGATTTCCTTCAACCTTCAGGCAGCAGGGAAATCCTCCCCCAGCCTCCCAGTCCTTGACCTGCCTCTCCCCCTGCCTCCAGCTCCGCTTTTGCAATCATGATAGCGAAGAGATTACAAATAGATGGATAGGGTTTCACATTTTGCCGCCCTTTCTCTCTCTAAGGAACAGGATGTTTGAGTGCTCACTCATAGCATAATAAACTACAGACCCTGAGAAGAGAAGAGCCCCATCTCCTGTCCTCTCTGTCCACCCCCCCCCCCCCCTCCCAACACACACACACACACACACACACACTTCACTTTGCCAGTCGGCCTCCCTTAAATGTTTACAGAGCAAATGTCCACACCTCAGGCTTTCGACAGCTGGAGGACATGATTATCTGGATGCATAACACAGCCACAACAGCCGAGAGTTTTATTAGAATTTAATACTCAGAGCTTCTGTATTTAATTGAGATGAAGAATTACTAAATCCACTTCCTAGACTTGGGAAAGGTATAACATTCTTTGGGCATGAGTGTGCCACACTTTTAAGCGTTATCCTCTGTATGACAGCTAATTATTTTCTAATGATATATTCAGTGCAACATTCAAATATGATTCATTCTGTTATATCAGGGTTTGATAGGGAATATTTGATATTCATAATGTAGCCTGGCCTTTGTCATAAACCGTTCCTTCACCAACACCTCAATACATTCTAGGACACCAGCAGCACACACTTCAATATTCTGATTAACATTTTGACATACAAATTCTACCAGTGCATTAAGATCACTTCAGTACTTACAGCACAGCATTATAAACTCAGAGTCACCTGTTAAAGTTACATAATCCTATTATAAGTATCCTTCTCTCCCTCTCTCTCTGTGTGTGTGTGTGTGTGTGTGTGTGTGTGTGTGTGTGTGTGTGTGTGTGTCTGTGTCTGCCTGTGTCTGTCTGTGTCTGTGTGTGCACACATGTACATGATGATACAGGGGACTGTGAAACAAGCGTTGCCAGGTTTGTCAACAAGGCTTAATCCTGTCTCCATGCTTGAACTCAGAACCAAAGTACACAGAGTTCTCTGTCCACAAAGCACACGGCGGACACATATACAGTGTAGAGTTTCAGCTCCCCCTTCTCTCAGCATCTAAACAACATTGCATGCAAGACCCTCTTATCGGCCTCAGATAACATGTAGGCCTTAGAAACACATCCGCCTATTCATTTCGAGGTCTAGACTCAAGCAAGATGTGTCCCCATGTTGGATAAGCGGCAAATATTTAAAATGGCAAACTTGCAAGAGGCTCAACAAACCGAGTGCTTATTTGGGCGAGGACTTTATTATGAAAACCGCACAAAAGAGAAATATACTTCTACGAAGAACTGAACTGAGAATCAAGTGACACGGTGGGGATGAGCGTGAGAATAAGCAGCATTATGAGAGGCGCAGTCACCATGGCTGTCACGTAGTACCCCGGCGTCCCTCTCTGTGTACTTTATTGTGGCAATTTCCTATGGGCCCCCTCTCCTGACTGATGGAAACTTCCTGTTCTTCTGTCTGCCGTATCGGGGGAGATCTATATTAAACACCACACCACACCGCCACCTCCATCTTTGCATCTCCTGCATGCCCACATATCTGTCTCCCATCTTTGCCCATCTTTTTTCTGTTATTCTTTATTTACTTTTTATCCTTTTCCACACTTCACTCTCCTCACTTTCTCTGGTGATGAACTGTTAGTAGACTTGAGGTCATTGTGCCTGTCTCTACAGTTGTCATATGACAAATAATCGTTACAAAATGTGCAATCTAAATGAACAATTAAAAATGATTTAAACCTTTTTGGTCAGTGCTGGTTTGGTTTAGGCTGCATCTAACTGATTCTATCACCCCTCTTCAACTATCAACAGCTTTATTTGGTTTTGATTCACATTTGTTATGGCTTTCAAATCCTGGCATTTCTCTCTCTCCCACCTCTGTCCCCATCTCTCTGTCTCTTGTTCTCTCTCTCTCTCTCTCTCTCCCTCTGATCCTCAGCAGCTGCCCTGCCTCCTATAGATCTTTCTTTGATATGTTGGCCCAGTGAAGACAGGAAATGAAACCTTTTTCCTCCCCAACTGTGAGCTCTTTTATCAGAACTGGCTTGATTCTCAGTGCCAGCTCTCTGCTAATGAACTCATTTTGCACACTGTCTTATCTCCACAGACACCGCTACCTCCTTCCCTGCCTCCTTTTTTTTCTTTCTCAATCCCTAGTCTAGTTAATATTGTTTCCAGAATGCGGAGAAGTTCCCCTATCTGTTTTTTCATTAAAGGCTTGGAGGTGTTGGGAGGTGAAGTACATAGATGCTGAAAGACAGGGGAGAGAATGCAACAGGCAACTGCAGACTGGAGAGGCGAGGGTATCACCTTGGATAAGAAGAACAACATATGAATGAAATAAATGAAATAAAACCACACAGGCACCATAGTCTGATCTTATTAGGTCTATAGAAACATAAAGGCTGGCTGTATAAGTTCCAAATACAACGAAAACACTTTGTGAAAACCTGCATGCTTAAATCGGTAGTTTAGGACATCTGCATTCTGCAAGGTGAAGTGAGGGCCTGAATAAAAATCATAATGTGGCCCATCATAGCGCATTATGTTTTCTAACACTGCCTACCCAAATACATGTAGGCCTAGTCTACCGCCCTCTGTCTGTTAAAATCCACTTGGTCGCTCTTAATGATAAAATGCGAGTAAAAGATCAGATTATCAGATTAACAAAATATGATGGCAGATATTTAGCGCTTTAATGACATCTCGAAAATAGCCTACGTTCCACTCCACAAGAAATTTATTTGAGGGATAATTAAAAAGGAAACAACATGCTTATGCAGGGAGTGTGTAAGCAATGAGCAAAGTTCGGACGTATTTACAGATTCACATATTTCCTGAATCAACATCTCAACCGACGCAAGCGAAGCGTTGCGCTGCGCTGCGCTGTTCTCCCCGAAAATCTGTCGTGATTTTCTTTATGGGATTAGCAACAGTGAGTATTTTATCCGTGTTAGCCATACCTCATAATAGATAACGCATAATGCTTACATTTCGCATGCTTAAAAAGTTTGTCCTCACAGCAGCCTGCAATCATGGACGGGTTATTCATGGATAAGGGAGGCGCCTTGAAACATCAGCAGCTTGGTAGGCTGTTCCTAACTTTTCCCGCACGTCCAAGGCCTAGGCCTACATAACAGTTTTTTTCCTTATTATGTGTGGGCTATTTCTACTGAATGCACATTTTGCAGATATCATATATATTTTAGCATATGTTGTTCATCGCTCATTTTTCTCACCCTTTAGGTCTCACTGTCTCTGTTTATCTATGTGTCTTGGTAGCGATTGTCATTCTCGCTGCCGTAGTCTACATGCCCCCAAGACACTGCCAAAGGAGGAATCGGGATGAGGAACGACTCTCACTCACTGCTCACAGGATTTCATAGTTTCGAATATCTCCATGTTTGATTAATATTGTTATAAAGAAAGAAAGAAACAAAGAAATGTCGTGTCTTAGAAAGGTCTGTAGCCTAATATTTTAATCGCCATATGACTATTTTTGCATAAAGGCTCGCCTAACCCATTTATTTGACATGTCTTCACTGACATTAAAACAAAAATTACTTGTCCACAAACAAGTTGATTTTGTATAATTAATAGAGATAATCACGAGGTTGACAGTATTCGTATTTTCATAAGTAATTGCTGTAAACTGTGTGTTGCAGCGTGACTGCATTTGATGTGCATTTGTCGTGACTGACCAGAAGAGGGTAGTAACACCATTCTCAAAAAACAATAGTCCTTGAACCAGACGTCTGTAATGTGTTTGCTATGTGTCCATTGTTAGGTTGCTTTGCAACAATACTCAACGGATTTCACAAAAATCTGATGTCAAGAATTTTGCAGAAGTTATCAGGAGAGAGGTGCATGTGGTTTGGTGACCTGGTGTTCAAAGCAAACATGTAAGATGTAATTTTCCCATTAAAAACCCTTGAGTGAAGCACAGGGTGAATTTAATATTCACTCTTCTTGGGAATTTGTAGATATTCAGGTGTATATTTAAAGACTTTAGTGACTAAATCTGTAAATGAAAGGCAGAAAGAGACTATATTGATTGTACATAATGACAGTTTCATGTGTCACCATGAACATGTGTCATGAATAAGTCAGCGGTTGTGACCAATGTGTTTCAATGTGATCAATGTTGTTTTGTCATATTCAAAATTAACATCATACTGCACAACCTGCAGGTGGGCTTCTTCTCTCTCTTTTATTTCCCAACAGATCCAAATGTGTGAAGCTCAGCTTTAATTAAAATCCTGAAAAGCCTCCGCCCTGTTGTCTGCCTTGATGTTAAACCCTGATTGTTGCCATTCTTGATGGTAATCCTAATCTCATCTGCCGGCGCTCCCTCCACTAATCCACACTCTGTGTGTCAGAGATATAGGGGCACATGGATGCAGGCGGCTGTGCAGCATTGTCTTACTATGAACAATGGTGTGAAAATTACAGTTCAGAGATCTCTGGTAAATGAGGACCGTCTCAACCACAAACAGACAGGTGCGTGTCCAGTAAACCCAGTCTTTATTCACTAGAAGGCTATCCAACAAAGGCATTTGAAATCATAACCAAACCAAAATTCTTTTTTTGGATTGAGGGGGGGGGGGCATAATCCCATATTGTGTTCTCTTTCCTGATTATTGTTCTGGCTCTTCTTTGTGTTCATGTGATCTAGTCAAATGTCCCCGAGCCGCCGGTGTTATCTCGCCATTCTTTCCAACTACCGCATCTCGCTCTCATTGCCCAGACTGACCACATAGAGGACAGCTTGATAAGAGCACAAAGGCCCTGTTATCTGCAGAGTTCATTATACAGTATGCAAAAAGATGGAGTCCCACCCACACCATAACCCTCAAAAACAGTGCGTATAATTTATTGTACCAAGGATTTCTGATAAAGTGCTTTAGCAGCTTGTCAACCCAGCGTCACCACATGGCGAAGATTTGCATATCCAAGCATGTGTGTAAGAGTTCTCCGAGCATATTTGTTATCAAAGGACCATCTAGACATTAATCCACCCTGCCCTTGCCATTCGATTTGGCCTGTGATCACAGCATAATGAAATGCACGGAGGGGTCCATATATTTATCAAGGTGAGGAATGAGCTGTCTAGAGACCTAAGAGGGCCGTTACTCAGGGGAGGGATGGAAGAGTGCTGCTCCATGGCCCATGGCAATCAATGAACCCCAGGATGGGAGTGGACACAGAACCAGCTGCTATGAGGTTTTAGTCTAGTGGCTGAGTATTGAAAGCTGCTGAGTATTGAAACCACAACTTCCACACTGGAAATTATTTTCAGGTTGCCATTTAAACAAACAAACAAACAAACAAACAAACTCATTCATGAGGGTGAAGGGTGAAGACTGAACATATATTACCAACCTCTCCCATTTCAATGTTGGATAAAGAAAAAAAGGTGAAAAATAAGATGCTCAGATGCTTGGAGAGGGCGATCATTAATCATCTCAATGACCTCTTAAGTCACCACATCTCTTTTCACACCTCTTTTGCCTCTGCTGTCTTGACAGTCTCTCTCAGGATATTTCTTCACATTCACTCACACACACTCCTCTCGGTTCCTTTGCATCCTGCTCACACCCTTCCTCAGTTTCACTGCAGCGTTTGCCGGCCTGCAGGCCAAGAAAGTCTGGTTTAGCAAAATACATGGAGGTGGATGCACTGTTTTCAGTCCAAGGGGTGGAGAGTTGGGAGCTGATTCAACTCTGGTCATAGTCTCCACTTAATTCAGCTCAGATGATCCTTGTTGTTCCCTGTCTTTTACTTATTCCAGTCAGTCCACTGATAGGAACTCATCACATGGTCTATTGGCTATTAGCTGCAGTGAGCCATTCAGTTCAGTCACATGACTGAGTCCAAATGCTTGCTTGAACAAGGTTGTGCCAATGTGTGGCACCACTGTACAGAATGACCCACATTGAAATGATTGTTTGCTATGACTAAGACAGTCATGGAGACTGAGACTTCCCCCAGTTTAGTAGGTTAAAGAAGAGACTATGTGAATGTGAGCACCCTTAAGGGTATTCATACACCATACTTGAACTCAAGCCCACATACTAGAGCACTGTCTGCCTGAGGCACCAATGTACTGTTCTGTTACCCCTGCTCAGCTGCACAAAACAGAACATATACAGATGGGATGGCAGTGTTAGTGATATGAGGAAGTATTAGGCTACCAACCCATCGATATGTGGCTTTATGACATTTTGTTGCTGTTTCACTTCTTATTTTTTTGGACAATAGTTAATTATTCACAACAGAAATGATCCCATAGACTCTAAAATGGATGTGTTGGAAATAATAGCTTGATGTGTTTATAAGGACAGCACAGTTTGTGTTGTTTAATCTCATTGCTTTTGTTATTTGTTACACAATATGCGTTGAAAATAACACAACTTGTATTGTTTAATAGCCTACATCTCTGTCCAGGTAGGAACACAGTTTGTGTTGTTTCCAATACATTTGTTTTGAGATAGCCAATTACTGACATGGCATCTTGTTTTTTTTTCTGATTTTATAAATTGTCATGTGGCTGCTTTTAAGCTCTAATTAGGAATAGACCATCCAGTTCTGTGAAATTCCCAGTGGTAAGTCAGCTAGCTAATGATGCACAAACAATCTCTTCACCATTTACTGCAGGTCATATGCTCCTATTGTGGTAGCCTATAAGCTCTCCGAGGTGGATGCCACTGAGAATGCAATAGCTGCACATAACAGAGGTTGGCAACATGCTGCAGAAACAGTTTTACTCCCTACAAATTCAGATGCCCATCAAGTGAAAGCTGAGTGCTATGTTCTGTTTCACCAAATAAGACTTGGGAAACTAAGACTAGGGATCTGATGACTTCAGGAACAGTTGAATCCAGGTTACCAGAATGCCTCTGCTGAATCCTGTTGAGCTTGTTCGACAGCTACTTTATCAGTATTATTATTATTATTATTTAATTAAGAAGGGCTTCGTATGTTTGAGTCCCTCAGGTCCCCCTCCCCAACCAATGTTTTATCTGACAGCAGTCTCCAAGTGCGGGCGCATGCGCAGCATACTGTGTTGAGTGGAAGGAGTGGAGAGACAGCATCAGCAACGGAAGATCCAGCAAGTGCACATCTCTGCATTCAAATTATGTTATTCTCCGCTTTCTCTGACATTTAAGTATCGTGTTCCTGGACATTGAATGGCGCTGGTCACAGTACAGCGGTCGCCAACTCCCAGCACTACATCTAGCCCCTGTGTGTCGGTGAGATTTCTTACTATCTGCTGATTTAGCCGGTGTGACTGTTGTATCTGCAGTTTTAGCCAGGTAGCTGGTTAGCTTGGTTGCTATCTTGGACGAATTCGAAGCCGCTTGTTCCAACTTAGCTTGTGCTTATGCGCATGCCAGTAATGCCAAGGCTAACATGGATTTAGTAATTTGTACTATTTCTTAGAGTTGAACACTACTTTGTTTTAGAGCATTCTAAGACAAACATAACAATTCTTAGCTATCTAGTAGCCACACGTTGTTCATGTCTTGAAACATTTGTATGAACGCATGGAAAGCTTCAAAAAAGTGTTTCCACTGTTTAAGTGTTAGCTAGCAGCTAGCTAAGTTATTGACCACTTAGCCTAACATCAACGTTATTTTCATCATGTGGCGGTTTACCAGTTGTTACAAAAAAAGTATTTGGCGTATGGGTTGGGTATCACTGTCGTAAATAAGGTATGCTTTGTCAAATGTTCGCTTGATTAATACGAGTATATGCTTTATGTCTTAAAGTGACATCTTGCTAACTAGCTTGGATGCATAACTAACGTTAGCTAACATTAGAGTTAGCTATATTGGTGAATAACCGTTACTTTTGTTGAGGAAAGTCTACACAAGTCCATGGGTTTGGTAGCATGTAGCAACAATACCTCAGTTAACCTGGGTACCTTCTAGCTACTGTTTGTGTATCTGCATCGTTAAGTTACTACATGTCTTGGGCTCTGTGTCCGTCCATATCCACTCATTGAGGAACCTCGCCAGCCAGTTAGCTGAAAAGCCTGAGGAAGCATTTTCTCCTCAACTGTATCAAGTGGTTAGCAAACCATGGTCGTGTCAGTCTGTGAGGCGTTGTCAGTTTGATAACGTTACGACGGTCAAGCTGAGCTGATGTGTAAATTGAAGAACCAGTTATGATGAGTGTAAAACAAATGTGACCTGTCTTATTTAAGGCTATAGCCTTAACGTGTGGAGTCTGCTGTGATATTAACGTTACTTCCCATTGCAATAACGGAATATCAGGCATCAAACCAAATTAAGGAAGTGTGACACACCATGTTCCTCTAATGTTGTCTAGTTTAATCACCATTGTATAGTGTTGGTACTATGTGTTGATTGTGGGTCATTTACGTTTTAGACGCAATTTAACACGAAAACGTTGATCAGGTTGTTTGACAAGATTAAATCTGTGATATGACTTGTCAGAGTAGTACAGCAGTATGTGAATTGCAATAGATTACCTGTTTTGGTTTCAAAAAGGATTACTTTGAAGTTTAATGCAATTGGCCTGTTAGTCTGCAAATTAGGCCACATGCCAAGTTGAATGATCTTTACTCATCATAATTGTGCCATGCACTTTTCACTCAAGCAAGTGTAATTGACAGAAGTGTTTTATAAGATGTCGGGAAATTCACAGAAGTATTTTGGGGTCTTTGATGTCCAGTTTTGTTGTCTGGTAGGCTCTGACCCAGTTTATGTAATCTTGTCTGTGAATTTACCGTAGCATGTCTTGTCTTTGACTTGTAATATTCCCTGTGGCGCCACGGGTAGAAATCGGGTTGCGTGTAATGGGCTGATTCGGCCCTGTGGTGTCGATGGTACCAGCTGCCCATCATGTGACCCTGGTGAGGCACCCATGTGAGTCATCTTGTGAGATGCCTGGAGCTTTTTTCCCTGAGAAACACAACATCCCCAGTCCTGTTGGCCTGATTTCTTCTCAACATGCATGCTCTCTGTGGACCCCCTGACTCCATGTCCTGGGATGGGCCGGCGTGTGTGTGTGTGTGTGTGTGTGTGTGTGTGTGTGTGTGTGTGATAGAGAAGGGAAGAGACAGTAGGCATCACATCATTTTCAGTAGACTGGCATGACAGATGCTGTCAAAGGGTGTAGACTAGAGCATGTACGTGTGGTTGACTCTACATCACT
Source organism: Sardina pilchardus (assembly GCF_963854185.1). Lineage (NCBI taxonomy): Eukaryota > Metazoa > Chordata > Actinopteri > Clupeiformes > Clupeidae > Sardina > Sardina pilchardus. The sequence continues at coordinate 10,357,107 of NC_085006.1, read as the reverse complement.
GTGTGAATACTCTATTGTAGTGAATTGAATTATCGTTTTACACAAACCAGCCATAGCCTATTGCTCTTTAAAATAGATAACTAAGCTGAGTGACTGTAGGCTAATACTCAGATGCTTTGATGTAAGGCAATAGGCCCACTGATTGGTGTCTCCTGACCAAGACCAAGCAGAGAAATCTGCCTGGTAGCACTGTGAATCCTCTGCTCCCATTGGTGCAAGCGGCAATCTATATGACACTCCCCGGCTCCTCCCCTGTCATGGTATGGTGGTAACCATGGCAACCAAGTCCACATAGGTATTACAGGCATTGACTTAGTGTTGAGCGAAGGGAGGAGTCTCCCCACTGTGGTTTGATGGGTGGTGATGTATGGTTTTTTTTGCAATTGGCTTGTCTGCAAGAAACATGTTTTGAACATAAAAACGGGTGACTCATGTTCTTACCATTTCCCTAACTGCGTTTCTGAAATTGCATTAGCCTTGCAGAGGAATCTGATCATCTAATTGTGAGCACACACTGGCTCTGTCCTCCTGTGGTCCTGTCAGTGCATCTGCAGGCCAACTATGGATATCTATGCAAATAAAGGCCTAATGAGTTCATACACCACCACTGATATTGGTTTGACAGTGGAAGGTCTCTGTGTTGGTCCATTTTTTCCAAAAAATATTTCTTGCCCCAGTAGACTGAGATGCATGCCCATAGTGTTTTTTCCCTGGGATTGTGATTCCCCTCGTCTTTTTTTTTTAATTGGGTCTAAATTACACCATGTAATGCTAGAATGAGTGAGTTAGTGAGTGAGAGATCCCACTGAGTGATGCATAGAATTAGTAACGATCCATTCTTATTCGATGGACTGATGATGAAGATGGTGATGATGATGTTCACCCCAAAGAATTAAAATTTTGTGGTTAACCGAATTCAGTGCTCAGTGCAGAGGGGTGCTGTTTTATTGTGAGTGCTGGCCACCACAGCTGGACCAGCAGGCTGATCTCTGGGAGAGAGAGAGGGAGAGTGTGCTCAGTGTGGGGGATTAGTTGCAGCAGGCCAGGATTAAACTCTCTCTGTTCTCTATTCTGGGTGGGGGCTGCGGACTGTTGGAGCTAGTGGGTGGGTGTGGTGGGTTGGGGTGGGGAATAGAGATACTCAAAAAACAGTCGTCTTCATCTCTCTGATGCTTTCACCCGTCCAGTAACAATTGTTTGGGATTAAAGGTTTTGGACAGAGCGTTGTATGGCTGAAAGTGTTCAGTTATTTATCTAGGTGAATGGATTTGGTGGTGTTATTGTCTGAATGGCGTAGGCTAGTCTACAGGCCTAGTGGATGTTGTTGAAATGCCCACTTGAAGGTGCACTCCAGCCGTACACAGTTGGGGAAAGTACACTTCATGGTTTCTTTTTACATTTTTTTTTTTAATTGGATAGATTGAATGAATGAGAGTAGATGTGAAGTTAAAAAATGCACTTGCTATCAAAATCTACACGCCTGTCCAACATTTTTGTGGTAGACTGTGAATCATTGTGTAGTAGTACACCATCAGAAAACATTTTCGCAAGAGCCTACGTCTGTTTAAAAGTATTTGACATGATGTGTGCATCATCACATAGCTATCCAGTGTAATGTTTATTTTTTCCCCTAGCAGCACATTATGATTTCCTGTTCTGTCCAGGCTCGGTATGATGACGTGTGTGGTGTCAGTGCTTGTGTGCTGGTAGTTATGGTTTCCATGTGTGTGTGTGTGTGTGTGTGTGTGTGTGTGTGTGTGTGTGTGTGTGTGTGTGTGTGTGTGTGTGTGTGTGTGTGGTGTGTGTGGTGTGTGTGGTGTGTGTGGTGTGTGTGGTGTGTGTGGTGTGTGTGGTGTGTGAGATTCCTCTGTTTGGGTGGGTCTGATTGGCTGTCTGTTTCTCTCTATGTGCAGGAAGCAGACAGCGGAGACGATGACCGGCGTGCTCAGCCCAGAAGGTAAGCTAACCAGATCCATGATCCAACACTACAGCAGTCTAAAAGCATGCCATAACTCAAGACAGTTACTATTATGGTTCAATGGCCAGTTGGCCACCCATCCCTCTTGGGAAGTAACTGTGTGTCTGTGACCCCCACTTCACCTCTTATATCCTTCACACATATTAGCCAGTGTTCTGAGCAAATGCACTGACAGGGAGATTGTTATCGCTCTAGCCAGAGGCTGGAACAAATGCAGGTCTGTTTGCCATAGACTGACTGAGTCAGTCATTGATGGTAGATAGGATGCTGTGCAGTCAATGACCACTAAGGGGAGTCTAGTCTACAGCTAAGAAGTGAAGGGTGCCCAGGCTGTGCTTCTCTGTTGGAATAATGAATCTTTCTCTGTTGCTCTCTATCAATCGATGTATATCAGTTCACTCCTTAATTTTTTTCAGTCAGCTTATAACTTTGTTTTTGCTTTCCATGACTATAGAGATTAGGGTGGTCCTTATATGGGGTACATTTTTTTTGTTTTTGTGGAAATGTGCCTCTACATTGGACTGCTGAGTCTTGGAAGTTTTCTTTCCACTTTTCCTCTTTTTCCTCTTTTTCCTCTTGCCACTTCAGCTTCTACCATTTGTCATATTTGTCAAGTGTTTCCAGTTGCTTTATGGCGTATCACATAATACGCAAATGTGTTAAACTTCAAAGGTCTTGAGCAACCTATTGATCAAAATTATTGATTAATATTGATAACATTTTGCCCGTTTGTTTTTTTTATTTATTCAAACATATTGGTGAGGTGAGAGCATGAACTTTTAAAAGTCCTTAAAAGTAAGGACCACGCTAATAGAGATAGCTCTGTGTACTTTTAAAATTGTCCATGTCTGTACTAGTTGGTTATTACTAAATTATCACTATGCAGGCATTGCTTTTGGTGTATTTTTTATAATTATTATTGTATCCTCATCAAACAGACTTTGATGAAACAAATTCTGTCCCCAATTTTCAAATATTAGTATGTAAATGATAAGCATCTGATTTGCAACCTGAACAGGAGGTACACGATTCTAATGTAGAGGGCCTTTGCTGCGTGCCTTTGCTTGCGTAGTTTGCCCTGGGATATTTGCATGATGGTCCTCCTGATAGTGGCTGTATCTGATAGGGGACAGCTTGTTTGTGTGTCTGTTTAGAGGAACCCACGTCACAGATACATAAGCCATCATTGTTGTTGTTGAGCTGTTTTGGCCGAGGTCTCGATTTTTGCATCTTGTATGAATCTCATTAGAATCATCCGGTGTTGCACGGTACGCTGCGTGTCAGAACAGCATTGTGAGCTACAGAACGGTACACTCTATATAAAGTGTGTCAACATAAGTGCTTGGCTTTAGAAGCCTGTTGCTGTATGTTATCAAGATGTGTGTCTGTTAGCACATGTCAGAGAAGCTTTGCTCGGGGGAGTTTTGCTCAAGGCAGAGAAGCTTACACACACACAGTGCTTCGCTCGCTCACTTGCTCGCTTGTTCGCTCACCACTTGACCAGTTATGCAACGCTGCTTAACCCCCCCCCACCCCTCCTCCTCCCCGATCCTTTACAAAAAAAGTTTGGCTGGCCTGAGAATGACTTGCATGACATGAGTGTTTGCAGTGTGCGACACATTACATATCAACCACCCCAAAGTCCCATTACGCTTCCCCCTCAGAACTCCAAACTTCAATGCCTGCCACACATGTGGGCTCAATTATAGATTAGGTAATTCTCTGGTGAGCATGGTGTCATGCTGCACTGACCCCCATGCTGTCTGAGCACATTCCCATCCTTATTCTCATTTGGCATGCCCACGCCAGTACCCCACCCCATATAACTACCTGACCCTGTTTGACTCGGTTACATAACACTCGGCCATAATTAACTGTGTATTAAGTTGTGTTACGCTCTCCACATATGGTTTCAAGTAAAAACTGCACGGTGAAAACAAGCCTTCGGAGAAAACGTCATGCGACTTGACGTGCTCTGGTGAATCGCTCTGGAGAGCCCCTTTCTGGATGGAGGGTGCAGCCGACCCAGCCCTGCACCTCACAGCGTAACGTACAGAGCAGCTGAAAAGTTGTAGCCCAGCTTGGTTTCTCCTCACAGACAGGGGTGATGGGGATCAGTGCTTCTCAAGAGTAAACCTTGAGCTCTAATTGTTCCCATGCAAGCAAGGCACTCTTACGGGTAGTAAGAGGGGTTTGTTTGTTTGTGTGTCTGTGAGTGTGTGTGTGTGTGTGTGTGTCTGTGAGTGTGTCTGTGAGTGTGTGTGAGTCTGTGAGTGTGTGTGAGTCTGAGTGTGTGTGTGTGTGTGTGTGTGTGTGTGTGTGTGTCTCACTTGAGTATTCAGAGAACCTAGATCTGTTGGGATGAGCCACAGCACGCAGGTTCCGCATGGCTCTCATCTTACCTCTGAATTTACCACTGTGCATATGTTTTAAAATGTCACATTCGCGTCTCCGCGACCCTTGTGGTGAGAAGGCCTCAGGTAGCACGTGCTCCATGCAGATTAGTATCAAAATAGAGCCCTGCATACTGTAGAGCTCATTAACATATGAGCTACTGTATTTATGTCCGTAAGAGAGACGACTTCCAGAGGATATTTTTATGTGACCTTCTAGACATTGGCTGGCTAGCCGGCTAGCTGGCTGGCAATGTTTTACGCGCAGCGTTACGAGATAGTAGACGCTGGCACTGTGCCTGTTAACGGCCGCTGTGGCAGAGCAGGTTATTCAAGCTTACTTCTCCGAAAGGAGGGTGGGCTCCACCGCTCCACTGCCCCAGGTAGAGTAGGGTAAAGCAAGGCTGGCTGGACCCAGCAGGCTGAGTCCTGTACCACCATCACCACCACTCCCTTTCTCTGACATACTGTACTAATTTCAGTTCTGTTGCCTCTGGTAAGTTTTAGGCGTTATCCAGGCTACTCCAGCCTGCGGGTTGCGTGTGAACTAGGATTATATTCTCTTGGCTTTCAGCTTTGCTGCCTTCTCCTGTTCTCTTACAATGTATATGACATGTATTAATGACTTCCTTTGTTGCTTTGACTGGTGTACAATGCCCCCAAATGACATATGACATGTTTCACAGGCTCTGACGTACACACTTGAATTGAAAACCCATATTTCAAGCCAAACTGCCCATTCGCCTGCACTTGAACATTTTCGCTTGGCCTGTTTTTGAAATGACAGTGTGTTTTGCCAGTTAGTGACTGTCATTGTGAGTGACTCTGTCATTGCTGTTCTGTCACAAGTACTCTTTAGCTGCTAACATTTGGGGGAACTGGCTCAAAAGCATTGGAAACAGCTGGCCTGCTTCTGCACCATGGCCTTGGAAGGAGTAGGGGTAACTGAAGGGGTTCTCAGAGTCTTGGGCAGACACCCATGTGCGACCTTTCCCAGAGAATTGCATGCAATAGGGCACCCGTTGCACAACTGCAGTTAAATGAATTTGTAAACACAACATGACAAGCATGCCACATGCGTAGATCTCCTATTTCCTGACCTGGAAAAATGACAGCACTACGACTACGATCTGAAGGGTTACTCGGGGATAGACAAATAAACATCACTCGCAACATACCAACACCCCAGTTCCCATGTCCCATGCGGTAGTAGTGTCTGTTTCTCTTTTTCACGTCACTGTAAGATGATCTGTGTTTATTTACGCGGTGTGGAGATGGAGACTGAGTACACAGCAGCATGTGACGGAGCCGTAACTAAAGGAGACAGGTGTGTTGACACCTCTTGTTATTGTGATGTAATCACCTGTGTGCAGGGGTGGTCTTGTCTGAACTCCAGGCCTCTTGTATCGCCATTAGTCAAGAGAGAAACTCTGAAAAAGATACTATCACAGGCTATGATAACGATGGTGTCATGATACAGCGATTTGGCAGTAATTGTCCAAACACCCCTAAAAAGCAGAAGGCTGGAATTTTGTGTGTGAGTGTGTGAGTGTGTGAGTGTGTGAGTGTGTGAGTGTGTGAGTGTGTGAGTGTGTGAGTGTGTGAGTGTGTGAGTGTGTGTGCTCGTGTGTGTGTGTGTGTGTGTGTGTGTGTGTGTGTGTGTGTGTGTGTGTGTGTTGTCTGGCACAGAATTTGCCATCTGAGATGAAGAGCAAAGAGTCAACCCTAGACATGGAGTTGGAGGACCGTGATGAATAACCAGAATGAACCAGATAAATAGCTTTTTAATTGTCCACTTTAGTACACTTTGGTATCACCGTACTGTTCAGACATAGCAGGAATATGGCAATATCAATGTATTGATTTTTGCATCCCCACCCATAGCTGACTGAGAAGCCAGCTTTAAGAGTCTTCTGGCTGTTTGTCACATACATAGATGCAAGGGTTTGTTTATCTCTGGAGACCTTGTGCCCCATCCAGTGTGGAGGTAGATGTTAATGATGCAACACCAATCATCTGACCTGCTATGTAAGAATCCTGGACTGACCTTTAACGTGTTAATACAGGGGAGAGGTCTGCGTGGGACAGATTTTTCAGTCCTGCTCCAGCAGTAATGCCTTATTGTTAGTCCTGCTCCTGCCTGCATCTGTAACATTATGTCCCGCTCCCGCTCGCTGAAGCAACTGACAACTGAAGTAGCATAGTAGTGCCCTCTTCCTCTCTCATGCTTTTGCATAAACACATAATCAATATCCATCAGTTAGGTTGCTTAAACCCCATTTGTTTATGCTGCCTAACAGAACATCCAAGTCTGTTGACTGCACTACTTTAATATTTTTTTATTTTACACTTATATTTAATTTGCGGGAGTGCAGTGAATAATCTGGTTAGTATATATCCTTTTTTGATCCCGTGAGGGAAATTCGTTCTCTGCATTTAACCTAATTTAACCGAATTAGTGAACACACACTGCACACAGTGAGGTGTGCACCCGCAAGCGCACCTCTCTCATCCGGACCGCACCTGCAAAGAGACCCCCCACACACACACACACACACACACACACACACATACCATCAGTTGTCATGAACTATATGTAGTAAGCAGTATCTCTGTTTTGAACAATTAAGTAAACCTAGCGCTACAAACCATCCTCAGGAAGATAGAAGCAGAAAAGGAATAATGCTACACTGACAATTGCCTCATGTTGGCCTAGCCATATGCTAAGACTGACATGGATCATGGTAGGTTATTTCAAGAAGCAGTATATGACACCAGTACAAGATAAACCTATATGCTTTGTTTGCTCAGAAGTTAGTATAATAGTGGAGTTTATCATCAAACAACAATCTGATACCCATGCAGAAAAATTATAATGACCATGAGGATGACTATGATGATGATGAGCGCCGTGAGGTCTCATTCCAACAAATACAGCCCACGGCCTAATATGGGTCTGACACTCCTTTGTTAATACCTACATTAACCTCTACTAGCCCTGGCTGACGAATCTGGGACAGACGGCAGCCGTGTCAACATAAAACAGCTGGTCTGCAAACAAGGGCTAAAACTAGCAGACTACTAACTGTATGAACAATCTGTTTACAACAATGACTTGGCTGGACCTCAATGGCAGGTAGACTGTGACTGAGTTCTTAGAATGAAAGGCCACGGAAGATAAATCTGCAAATTTCCTTTAAAGTGTTAGTCAACATATATCCGATTTCAAAATCCTACCATCTATTTTGCAACTGTGCAGCGTGAGATACCAGAATACAAGAGGAAGTGACAAGACTTTTATTAACCAGAATCCAAACAGCACAAGGAAGTCCAAACATGTTTTTGAGCAAGTTGACTGGTGCAAAGGCTGTGTTGGGAAAACATGCCCTTTCACTTGGGATGGAATTAATTTATTGACCACAACATGTGACTACAACAAGTTGAATTGTTCCTCCCATATACATGTATCGCCAAATCTAATCTCCGCTAAAGAGTGTAGGCTTATCTCCCTGTTGATCACCTATCACGTGAATATCATCTCCTTTGAGCACTTAAGCAGGGATGTTTTACCACCATTAGGCCAGATTGCGATAAGTCATAAATGAATAGGTTATTGTTATTGAAAGGTGTAAAGTATTTTATAGCTTTACTGGATATCGATTTTACTGGATATCATTGTTACTGGATGTTGCACTAATGCATGGCCATTGACCAAACAAACAAAGTGTTTTGTTCACATTACCCAATGCTACTTAGGACTGATTTTGCCTGCTTACTTGCACAGCCTGTGCTTTCTATTCTAATATGATTCTGTAGCACTCATGCCTACCTGCCAACAGCGTCGTTCTAATGTGATTACCTGCACCAACAACCTGCTGTTCAGGAGATTAGGGAGTGCATCTCACCAACTCAGACCCAACATACTTTTCTTGTTGCCAACCAGGCCGCAGTTAAGTTTATCTTAACAGAGGGTCGACCAGTTGATATTGTGAGTACCTTAGAGGACCTTGGAGCTTAAGAGTTTGTTGAGGCTGAATTTATCATTTTTGTCGTGTTGTGTTGACACTTGACTTAAAAAAAAGCTATTTATAGCATTGGACCCAATGCCCGCGATTCCACGAACCATCTAAACAAAAACAACAAAGTGTACCATTGCACTCAAATTGCCTAGAGAGCAGTGATGGTGTTGTTCCGCCTAGCTCTCCGTCGTTGCTTCAGGACCAACCTCGTGTCGTCAGTCTCAGGGCCCTGCTGTTCGCCGCCTCCCCCACCACCACCGAAGCACATGTCAGCAACTCCTCCCTTTTCAGACTTACCGCTGCAGTCCAAGTTTGTTAGCTTGCAAAAGCTCCTAGTTAATTCAGAATGGGAACGAACGCATAAGGTCCTGCCGGCTGTGTCAGCACCCGGTGTCTCTATTAGCGATAATCAGCATATGTCGATTAGGCCTAACATGTCAGATTAGACCGAACATCTGCCAGGCTGACATCCTCGTTGTCTTGACTAACTAAATCGCTACCTCGGTTGACTCTTTATTTGAACTTTTGAAGTACGGAGAACAGGAATACGTGAGTGTTTGGAGCTAGCGTTGGCTAATTCCTGATAGCGCATTAGGAGTCCATCGTCGCTCCTGTTTGTTGAACTAATCTTTGGTTTTAGTTTTACCTCGTTTTGATTTATGTCGGTAAAGTGGACGCTACAAGGAGGTCTTGTTATCACTACCTGAGAACTGCTCCGACTCAAGGAGTTAGTAAGAACAGTTGCTTTCCCATGGAGTAGCTAAGGAGAGCCTCGACTCAAAGGATATCCTGCGCCCCGTCCTGAAACCCTCCCGCTCCGGCTGCCTCGTACAACCATGACCCTGGGGACTGTAGCCTCCTCTACGAGCTCGGCACCAGGCTGCTTCTGCTCCTGTTGCGGGGCAAAAATGGTGCCATACTTCTCGGAGAACGCCGTTGTATCTCAAAACCAGATTAACCAACTGTGAGTATGCCTTGCCTTAGGTTTTAAAAATACGTTTGCTATTACTTTAGCGATTTCAGCCAGAATTGCGGTGGTTAACCACACCTCTCTGATAATTAACAGCACATAATACTATTATTAATATTTTATAGACTTATGTAGTATGGTCTATGTGTTTTATCTGATTATGATGTTGGTCAGGTTCACTGCTCATTTGGTTACATTTTTAGAACTTAAAGGAGGGAGTTACTATTTTGTCATAATTGTAACATGTAACATTTAGGGTAGGTCCTAGAAATTAGTTTACAGTATTTGAAATTGCGAAAGATTTTTTACTCGGCGTTCCATCAATCTCCCTAAACGTGATGCAACAGGATGCATCACAGTTCCTTCCTCTTGTGAAATATCAAGCTACAGCTCTGATTCACTCACCTGTTTTACTGATGAGTTCACACTCAGTCCTTCAGTGGGTCATTTCTTTTACTGTCTATGGTCATACCCGATGATATTCTTCCTTATAAAGTAAACCGAAGAAGTGATATTGAAATCCAACCGTTTATATCATGTTTTGAGGCGATAAGACTTTTATTTCCACAGTAACTGCTTTTGTTTTGTATTGTTTGAAGGAGTCTAGTAAAGTCATTCTCCCTAACACTGATTCAAGTACAGTTTTTAGCAACAATGTGGCTTTTGTGTGGGGAAACCTGGCTGGCTCTGTAACATTGCCATTCATCACTGAGCACAAGCATTGTATCGCCAGATCCCAACATCTAATCCCAGTAAGGCCAACTGAAATGGGTGATTTGAGACGCTGCTTTTTACAGAGCCATGGCAATCTTTTTTTTTTTTTGTTTCAAACATGGCTTTTAGACAATTGTGTATAGAATTCAGCATTCCTAACTATGTGTGTGTGTGTGTGTGTGTGTGTGTGTGTGTGTGTGTGTGTGTGTGTGTTGGTCTCTGTGTGGGTATTTGCAGCGCCGCTTGCATCCCACAGTTATGGTGAGCATTCATCGCCGTAAATGAATGCCCCAGTGTACTCCAGCAGATCCCTGTGTGAAGCAATGGAGGGCTAGATTATAAAGCCAAGACTACTGGGATCAAGAGTAAACTGGGCTCATTAACCTAATCCTGAGAGAGAGGGGGGGAAGAGTGTTTGACTCTCATCTCAAGCATCTTTGGATGTTCTGTGTGAAAGTGCCTCTCCCTCACCCTCACCAGTAGATTCTGTGTGATTAGCAGTCATGAGAAGCTTCTGTGGGAAGCCACTGCTTCTGCATGATGCAGTGTACTGTACCTCGGTGCTGATTTGAGTGACACATGCACTCCAACTGCACCATTCAATCCAGCATTTATTTAATGGATTGCACTGCAGCAGTGTGTGTACGTGCTAGCATGTGCATATGTGTGTGTGTGTGTGTGTGTGTGAGAGAGAGAGAGACAGAGTGGGAGTGGGTGAAATTAGTGGGGAGAAAAGCCTTAGGTAGGCTGTAATGAGTGTCCTCTTGTGTCCTTGTCCCGCTTCACCATCATGGGAATTTAGCAGCAGGCGTGTGTGTGTGTATACGTGTGTGTGTGTGTGTGTGTGTGCAAGGGAGTGAGGGCACTCACCTGCCAGGAGCCGGGAGTGCAGTAACATGACACCTGTTTGCCTTTTCAGGATATAGCAGAGTTGGTCTTGTTAGTTATCAGCCATCCTTTGACAGAGCTTTTTTAAAAATGTAGTTTTATTTTGATGTTATTTCCACACATGCTGGTGTTGTCTTGTGTTTGGATGGGCAGATTGGCATTGTATTGAGGTACTATGGTGCCCTTATATTTGAATGGCCCAGACAAATAACCCACCCACACTCTGTCTCCATTAAAACACTTGTTGTTAGGAGGAAAACATACAGGCATGTGTATTACTGTAACCAGCACCAGATGCAACAAGCCCTGTTTGCTCTCTCGCTCCCTAGCTTACTTGCAATAAACTTTACTTACAAGCTTTGGTTTGGTTCCAAGACCTGTCAGACAGCATAAACAATGATTCATAGGGAAAGCACAATATGAAATCCCCATGTATTTATTTAACAATGCATGTGACCACCATCTGATACACTATCGTCCTGCCCTGATAAACTTTGTGTGTGCCTTTGTGTGTGTGTGTGTGTGTGTGTGTGTGTGTGTGTGTGTGTGTGTGTGTGTGTGTGTGTGTGTGTGTGTGTGTGTGTGTGTGTGTGTGTGTGTGTGTGTGTGTGTGTGCATGTTTGTGCATGTGTTTTAATCGGGCTAAACATAGCCCGGTGGGATGTTTGTGCATCAGGCTGTAATGTCTAACCGCAGCTGGGATGTAATTGCAGGTTTTTATGGTTCCTACAAGGAAGTGTGATTGGGAAGCCCGTAAGTCGGCCCGGGCTGCCATTGTTCTCCAGACCTGGCTGGACCCACCCTTAACGACACTGACACACACAAACACACGTGCAGCCTGGTGTTATTCCAGTAAAAACATGGCTCGATAAGAGCGTAAAATGTGGCAGGCTTAATAAGTGGGGGTGGTGTCGGTGCTTTCATCCCCAAATAAGGAAGTGAGATTTAGGTCAGAGCTGTATGGAGCAGCATGGGAAATGAGTAACTTTGTGTGTGAGAGAGAGTGTGTGTGTGTGAGGATGTGAATTCACTCTGCCATATTCATCCACAACACACAGCCACTCAGGACTGATTGAAAGGGAGTTGGCTCAGCTGAGATGCTGCTGGTCTGGTTTATCTAGGCTACCCGCGACACTGATTCAGTTCCGCCCATCATTTAACCTACATAAGTTGAAGAAATACCGGTTGAGACGGCGTAAAGACCAACAGCAAACTGGCTCGGAGGTGTTTTCCGTGTGTTTAAGTGATTGCTGTGCTCTGTGAGGATTTCCAGACTGCAGTCCCATTGAGCTCCCCAGGCCTCCAACATCCTGGCTTCCTGCATCGGTTGGACTCATGGGAAATTCCCACCCCTTTTCCAAGAATAGTCAGGATGGAGGGATTCTTCACCCCCCCACACACATACAACAGGACTGGCTCTTGACTTTTGAAATGAAGCCTCCTTTGCTTCCTCATCCAGTCCTGCATAGTGTGATTAAACACCAGCTTCATTTGCTTGGTCACTTACTGTAAAAGTTACCTCCCAGCTCCTCTCCTCTTAATCTGTCCCCGTGTCTCTGCACTGTGCTATATTTACCCACAGCTCTCTTAATTCACATATGTGTGTCCGTGTTTCTGTGTGTGAGTGTGTGTGTGTGTGTGTGCGCCCTAATCTGTATCTCGGGAGGTGACAGAATGCGGTGCTCAACACCACCACCCTCCCCGAGCCCTATGTGTGTGTGCCTGTGCCTGCTCCTGAACTCATAAGGCCTTCAGCCGGCCCTCAGCCTGGGCCTATATTTATCTCTCCTCCCCGCCAGAGACTGACTAATATGGGCAGGGACAGGTGGGGGTCAAACGGCTCCTCACTGCTGGTTGGAGGGCGAGTGGGCTCTCTCTGTGGTTCGCACCCATCCCAAGGACCCCCTTACATAGTGATGATTGTGTCTGTGTCCCAACAAGTACCGCCTGGCGCTGGATGCCAAAAGATGACCCTCCCTCTATCTTTCTCCCCCCCCACTCTCTCCCACTCATCCTTTTTAGCCTCAAGTGTTGAGGAGTTCAGGCGGTCTCAGATACCAGAGTCTTCAATGAATCGGTGTGTGCCAGAGAGAGTGAGCGTGTGTGTGTGTGTGTGTGTGTGTGTGTGTGTGTGTGTGTGTGTGTGTGTGTGTGTACGTGTGTGTGTGTACGTGTGTGTGTACGTGTGTGTGTATGTGTGTACGTGTGTGTGTGTGTGTGTGTGTGTGTGTGTGTGTGTGTGTGTGTGTGTGAGTATGTCCTTACATGTCGCCTACAGTAAAATGCCAGAGGGTGGGAATGCCTGAGCGTGGCTTCAGTGCCCTCGCAGCTCGTGGCCCGGCCTGCTGAACATAAAGCAGCTTTGTTTTGGCATACTGTGGTGTCACTGTACGGTGTGTGTGTGTGTGTGTGTGTCCGTGTCCCGTCCAGCGGGTGCCGAGAAGCACGCACTCCACACTTGACAAAGCGCCGACTGTCAGCCCTGTTCTGGGACGAGCAGCGAGTTGGCCCGCGTATGTAAATTTGGGGAAGTTTGTTCCCTTCTTAGTGCCGTGGCAGTGCCAGTTTGGTGACCTGTTTAAATTTCAGCAGTGGTAGTCATCAAGTGCTGTCCTTATTCTGTTGAAATCACAGGCTGGAGACACACAGCCCAAGACCTTCAAATCCTCCTTTCTCTCCTCTTTCTTTTCCTTCCTTCTTTCTTACTTTCATTCATTCTTTCTTTCTTTCTTTCTCTTTTTCTCTCTCTCTCCCCCTCTCTCTCCTCTTTATCTCCTCATCATCTCTCTTCCCCTCTTTCTCTATCCTGTCTTCCCTCCACACCCTTCCTGTGCGGTGCGGTGCGCTGACTCTGTCTCGGTGAACACGCCGACGCCGGCCTCATTGGAGCCAGCTGTTGAGCTGAGAGCGAGGAGAGAAAGAATGAGACCCAAACAGACAGAGGAAATGACTGCGAATCGGAGTGAGGCAAGAGCCGGCACGACAGAGCGGAGAGCGAGGGAGGAAACAGCTGGGTCACGGGTGAACGGGTTGTGGGAAATGAGCTCAAAGAAGCCGGGCCCCTAACTTTTTTTTTTTTTTTTTTTTTTTGATTGTTTTTCTCCTTGTTTTTCGCTGCGGGGGCGACGCCTTCACTTGCTCTGCCTCATCCTCTCATTGCTGCTATAGTCCACCAGTGTCCTGTCCTGTCTGGAAACCCCTTTTCCCCCACGCTGTACTTCCTGCACATTGGGCTGGCTAGCATGAACACCTCTCCAGGGGAGAGATTATTCATTTGTTTATATATATATTTATATATATATATATATATATATATATATATAATAAGAATTGTATAATTATGTACAGTTTGTATATATATCTCAAACTGCTCTCTGCCTGGTTTCTGCTCAGGTGAAGCAGCCATAGTTAGTGTGTACACACACGTGCACCTAGTCAGCACTATTCAGGCGCTGGTGGAGTGTATTTTGAGAGCCAGTGGCCCTGGGAGATGGTTCTCCTTTATCATAAATGTCACTGGACACAGCAGCTACCGCGGAAGGCCCGCTGGTGTCCTTTCATGTGATTGGCGAGCTGAGCCGCTATCCTTGGAACATGGAGCACAGCGTGTGTCTCTTTCTTTTTTCTTCTCTCGTGCTGTTTTTGTGGTGGCCAGGAGAAGGGGGGGGGGGGGGGGGTCAAGCAGACTTTCTCTCTTCCTCAGCCACAGTGTCTCATGATCTCAGTGCTGGCCTGATGGCTAATTAGATTTAGATTAGATTAGCTTGATGTTATGGTCAAGCTAATCTAACACACACACACACACTCACACACACACTCACACACACATTTAAGCCCCCCTGGTTTGTGGTCTGGCCTCCTGAGACAACAGCCTCACACCTCCAGCTGCAGGAGAGCAGAACATTATGTTCTGTACAAGTGTGTATTTTTGTGTGTGTGTCACTCTACGGGAGTGTGATACTGTGTACTGGAGATCTTTAACACAGGCTCGGGCGCTAAGGGAGAGATTAGGCAGATAAACATGAAGTCTGCTGATCTCCGCTAACCCTCCTGTCTTTTCTCTTTGTCTCTCTGTCCTCTCTTTCTGTCCATTCAGCATCAGTGAAAACTTCCTGACTGTGAAAGGTGCTGCCCTCTTCCTGCCCCGCGGAAATGGCTCCTCACCATCATCAGTGCCCCGCATCGCACAGCGGCGGAACAAACACACAGGTACGAAGGGTTCTCTCCCTCTTTCACACACACACACACACACACACACACACACACACACACACACGTACAGTCGGCACAGCGATCCAATCAGTCATGAAGATCCAGCCTCTAACAGACTCAGACATCACAAACATACGTGTGTTTGGCATACCATCAAACCTACACCGTATTACGTTTAAACGGGGTTGATAAAATCAGATGAGGGGCCCTGTCTCTCATTGCGTAACACAGTTTCTTCCACTAGTCTGTAGTGGAGCCTCTCCAACGCGCCACAGCTGACCTGTGTGTGTGTGTGTGTGTGTGTGTGTGTGTGTATTAATACTGCGGCTATTTAGGTGCCTTTTTCCGTACACTTGCCTTGCCGCTCAAGGGCATTGATTATAGAGGGGGGGGGGGGTGGGATTACCTTGTTTATGGATGGGACCCTTAGTGCTGGCTCGGCAGTTAGATGCTGCAGCCTGCCCTGATGGTGAATTGCGACATGATCAGGTTAGGTAGATGCAGCGTCATCACTGCCATGACTGGTGTGTGTGTGTGTGTGTGTGTGTGTGTGTGTGTGTGTGTGTGTGTGTGTGTGTGTGTGTGTGTGTGTGTGTGTGTGTGTGTGTTTGAATGCGTCAGCGTTCTTGGTCACTGACTATGATTGCGGCGCCTGCAGGTAGGGTTCTTGCTTGTGTACTGATGACCCATGGGAGATCAGATAGGGGAAGGGAAAGGGTGTGGCCGGTGGCTCCCATGAGTCATCTGAGGAACTGAACCTGGGTAGCTCTCGTCTTCACCCACATGGTTGGGTCAGTGGCATGACTGTGTGGGAAGTCTTGTCTGCCTGTCTGTCTGTCTCTAACCTGAATGAGTGGACTCTGAACCAGTGTGGGAGTGTAGCACACCAAATCTTTCAATTGTTACCTTGTCTCCTCAGGTGACCTCCAACAGCATCTACAGACAATGTTCACCCTGTTACGGCCAGAGGATACTATCCGGCTGGTGAGTCCACCTCCCCCTTCCCCCACCTCCCCTCCTCATTCTTTTATCAGAGCTGAGAAGCAGTGACCCAGTAATGTCCTCAACATCTACTCTCCTACTCTCTCTCTCTCTCTCTCCCTCTCGCTCTCTCTCTCTTTCTCTCTCTGTCTCTCTCTCTCTCTGTCTCTCTCTCTCTCTCTCTCTCTCTCTCTCTCTCTCTCTAGGCGGTGCGTCTGGAGAGTGCCTATCCCCAGTGCACGCGCTACATGGTGGTGGTGTCCACCAACGGCCGGCAGGACACGGAGGAGAGTGTCGTGCTGGGCATGGACTTCAGCTCCTCAGACCGGTATGTCTCACCCTCCCCCGGCTGCACACACACGAACCAAGTGAAACCACTACTATTGTTCAGGTCTGGCACGACACTGTTGTGGGAGGAAGTCATGTGTAACACTCTTTGTGTGTGTGTGTTTTGGTCTAGTGTATGCACTGTTGGGCTGGTGCTGCCTTTATGGAGTGACACTCTGATACACTTGGATGGTGATGGGTAAGACATCTCTCTATCTCGCTCTCCCACACACACACACCCAAGGTCACACACCTGCTGCATTTCCTCATTAGAGTCTCTCTGTGTGTCCCCCTGAGACTCTGAGCTAAGCTCCTCTCTCTCTCTCTCTCTCTCTCTCTCTCTCTCTCTCTCTCTCTCTCTCTCTCTCTCTCTCTCCACAGTGGGTTTAGTGTGTCCACCGTCAACAGGGTCCATGTCTTCAAGCCCGTCTCTGTCCAGGCCATGTGGTGAGTGCCCTCAATCTTCCCTTCTGTTATGTTCTCTCTCGCTCTCTGTCTCTCTCTCTCTCTCTCCCCCCCTCCTCAATTTAGTCACAATGTCATATAGTATAATATACAGCACAACACTCTCAATGCTGTCTATTGTCTCTATTCTATCACTCCATTCTTTCCCTCCTCTTAATGGCCTCCTCCTCCTCCTCCTCCTCCTCGTCTTCCTCCCAGGGCGGCGCTGCAGTCCTTACACAAGGCGTGCGATGTGGCGCGCTGCCACAACTACTACCCGGGCAGCCTGTTCCTGACCTGGGTCAGCTACTACCAGAGCCGCGTGGCCTCGGACCAGGTGTGCATCAACGAGTGGAACGCCATGCAGGACGTGCAGTCGCACCGCGCCGACTCCCCCGTGCTCTTCACCGACGTGTGAGTGACGCGCGCAGTCGCATACGTGCACACACACAAACACACGCGCACACACACACTCATGTACAAATGCACACACATCATATGACTACACACACACACACACACACGTACACACCCACCCACCCACGTCTTGTGGCCACACACACACACACACACCCACATACACACACACTAACATGCACACATACACCCACGGCTTGTGGCCACACACACACACACACACACACACTAACATGTACACATGCACCCACGTCATATGGCCACACACACACAGACTGAACTGGTTTGTTGAAATGTGAGCAGTTGTGCTGCAGAGCGTGTGCATGTGGGTGTAGGGAGGGAAGGGTTCAGTAAGAGTGCACAAGCCACTCGCACAGTCAATAGGGGTGTGCTGCTCCTTTGTGTGATGGAAATCTCTGCCTCTCTCCGCAACACCCTCCCCTTTATGACCTCTGCAGTAAGTCAGTGGCACACGCGCACACACACACACACACACACACACACACACACACACACACACTTGTACCTATTTAACTGTACTTATGACACTCACGCGCACACACACACACACACACACACACACACTAGCATCTATTTAAATACACACAACTGTACATATGACACTCATACACTTAGCACACACACACACACACATATGTACACACATGTACACACACACACACGTTGCTGGTATAAATAGAGCAGATCAAATGGTATCAGCCCGCGCTCTCTCATGAGCACACATGTGTACATTGGGTCACGGAGCCATGAACCACCTCGCCCTCTCGCTGTTTACACTGACCGGCCAGGCCGCTGCCTTGCCTCACGGTCAGACGTTTATCTGGTATTTATTTACGTTCCTTTTATCGGGGGAGGGAGGGAGGGAGGGAGGAGGTCGACGGGTGTGCGAGTGCGAGTGGGAGGGGGAATTCCCACTCTGGGGTAGGATAGGTGGCCCACGTGCCTCTGTGCACCGGTAGGGTGGGGGTTGCACCTATCTTTAACTCCCCAAGGGGTGCCAGAGGTGCCCAGAATAGTGCGCGCGCCCCCCAGGCAGCTTGATTTACGATCGGAAAAAGTGCGAGACGGAGAGGTAGACAAACACACGGACTGACAGAGGCAGGTGGACGGGCAGACAGAATAGAGGAGGAGTGTGTGTGTGTGTGTGTGTGTGTGTGTGTGTGAGCGGATGAGAGGGCAATTAGACAGATATACAGCTTGCCGACACTCGTCCTGGAGGGATGGACAAGTGACCCCTAAGGGACAGGAAGGGGGTCAAGCAGAGGTAGAGGAAGGGGGGTAGGGAGTGTGTGTGTGCGTGTGTGTTTTCCTGATTTCATTTCAAAACACACAACACACACACACAGTTGCTCAAGCTGTGCACTCGCTGAACCCTCTCATGCAAGAACAAAATGAGAAATTGCATGCAAACAGTAACACCCACACGCACACACTGCCGTCACCAATTTTGCAAACAACTCTTAAGTGCAGATAACTCTGTGTGTGTGTGTTTTAGCCCTGCTGGGACTCTGCTCGAGATAGCCTCTTAAAAAGATTGTTGGCCTGATGCCCTGTCCTGGCTCCAGCTGTTTTGACCCACTTAGTTGATCGAGGGGTATATATATGTCCCTTTCTCCGTCTGTCTGTCTGCCTGTCTGTCTAATCTAGTCTAGATTGTGCGTGTGTGTTTGTACAAACATGCGTGTGCGTGGGCTTGTATGGTCATCCACTGCGGGTGTATAACCTTGATGGCCGGCTACATTGTAATCCAAGCCCAGCGTGCCGGCCTGCTTCTTGGGAAAGGATCAGCTCCTTTCCCATGCCAGTGCCCTTTTTCCTCCGAGGGTCGCGGAGTGCAGCGCTAGCATAAACAAGCTCGCTCGCTCGCGCTCCCCCCCTCCCTCCCTCCCTCCCTCTCCCCGTAGAGAAGCGTCCGCCTGATGTGAGCCATTTAGATGGCCGGGGTCATCCGTTCCACTCACGCACCCGAAGCAGGCGCGGAGAGGCACCTGGCTTAACAATATTTGCCACCCTGGGATCTGACCTACATTGGTCTCTGTGCTCTTTGTGAGGTCGGCCGTAGAGCAGCTTGTGTGTGTGTGTGTGGCGTGTGTGTGGTGGGGGGTGTTGGACTTGGGGCAGAGCTCTGGTCTCGTGGGAGCTAATCAGGGCATGCGTTGCTATCAGCAGAGAGGCACATGGCTCTCACCCCCCCTCATGGGTCCCTTGACAGACTCCTCTCAGTGGCCTAGAGACCGAGAGGCCCACTGATAAAACTACCCACTTATACAAAGTGATGTTGAACTGGTTCCATGACCGTTGGCTTTGGGGCCTCTGTGCCTCCTGTCCTGACACACATACACACGCCAGCAGCCAGAGGAGGAGATTTGGGGGGATTGAAGCTGTCCTTGTGGGAGTATGCGCACGGCATATGATTAATGTGTGTGTGTGTGTGTGTTTTGGGGTTTGTGTGTTTGCAGGCCAACGGAGCGGGAACGCACCGAGCGCCTGATCAAGATGCGCCTGCGAGAGATCATGATGCAGATGGACCTGGAGAATGTCACCTCCAAACAGGTACTGAGCTGCTGGAGATGCTCTTTTGCTCACCCTGTGCTTGGAGCATCCACTCCCTCTCTACATGTACACAGTCTGCTATGTAATACAACAGCACTTTTGTTCTTAGTCTCTGATCTTCTACTTCCTCTGCTGCTCCTCACTTCCTGAACTTGGATCTTGTTCAGAAATAAGCTCTTGGGAGAAAACCCTGGTGTTCCTTTTTTGTTCAATTGTTCAATTGTCACAACTTAAGGAACCACAATCAGACTAGCCCTCAGTGGAATATTCCATAGTGGAATATTGATTTTGGAATATGAGTATTTATTGCCTGGTCACTGTTGAAATGAGACAGCTGCTGTCAACTTGCCCAATCTCTCTGTTTTTATCATTACAATTCAGTTCATTTCCGCTAACTGTCAGTGCTGACTAGTCTGTCTGTCTGTTGTTGTTCCTCTCAGATCCGCACAGAGCTGGAGATGCAGATGACGTGTAACCTCCGCGAGTTCAAAGAGTTTATCGACAACGAGATGATCGTCATCCTGGGCCAGATGGACAGTCCCACGGAGATCTTTGACCACGTCTTCCTGGTGAGCGTCCAGACACTGACCTCTGACCCCCATGCGTCTGTTGCTCTAGTCCCTCATTTATCTTCCAGTAGATATATTCCGTGGTTCTCGTGAGGTTAATTGATTTTTTTTGTCTGGCTGCAGGGTTCCGAGTGGAACGCGTCTAATCTGGAGGAACTGCAGAACAGTGGGTGAGTCAGACTTGTGTGAAAACACCTATTCTTCTCCTCCGCTCCATCAGAAATAGCCCTAGCTCCTGTTGTAGAGTAGCATGAGTGAGTCATCTAACCCACCTCTCTGTGCCGTTGGCAGGGTCCGCTACATCCTGAACGTGACAAGGGAGATTGATAACTTCTTTCCTGGCCTGTTTGAGTACCACAACATCCGCGTGTACGACGAGGAGGCTACCAACCTCTTGGAATACTGGAACGACACTTACAAGTTCATCTCCAAGGCCAAGTGAGTATGCCCTTTCAGTTTGAACAACTTTCGCATTTAGTGCAGCTAATAAATAAGGTTTTCTGGGTGTTCTACACAGCTATGACGAAATAGTAGGCTACTATAAAACGTTGTAGTCAACTGAATGTGTTGTGTTTAACGATTAACTACCTTGGAAAAACTGACTAAATAATTAGATTTCCAAGCCAGTATCCCTAAGCCACCCTCTAGATCTCACGGAACATTCTAGTAACGCTCGTTCCCCCTCGCTCTCTCTCCTGCTCAGGAAAGCCGGAGCCAAGTGCCTGGTCCACTGCAAGATGGGCGTGAGCCGCTCGGCCTCCACCGTCATCGCCTACGCCATGAAGGAGTACGGCTGGGACCTGGAGCGCGCCTTCGACTACGTGAAGGAGCGTCGCACCGTCACCAAGCCCAACCCCTCCTTCATGAAGCAGCTCGAGGAGTACCAGGGCATCCTCTTGGCCAGGTAACGTCCGTCCTCTGCCAACGTCAGCAACACACACACATACACACACACACGTACACGCATACGCATGTACACACACAAAAGCGCTTCACCTTTGAGCTGGAGGATTAGCTGAGCCATCTATAGCGAGACTGCGTTGGCACAAACACCTGTTTGCTGTAGCGAAGGTCAACACGCGCTGGGATTAGCATTCCCACCCAGAATGTAAGCGCTGTTTTATACGGGCCAAGACAATAGGATCTCCTCGAGTCTCGCTCCTATTCTTCAGAGTGAATCCAGCCTGTGGGAGTTGCTCCGCGTAGTCTCTCCCACGACCGGCTGTGTGGTCAGGCTTTCTTTCTAAGCCCGTGTTTGTTTACGGTCATTAATGGTCATGCCTACTCGTCTAATACATCTTTTCATGCAAGAGGTGGCAACTCAAAACTGAACAAATCGTTGAGGATTGACAGTAATGCTGCTGTGTGCTTCTCTTTTCCAAGGCAAGTTGTGTCATGATGTTTGTATTGTCTCTCCCGCAGCAAGCAACGGCACAACAAGCTGTGGCGCTCCCACTCGGACGGCGACCTGTCCGAGCCGCTGGCCAAGTCGCTGGATCACTCGGACCCGCTCAACAACAACGGGCCGGCCTCGCTGCAGCACTTCCTGGGCATGGCCGTGCTGCAGGCCCTGGGCGCCGAGCCGCCGGCCCAGCAGGAGCACCTCGCCGACGGGGACGGCGTCCGCACGCGCAGCCCCTCGCCGCCCACCTCCAACGGCCTGTGCGACTCCACGGAGCACCTGGCCACCTCCTCCTCGGCCTCCGTGTCCATCTCGCTCTCCTCGTCCGCCTCCCACGCCGTCTCCTCCTCCTCCGAGGACCCCTTCCTCCCGCCTCTGCCCCGGCCGCGGGCGGCCACCGTGGTGCCCAAGGCGCGGCTGGACGTGGCGGCGTTCATCGTGGCCGAGACGGTCCCGGCGGCGCGCCCCCACCCGCCTCCCTCGCTCCACGTCCTGCCCCCGTCGCCCTCCCCCGAGCCCCGGCCCGACAGCGCCGACTCCGGCTCCGTCCTCCACCGCCCCCTGACGCCGGCCGGCTCCACCAGCCCTGACCTGCCCGTGGACGAGGCCGACGGGAGCGTGAGCGTCAGCGAGAGCGCTGTCCAGTTATCTTATCAGGAAGAGCAGCAGCAGCAGGAGCAGCTGGCCCAGGAGCCCAGCATCACTGACAGCCTGCAGCTGTCTCTGGACACTCTCAGCGAGGGCGTCGGGGGGCCCGCTGGACTGCCCTCCTCCTCCTCCACCGCCGCCAACACGCCCATGGCACTCAGCCCCCTCAGCCCCACGGGATCGGCCCTCTCGCTCTCGCTGGACCCTCACCACGGCAACGAGGACGACGATAGCAACAACAATAACATCGGCGGCCACCTGCACGCCGGCGACAGCGCCGACGAGGTTCCGTGCGGCAGCTTGCCCGAGATGACCACCCAGAGCGGCTCGTCCAGCCTCAGCACCGACAGCATCGACTTCTTCAGCGCCCGCGAGAAGTTCCTGGGGCTGTCGCAGGACGGCGTCCTGACCCGACCCGAGCCCTCCAGCTCCCCAAGGGCCGGTCAGTCCCGCTGCCCCAGCCAGGACCTGCCGCAACAGCCACAGGACGAGCAGGAGCACAGCCCAGCTCCATCGGACAACAGCCAGGCAAAGGTGAGACTGGCAACCAGAATTAATGTCAATTATTTACCATTGCAATCATCAAAAAAAGTGTTGCTTTTTTTTACCCTATTTTTTGCGTCTCATGCATAAGTAATGGGATCATGCAATTCGATTCCTTAAGAAAACTCCAAATCTCAGTGTAATTGACATGTTGCTGTTTTGCTGACATGGTGACTACTGCCCCCTACTGGTAGCAATGAGCTAAATGATATGGATGGAGGTCAGCTGTGCATGTATCAGTGATGGTGTCTGTACAGATAGCATTTTAACATTGTGTTTGTTTTGCGTAGGGTTCTCCTCAGCCTGAAGATGTCTGCAGCCCTGTCGGTGACCCCCACCCGGATAACGGCGTTTCGGTCCGGCACATGGTGACGGAGCTGGAGTCCATCTCCCACATCCAGCTGCCCCTCCAGCAGCAGCCAGCGCCACGCAGCCCCCAGCACCCGCCCCCGCACAGCCCCGACGGTGCCCCCGAGCTGCCCTCCACGCCCTCTCCCCCTCCCCCTGCTCTGCAGCCTCCCTCCCCCACCACCCCCACCCGCAACTGGGCCACCGGGTCGGTGCGCCGCGTCCGCAAGCAGCTGGAGCAGAAGCTCCGTCAGCAGGAACTGGACTGCCCCGTGCCGGCCTGTGCACCGGCGCCCGTCTCCTCCTCCTCCTCCTCCTCCTCCCCACAGCCCGCACCATCATCATCATCATCATCGTTGTTGTCGTCCACCTCCTCCTCCCCTGGCCCCGAGCACCGCACCTCCTCCCCCCGGCCGGGCGCTGCCCCACTGGACGAGGCCTGCACGGAGCCGGAGGAGGCCCGCTGCGGCGAAGCAGCACCTGTGGAAGAGCA
Organism: Sardina pilchardus; assembly: GCF_963854185.1. Taxonomy (NCBI): domain Eukaryota; kingdom Metazoa; phylum Chordata; class Actinopteri; order Clupeiformes; family Clupeidae; genus Sardina; species Sardina pilchardus. Next base: position 10,333,187 of record NC_085006.1, on the reverse strand, counting down.
GGAGGAGCGACTCCCACTCCATTTGGACTCTGGTGCTCTCCCTGAGCCTCCCTTACTGCCACCCCCACAGTCATCCTCCTTCCCTGCGTGCCCAGAGAGCGGCACCCACTGCCACCTCCCCACGCCCCCGGCCCCAGAGTCGAGCGCCCAGCCCGGGCTGCTGTGGCTGGAGGGCGTGACGGAGATGGAGACGGACGCCGACGGGCCGAGCTCGCTCCTCCTGCCCCAGGGGACGCAGCCGTACAGCCGGCTGGCGCGCAGCAGCGAGGACCTGGAGAAGATCCAGGAGACGCTGCGGGAGCTGCAGGCCTTCCTGTACGAGGCCGGAGGGGCCCGGGGCCCCGAGACGGAGCCCGGCCGCGGTTCCTCGGAGCAGGGCGAGGACGAGCGACGGGCGCCGCCGCAGGGAGAGCCCCGCGGTCCGGCCGTGTGGCAGCGCGCCATGGAGATCGAGGCGCGCATCCGCCAGGCGGGCCTCACGCCGCCCTCGCTCATGAAGCGCTCGGCCTCGCTAGCCAAGCTGGACTGCCTGGAGCTGTCCACGCACGACCTCAGCAGCTGGGACTTCCACGCCGGCGCCTGCCCCGCCCCCTCCTCGGACTATCACCCGCAGCAGCAGCAGCAGCAGCTGTCCCCCCTGGCGCCCTCGCTGTCCCTCTCCCCGTCGCTGGTTCACCCCGTGCACGACGAGGCCTACAAGAAGCAGCGCGTGCTGCACCAAAGCCCCCCCAGTAGCCCCCGGCCTGGACTCTGCGTCCAGGAAGAAGCGGGCAGGACTGCCGCGAGCCCCTCCAGCCCCCCCTCCCCGCCCCCCTGCCCACAGCACAGGTCCAAGGGCCGCGCCTCGGCTCCGGACCACGCCCACGCCCACGCCCACCCGCAGCCCTCCCAGCACGGGAAGCCACACCCGCTGCGGCGCCTGCGCAAGGCGGCAGATAAAAAGCGGACAGTGACTGTGCTTTACAACACCATGTGACCCTTACCTGAGGCCCCAGAGACTGCACTAGGGGCCTAGCTGTGTGTAGAAATGTATGTGTGTGTGTGTGTGTGTGTGTGTGTGTATGTGTGTACATGGGTTATACATGGGTTGTATGTATGCAAGTGTGTGGATGGATGGATGTGTGTGTGTGTATGTGAGAGTGTGGTGTCGGACTGTTTCAAATTCAATCTCTGGATCAGTGTGGACTGTAGCTGTTTTTTTATCTATTTTTTATCCGGTTTTATCTATTTGTTATTATTGTGTGTGTGTGTGTGTGTGTGTGTGTTGAACAGAAAGTGGTGTCCCAGTGAAATGAAAATGAGGCTGTTTTTATCATGCACTTTATTCTTTCCTTTTAGATTTTTTTTTTTTTCATTTTTGTTGTATAGGATATGAATAAAGTTTTAGTTATTGCCTACGTTTAAATGTCTTCTCTCATTTTTGTTCCACGATGTATTTAATTTTTCGGAACAAGTGATCACTGCCGTAGTTGGACTCAGGGTTTAGGCATTTATTCTGTATGCAGATGTTCCTATGTTGATTACATGTATGGCAGTAGTAGAGGAAAATCATATTTCTGGCATAGAAACAAGATGACTCTTTTTCTCTGTAGCCCCACCTTATTTGTTGTGTGGTGCTTGTGCGTTCCCTGGCGGACCGAGGTGGAACTGCAGGGAGTGTTCTTGAATCAGCCCCAATGGTTTAACGGATGCTCTCTCTTAATTCATCTAAGAGCCTTCAGAGAGTTGGCCATGCAGTGCCTCCTTCCAAAAAAGCATCGCCTCATTCCCAAGCTCATGTATTTAACGTCTGGCATTTTAACTGCACTTTCTCATCTTGTTAATTAACATTACCCCAGAGCTGGGTCCCTTGCTGTCTCGAAGAATTAGTGCGTTATAGATGTTACAAGCTTAATTTAGAATTGCTTTCAAATTAATTAACCTGTTCTGGGAATTACTGCAGTAGATTGAAAGCAGTGACTCGTCTGGCAAGTGTAGGCTACTGACCAAAAAAAAGATGGGCTCTTACTTGGTTCTAATACAACACTGTTTTCCTGTAAGATACGGGCAGCTTACCAGGTTGATAAATCCTTCTACCATTCGTCATTTCATAAAACTGATCCTAGTCTATAGATTCCGTGCGATCTATGGCAGGGTAATTAATGTAATGAGTGCTTGAACATGTGCTCAGAAAATCAAGATTACCGGTTGGGTGGTGTTGAGCGTTCACCCCTCTCATCAGCAGCAGTATTAACGGAGTCGGGGGTGGGCGTGGAGCCGCGGTCGGGGTTGATGGATATTATGCTGACGGAATGTGCTGTGGCGCTGGAGCAAGAGGTAGTCGACGGTGCTGTTGCATACTGATGCTCTCTAGCACCTATATCTGTGTCTCGGGGTTTCTCCAAAGATTCACTTCGGCGTCTCTGCGCCGAGCCCTCTTTAAAGTCGTAATGTTATTCATTGCCGTTGACTCTGTTGTGTGCCAGATCCACTTCCACAGACTGCTGATTCATGGGGGGCGAGTCGGGCCACGGACCGGTTCGTTTGAACATTGCAGCACTTTTCCCCTCTATCCGTCATCCCCTCTGAAATGACAGGACACTAGGTTCGTAACGCTGACTGACGTTTGTTGTTGCGCCTACGGTGACAAAGTAGCCTACTTTTATTGGTTCGCAAAAATTGAGGGATAGGTTGGGGGGAGGTTGTGCAAGGCACAGCAAACAAGAACATCATGTTTAAAATGGTTTATTGACCAGCAGAGCTCTACAAAACAGGTTATGGTTACATCCTATGATCGTTATCCAACTGCAACAAGTGCCCCCTGGACATCCTTGGTAAAACTAGCATCCAACCGTTATTTCCTCCTCACTCCATCCAGTACATATATCATTTACAAATCAAACCACACGTTCGAATACACTGTGCCAATAAATAAATTCTACTAACCCATTTCATATAGATTGGTACACCACAGTTTCATTCATTGCAAGTGCATGGGGGAAATTTTGACCCTAACATTTTCTCATTACATTGCCTTCAAGAAGCACTAGTTCAGCATATATCACATCTGATCTAATACACAATGCTGCAAAATCTGACATCCATACTAAATATTAGACAGCCCTTTTCTTAGTCAGTGAACTAAAAATACAGCATTGTATCGCTCCTTTCAGTTTGAGAATGTTGTGCTTAGTTTCACCGTCATCCACTGCTCTTCCGTTTCTGGCTAACGTGAGCCAATGGAAAGCTCTATGGATGTTAAATTAAGAAAAGTGTATCCAATGTGGAAGAACTCATATTCGTTTATCTGAGGTATCATCATCCCCTAGCAATATAATATTAAGAAGGTTAAGACCAGAGAGACCAACATAGCACCGTTTGTAGTATACAAGTAGGAACATGTATTGAGTCAGGATAAGGTCAGCTTTTGTAATGAATTCAAATGGCAAGAACGAGGAGATGGGACATGTTTTGACTTTTGAGCCGACTGCCACTCTAAATATCTAGACGCTCTAATTACACAAAAAGCTCAACTTCCCATCTTTTTTCTCTTGACGGTAAGGAACATCTGTTTCAGATACACTAGGGCCAAAAGACACTGGCAACATATCATGCCGACGCCATCTCCCCTCCTATTTGGAAACAAAGCTAATCATCTTTTCATTTTTTTCCTCAAAATTAACAGTCATCACAATTCAACCACCCATGTACAAGCTAAATACAGTACAATCATAATTTGTGCAAATAATGACAAAAACAGGATATTACCCATTTATTTAAAAAGTGATAGATTTATGTCAATATTGTACCTTGGCCACTCTTTCGCCCTTGACTATGTCCTTTAAGTGCCCAGTGGTGTCCATACAGAGTACACCACTGTACACTAGATAATGGCTTCCAGAGTGATGCTTAAGTCAATAAACCCAGGAGAGATCTGGGCTTGATCTACTCACTGTAGACCAGGCCAGTCTAGAGATCGCTCAGAAGGATAGTCTTCTTCCCCCAGGTGATCTTTTTTCTCTCGCTTTTCACGATGTTGTTCCGGACTCTGCTGGACACCATGTAGAGGTTGTGTGTGTGTGTGTGTGTGTGTGTGTGTGTGTGTGTGTCAGCCAGCATCTGAGCAGCTTCTTCCTCTGAAGGAGGAGGAGGAGGAGGAGGAGTGGAGGGTGAGGAGAGGGGGACGATATAGGTGAGGAAGGGGCAGAAGGTGACTCACCTGTAAGCCCTTCCCTCTCTCACTCTCTCTCTCCCTCTCTCTCTCTCATTTACTCCCCTCATCTGCCCAGGCCGCCGGTGGCCACGGCGTCTCACTTCTCGGTGAGCGAGAGCTGGATGATGCGCTGGAGCTCCTCCTCTTCCTGCCGCCGGCGCAGCTCGGCCTCGTGCAGCTCGCGCGCCGACAGCTCCATGGCCAGGCGCAGCTGCTCGTCGTAGCTGTGCGACGGAGGCTTGCAGGGCGGGGGGCAGCGCCGCGGACTGGCCTGGGCACACGGCTTGTGCTGGGGGGTCCTGCAGACCAGAGGGATAGAGAGAGGGAGAGAGAGAGAGAGAAGGAGGGAGTAAAAGACAGAGTAAGAGAGAGGGAGAGAGGGAGGGAGTAAAAGACAGTAAGAGAGAGGGAAGGAATAAAAGAGAGAGAGTAAGAGAGAGGTGGAGTAAAAGACAGAGTAAGAGAGAGAGAGAGAGAGAGAGAGTAAGAGAGAGGGAGGGAGTAAAAGACAGAGTAAGAGAGAGGGAGAGAGAGAGGGAGTAAAAGAGAGAGAGTAAGATAGAGGTGGAGTAAAAGACAGAGTAAGAGAGAGAAAGAGAGTAAGAGAGAGGGAGGGAGTAAAAGACAGAGTAAGAGAGAGGGAGAGAGAGAGGGAGTAAAAGACAGAGTAAGAGAGGGAGAGAGGGAGGGAGTAAAAGACAGAGTAAGAGAGAGGGAGGGAGTAAAAGACAGTAAGAGAAAGGTAGAGAGAGGGAGGGGGACAATAATTCAAATGGGAGGACAGAGGGCTGGAGAGAGGGAGGAAAGGACAGAACATGAAGGGACAGACAGGCACTTCCAACTTAAAAAGCTCAAATGCGCAGAAAGTTTTTTTGATGTGACAGTAAAAATAATGGACAGCTTTTGAAGACGGAGCCAACAGGGGGAATTACGGCTCCTTTCTCTAGAGGCTGACAGCTAGATGTACTGAAGCTACTAAGAGTGTGTGAGAGACTGCAGGCACTGCACACAGAGAGCAAACGGTGGAGGAGAGAGAGAGGGGGAGCCGGCGGAGTCGGTACAGGGCTGATCCGGAGGGAAATTAGGAGTTTTGGCGGCGCGGAGAGAAGAGTCAGCAGAAGCGGTACTGTTCTGGGGGGGGGCGGAGGGGGGGTCCCCCGTGTCAATAGTTACATTGTGTGGAGTGCATGCAGGATGTGCCCTTCCTGCCGTGTGTGCGCGGGGCTCGGGGCCGCCGAGTCAATTCGGGGAGTGAGGTAGTGACTGCGGACCTTTCCACGCGGCCGGGGTCGCAGGAGAGCGAGTGCGTGCCGGGCTTGCTGTTTGTCAAAGCCTCCCAGATGGTCACCTGAAGGAGTGGAGCGAAGGGTAGAGAGACAGAAAGAGAGAGAGAGAGAGAGAGAGAGAGAGAGAGAGGGAGGGGGGGAGACACAAGCACAGAGAAATGCATCACTTCTCCGGGCGGATTTATGGGGCTTTGTCCGAGGTACACAGATTACACATCGACTGCCTCCGCTTTTTGTTTGAACAGAACAGAGGCGAGCCACTCAGAGCTGTGGAGTAGCAAACCACACCACACAACACAACTCTCACAGGAGCACTGGCAGAACAACTGGTGGTTATCAGGCCTCTTAGTCCGAGCACTTGTGTCTCAACACAAAGACTGTAGATTTGAGCCTTAGAATATGCTACAGACCACGATTTAGAAAGCAGGAGGCATGCAGACATTAATGCTTGTGCACTGGAAGACCGTTCGGCTAAGCCTACTGTGCACCCATATGATCAAATGGTAAAGTCAGCACCCTCGCTATAGAGCGTGACATGTACAAATGTGCAAATGAAGGAATACATCAAGTCGCCATAACAGTAAAACCCAAACTGAATGTACACATAGTAATGCATGGCCACAGCTTGGTGCTGATGGTCATTAGTTCCCCAGTGAATGTGCTGAAGTGGTCAGTGTTGAAGTAGTCAGTACTGAAGTGGTCAGTACTGAAGTGGTCAGTGCAGATGGAGAGGCGCTGACCTGGTCGTACTCGGAGCCGGCCTCTAGTAGACTCTGCTGGATGGCGAACTGCAGCAGGTCCTCCTCCTCCTCACGCATGTTCTCCCTCTGGTTCCCCCCCAGCACCGTGTAGCCCGGAGGGGCCTCGAACACACACGGGGAGATCTCTCCGCCACGACACGATGCTGAGATGGACACACACACACACACACACACACACACACAGACATACACACGCACACCCACACATACATACACACGGTGACACACACACGCACACACAAATATACACATGGACAGACAGACACGCACACACATACACACACACTCACAAACACACATACATACACACGCACACACACAAAACAGTTAACAATTAACACATACTAATTAAATGAATTAAGATGAGGGGTCACTGCAGTCAGCTTGTTGTCAGCCTAGTGATGATGTATGACATGAATCATTTGACTGCTGGGATGAGGGATGGGAGGTTCATGCTGAGCTGACTGGATGTCAGTAAAGCACACAGTCTAATGCACTCCAGCTTAATTGCTTTAGTTTCTTGGTAACGGAGATAACAGATGGATATGCCCACTCCATCTGTTACAACAACAAAACACTGCGGTAATCAGGGGCCGGTATTACAAATAAAGGGCAACATATCCAAGGGTATCTTTGTTTTGCTGGCTTGGCACACCCTAACAACTGCAGTCGAGCATAAGCAATGTCATGATAGTGGTCATCAACTCTTCAGCTCAAAGAGTTCAGAGTTTTCCGATCCAGCTACGAGCGCATTCACAGGCTTGTTAACAGGCTTTCAGTATCACTGTCCTATCATTCAGGAACGAGTAGATCTGACTATAATCACAATTGTGAATTCCGGTAAATGAAATGGTATTTTCATAAAGATGCCCATGAGAGAAATAATTGTCAGTTTCTGAAAACTCTGGCCTTCATAAGAGACTCTCTACTATTGTGATCTGTGCACCAAGGTCCACAGTGGTTTTCAGAAATAGTGATGCTACTTTCTAAGAGATGCTAAGAATGGATAAAATGGCAGTGCATTTTGTTCGGTTATCTCAAACATAACCTGCTCGGGAGCCAAGGCTAAACCTGAACTTACCTTGCTAACGCCAAAACCCTGCTTTGTAATAAAACAAAGGCCCCTGATAGCATATCAGATATATCTGAGAACATCCAGTCAAAGTTTTAAGGATTATGCACAGTTTAACACATAAATACAGACATATCACCAGCAACCCAAACACAGACACACATGCACACGGACACACGCACACACACACACACACACCCACCCACACCCACACCCACAACCAAACACACACCCACACCCACACCAAACACACACACACACATACCCACACCAAACACACACACACACACACACACACACACGCACACACACACACGCACACACACACACACACACACACACACACACACACACACACACAGCAATGTGAACGGCGGGGGAGGTCTGGTATCTCACTGGTGGAACTGGAGCTGGACACGCTGGAGCAGTCGCTGCCCGGGGACGGCGTGTCCGTCCTGAGGCCGTCCTTCTGGCCCTCGGGCTCGGCCTCCGCTCGGCTCGCCATCGCCGCGTCCTCGCAGCCGTTCAGGTTCCCGAAGGTGATGCGCGCGTTCAGGATGTGGTAGATGGGGATCTCTGGAGAGGGGAGGAGGGGAGGCGCGTCATGGCAACCCGAGCACACAGAGCCCTCAGGCATACACACAGCACACTTGAAAACAACCACAGGGATGGACAATGAACGCACACACTGTCCATACACACACACATGAAGTCTTCAACATGTACACAGATTCTGAAGACAGAAAGAACACTCACATAGGATCTGTAAATACTCTCACACACGCACACACGCTTCTCACCGATCTTTACGGGGAAGCCGGGTGGGAGGCGGAGGGTGATGAAGTCCCTCAGCTTGGCGAAGAGGGCGTTGGAGATGGCCATCAGGTCAATGATAGGAGACACCTGGTCTGCCAGGGACAGAGGGTGGGACTCACAGAGCCACAGCTTTGCCTTAAATCTGGAGGAACATCACACACACATAGTGACACTTGACGCAAACACACACACACACACAGTAACACTTGATACAAACACATACACATCGTAACACTTAACACAAACACGTCACACACACATAGTAACACTTGACACAAATACACACATGCATGGGTAACATTTGACACAAACACACACATACATGGGTAACACTTGATAGAAACGCACATAAAAGTAACTTTTGACACAAAAACACAAACACACACATATTTAGTAACTCTTGATACAAAGAAACACATATAGTAACACTTGACAACCTGCCCTCATCCACAACAGAATACATGAGTGCAGAGTGTTAATGGGTGGATGTGGCACACACCAGCTGTCCAGACTCTCACCTCTGTGTCTTGGTGGTGAGGTGGCAGGGGTGTCCGATGTCCCTCGGGCCCAGGGGCAGGCTGGGGCTGAAGTACTCCTCGGCGGTCAGCGCCGTGGGGTTGGTCACCGAGCAGGACATCTGGGTCTGCTGCTGAGAAAACGGCACAAACACTTCCAATAAAACCACCCGTCGATACTTTAAATGGACGCCGGCTGAAGAGAGCACTGGTGGGTGAAGGAGGCGGTTGGAGGAGGAGGAGGATGGTGGGGGGGGAGGCTTTTTATTCGTTTGTTTCTTCTAGTCCTGCTCACATAAATATTGACAGCAGGGAGAACGAGCGGTGATTCAGTGGCTTTAACGAGCACATTAAGCAGCGGTGAAATGAGGCGGCGGGCGAGATGGAGGAGCGAGGCCTGCGTCCACTCACCCCGTTGTTGGGGCCCATGTGCTGCTCGGCGATGCCCAGGAAGGACTGCAGAGGCGTCTTACCGCCTGAGGGAAGGGAGACACACAAGATACCACAGCAGACACACACACACACACACACACACACACACACACACACACACACACACACACACACACACGCACACATGCACAGAGAGACACACACGCACAGAGAGACACACAATCAGCCTGGCTGAGAGCAGACTCACAGGCACCTGGCTTTTCTCTAGATTGGGAGGGACTGACTTTTTGTGGATCTAAGTTAAACCAACGCAAGACTTTGGGAGGACAATCCATGAGGGACTGACTGCAGAAAACAGAGAGAAAGAGAGAGAGAGACAGAAACAGAGAGCCGGAGATAGAAACAGGGAGAGTGAGAAACATGGAGAGAGAGAGAGGGAACAAGAGGGAAAAAGAGAGAGAGAGACTGAGAGAAAGAGAGAGAAAAAGAAAAAGAGAGCGCGTTTGAGGAGTGCTGCTCTGATGTGTGTGGTGCAGAGCAGACTTCACAGACGACTGCAATGTTTGCCCGGGGCCATTGGTTGGTGCTGCTGGGTAGCTCTCAGACGGGGAGTAGGAGAGCGAGAGCGTTTGGCTCGCCAGCTGAGCCACAGCCTTCAAGGGAGCCGGCGTTTATGCGCATATGGTCCCAGCGTACTTTTATCACTGATGAAATAACGTTTGCAAAACGAGGGCGTACGGAAAAAGCGATGCGGCCCATCTCTAATGGCCTACAAATAGCAACTACTCACAAACATAACAGGAATCTCATTATTACATCAGACAGCGCACAGCTCACTTGCATGAGGGAACTAGACATAATTGTTTTTTAATGAAAAATGTGTGTGTGTGTGTGTCTGTGTGTGTGTGTTGGGAGGCTGCAGTGTGTACCTTTGGGTTTGGCTTTTAGCGGTTCACTGAGGTGATCCGTTCGGGTCCGGGTGATCAGCTCCACATTAGAAGCTGCATAGACCTGTATCACACACACACACACACACACACACATACACACACACACACACACACAGACACAGACACACACTCCTTTGAATACAGTAAATGCGATGAGATCAAAGCAATCCCTGGGTGACGTTTTTTTTTGTGTCTGAATAATGCAGCAGATGTCTCCAGATGGCGCACTGTGCCTTTAAGAGTAGGTGATGTCACCGTGCAGAAGAGAAAGGCTATTATTTCACCTGTCCCTCACTCCCACCCCGTCTCCTCCCGCGTGACTGATGGCTGTTATGAGCCATGTCACCGAGAACCACTGCTCAGGTTCTGTTCAGGCTTTTAGGCAGCCGTTCAGGTCAGGCTGTGGAGACAAGCTATTAAAGTATAATGTAGAACCGGAATGTGACAGGTAAAATGTTTGATCTCTCTACCTGTCTCACCTGGAGAGGAACTGTGTCACGGAATGTATGTGAGTACCAGCCACTGACTGAGGATGTGAGTTGTTTGTTGTTGTTTTTTCTTACTTGACAATATTCTATTTATTTCACGTATGGGAGAGATTCTTTGATCTCCGTAACTGCTGTTTGATCATCCCGGCGCTTTGAGCAGCTTTTGTCACTGGCACTGCACCATCCACTACCTGTTCAAGGCAGACATCTCACACCCACACACACACACACACACACACACACACACACACACACACACACACACACACACACACACACACACACACACATATAAACACACACATGGAGATATAAACGCACAAACACACACACACACACACACACAAACACAGAAAGAGAGAGAGCAAGAGAGAGAGAGATAAACACACACACACACACACACACACACACACACTCAAGCAGAGACACAATCTCACACACAAGGATGGACATATACACACACACACACACACACAGAGTAATAGATGCAGAGACCTGGGCGGATGTCCCGTACCTTTGACTCGTACCCATTCACCACCTCTGTCTTCTCACTGCGCCAGCCCAGGATGCCCGTCTTGTTCCTGAGAGAGGGGAGCCACACACACACACACACACACACACACACACACACACACACACACACACACACACACACACACACACACACACACACACACACACACACACACACACACACACACACACACACACACGCACGCACACGCACGCACGCAGGGCGAGGTGATTAGATGGCACTGTGGTTTTGAGGTTGGCACTCCCCTGCGCCACGGCTAAGAGGGCGATGTCTATTACTGGCACCCAGCGCTGGCAGCGCTAGGATGTATGCAGATAATAAAATCATTTGCAAGGGATGTTTTGGCCTCGGCTCAAATGAGTTCATCTCACTGTGGGATCCAGCTTAGCGGGCATTGCTGCTCACCATTGCCCTTGTCTCTCAGGAGCGTGTACTGTACATACTGTGTGTCTGGGCTGGATGAACTTGGAGGAGATTGAACTAATGTGCTCACTCCGAGGATTTTCTTTGCTCATTCTCACAGAACTAAAGGTGCTACTTCAAACGCCCTGGCGGAGGGATCTTTTTTGTTTACAATCTTGAGGTAGCCAGCTTTCATCTGTGAGAGAGCCTTTGGAGCTACATAGAACATTTTTGCCAGAGCTTTTTATTGTTCATAAAATTAACAATTACAAAAGCCTTTCTTCTCTCTTTACCAGTAGACTACATTTACCAGGCTCAAAGGAGATTTTTATCCAAACTTTCACACTTTAAAATGAAACAATTAAGCGGCTGGTTTCCACTCTCTACCAGTAGACTACATAACACCCTCAAAGGAGACCTTTACCAAACCCACATACTTCAAAATGAAACATCTAAGAGGGTGGCTTCCCCTCTTTACCAGCACAACTTTAACATTTAACATTAATATCTCAATGAGACGTGGTCTGGCAAGCAAGCGTTCATTTTCTCGTATTTGAAAAAAAATGCCCAGATCCGTTCATTGGCCGCCACGGATATCCATCAAATGCGTACGTACGTGCATAGCTCACTATCGTCTTGCTTTCCCCCCTGTTCTGTAATTGGTCCCCTATCTCAGGCAAAAATTAGAGCAGTAGTTTCCTGGCTGCCTTAGCAGGGTGAATGAAATTGCGCGCAAAGCAGCATGGGAACACCCAGGCTAAGCTCCATACAGTCCTTTAACACAGACAACCCCATGGCGTCCTCCACGCGCGTCGTGCTCCTCACCTCTCGAAGGCGATGTTGCGCGTGTCCAGCTGGGTGGTGACCACGGGCGCGGAGAGCCGCGCGGCCACCTGCTCCTCGGTGGGCTGCAGCGCTCCGAGCCCCAGCAGGCCCAGGGCCGCCCCGGCGGGACCCCGCCGCGAGGTGGGCGACGACGCCAGCGACGACATGCACAGCGTCTCGCAGAACACCAGCTGTCGGTCGTGGTCCACCTCCATCACCACGGCACTGGAGTCTGAGGGACGACAGCCCAGATGAGGAGAGAAGAAAGGGAGAGAGAGAGAGAGAGAGAGAGAGAGAGAGAGAGAGAGAGAGAGTGGTGCAGGAGGAGGCGTCCCAAGGGTATTCATCAATCAAGGCCAGTTTGTCGGCGTTAAATCAACTCGGACAGCGGCGAGAGCACTATCGGTGTTGTCCCCTGTCCGCCCCTTAGCAGAAATCTAGTGTTCTCCCATAACCTTGATGGTAATTTAAAAGCAACCCTGCACTCAAACTTTCTGTTCTCAAAAGTTCTGGGAGAAAAACTCTACCTCTAGGATCAAACCCAGCATCTGATGCCTGTTCCTGCTCATCCATAGATGCCCAGCTTTTGTTCATCTGGCAACTGTCATCTACACCATATCTACTGGCATCTCAATTTCCATATCAATCTCTCTCTTCTTAAAGTATGTGCTATATTTTACAAATTCCAAGCAAGACCTAGCCTGGCTAGCGCCTACCACTTCTCAAATGAGACGTGGTCTGGCAACCAGACGTTCAATTTCTCTCATTTGAAAAAATGCCCAGATCCGCGCCACGGATGTCTATCAAATGCGTCCTTGCTTCCCCCCCTGTTCTGTGATTGGTCCCCTATCTCAGTCAAAAATTAGGGCGGTAGTTTCCAGACTGCCTTAGCAGCGTGAATGAAATCATCGTGCAAGGCAGGATGGGAACAACCAGGCTAAGCAAGACCTGAACTGACTACATGTATGTGACTTGTGATCTAAGAGTTGAGGATGTTCGAGGTGGTTTAAGGAAGAGGGCCACACCTTGACCACGGAAGATGAAGCTGCGGTTTCCCCTCTGCCAGGTCATCTGATCGAAGCCCATGAGGGTGGTGTCCACGCGTAGACACTGACCACTCTTCCACACGCGGTATGTATCACTCGGGCATATACGAGACACCAGAGGAACTGAGAGAAGAGGAGAAAAAGAGAAAAAAAGAGAAAAAAATCACTCCGACAGACCTCATAAAGAGTTCGAAGTGTCCCATGAAATTTAATACAGAGGAGGGTTTTCATTATGTCTTACGTACCCCAGCTTGTAAACTCCCATTTCATTTCGACATAAAAATCCTGAGCCTGAGAAAAATCCAGAGAGAAACAAAAGAGAGCGAGAGAAGAGGAGGAGGAGAAGGAGGAGGAGGAGGAGGAGGAGGAGGAGAGAGAGTGAGGGAGACCAGAAGATCAGAGCAAACAGGGAATTATTGGGACTGAGGCCATTTGAATGTGAGTCGCACAGGAACTGCTGGACAGTGACGGATGGACGTCAGGCCAGAGGGGACATTAATAATACAACCACGGAGAGAGAGAGAGAGGGACATAGGGACTAAGAGAGAAAGAGACAGTCAGCGATAAGAGAGAGGGAGAGGGAGAAAGAGAGAGATAGATAGAGAGAGAGAGAGAGAGAGAGAGAGAGAGAGAGAGAGAGAGTTAGGGGGTGAGGAGGCTGCTGGGTGAGGATGAGTGATGGGCTACACATCTATCACCCAAAACTACAGCAGCGTGCGCTCTGTGGCGAGACAGAGAGGGAAGAAGGGAGGAGAGGAGGCCAAGATAACACTGTACAGGTGAAGACACACGCCGGGGCTGACAAACACCAAACTGGTGCTCCGGCAGCTCGGCCCCAGCCTTTACAACAACCTGGGCCAACATTCCCACGAGACACTTAACCACAAGTGAGTCCAAATGGGGCCATGAGGCAGCATGAAATATTTGTACCAACCCAGAGGACCTTTTCTCTCTCTCTCTCTCTCTCTCTTTCTCACTCTCTCTCTCCAATACAACCCCACACATTTAATGCAACGCAACCTCGTCCATATTTCATGAAGTGGTTCTGTTGACTACCTGACGGAGCCGCTCCAGTAAGAGGGGGATCCCTGCCAGCCTCTTGGCCGTGCGCTGGTAGTCACGGTAGCTCAGGACCAGGCGCACCAGCTCGGGGTCTCGCGTGCTGATGGCTTCTTGGAGCACTGCAGGGGGGGGGGAGAACGGAAGAGCCATGATGAGCTCTCATAAGAGGAGCAGCACCATAATGATGGCCCTCTATATCTCCCAGTTATCCGGTCGTCGTTGCTCATTTATGTGCTCCTATATTCTTTGAGGATACAATATAAACCATTAGGGTGGGTCTCTTCTATTTGATTTAAGGAGGGTTTCAAGCGCAGAAGACCAAATTATTTTCCTATTACAGTATGATATGTACTGCCATATAAATAGACAATAGATGTATGACTCTGAGAAACCCACATCAACATCTCCAGCGTCAGCAGTTTCGGCTCACTACTACACTGCGCGCTCACAGACAAAAACAACTTCATGCACAGACACACTGTGTCAAACAACGTTACACAGCTGAATTCCACCTAAAGCACATTTGCATTCTGCACCAGGCCGATGTCACATACACCCGTGGGCGTATATATAGAACGACGTCTGTGTCTTCAAAACACTGTGGCTGTTGTCTACCTGTCCAGCCGTTTCTGTTCTCCTTGCTGACGTCGGCCCCGTGCTGCAGGAGCACCCGAGCGCAGTCCAGGTGTCCGAGCGTGACGGCCAGGTGCAGGGGGGTGCGTCCCCGAGGGTCCAGCGTCTCCACCTCCACCTAGAGTCAGCGGGGGGGGGGGGGGGGTAGACGTGATAGAGAGGGAGATGGAGAGAGGAGAAACAATGTGAATTTTTCACATTCATAACACATTGCCAGCGCACAACTGGCATTAAGAATGTGTGTGCTAGTTTGAGAGCGGGCGAGTGAGAGTGAGCGAGGGAGAAAGACTCAGAAGTGACAGGTGCTAATTAAACCTTCCCACTCGCATGACTGACTGACAGAACGCTGGCTCACTGTGAATCTGGGGGGGCCGCAGCACAATAACCAGCGCCCAGGCGTGTATCGGCATACTGTGGCTGATACAGTGCAATTTACTTCATCCAGGACCAATCCTCCAACGTGAGAGACGACGACGACGACGACAACGAGCCTGTCTGAGCAGTTTCAGTTCTGTGGCAGGGTTTTTTTTTTCTTCTCTCCTCTCTCCCAGCCTCTCACACACTCCCTCAACCTAGTTCTGCCTCCGAGTGACAGGCAGCTACAGTGGAAACAGACTCAGATAGTTTGGATGAGCATCTAAAAATCCATCTGCCACGTATAACTTCAGACACAGCAAGGGCTTTGATGTGATTTTTCAGGCCCTGGAGTTTTGGAGGCTTGCCAGCAACCTATTTTTCAAACACCACCCAATTCTTAAGCCAATAAGACCATTACGAAAACGATTTGGCCAGCTACTAAATAAAGACCTAATTTTGTCTTTTTCTACCGGTGCAAATTATATTATAATTCACCTACACAAAATACATGGTACACTGACATTTTATTTACATCATCAGAATTTGTTTACTTAGCAGCAATGTCTATGCAAAGTGGCTTAACAGTAGAGGCATGGACATCCATTAGTGTGAGGGTCCTTTTACAAGCATAGACAGGAAATGTAGATTCTCTTCACATATCCAGAAATACTCATGTACTTGGATGTTATACAATATAGAAGGTCAATTAGCTGGATTATTTCCGTGAAGGTGAATGCGGGAGATGTTTGATTGCAGTAATTTCAGGGGTATTAACTTCTTATAGGTATATTAAAAGGGCAATGGTAATCATTTGTTAATTTTACAGCAGCTATTTAGAAAGAAATTGTTCCTTACAGATCATTATACAGAGCTACCAATAGTCAAGGTAAAATCATTCTACAGTGCCGATATTCCTCAAGATAAATTTCATATTGTTCAACAAGCTTGTTCAAATCCCTCAATGATGTCAACGATGGGTGTTTAGCCTGTTACATGTGTAAGCAAAAAATAACAAACAAATAAATAAATAAAATAAAAAATAATAATAATTTAAAAATAAAATAATTAAATAAATAAAATAAAAAATAATAATAGGCCTAATAAAAAAAGAAGAATTAAAAAAAATCCCTTGGAAATAACAAAACATTTTAGCCTGTGGCCTACCACACTTCACACTGAGCTTAGAGCCGGTATGAACTGCACTTCGGTAACAGCCAGTGAGCCTGCATGTGGGCTGATAATGGCTGAACCTCTGTCTGCAAGGTCTGTGGTGCACTAAAAGCTGCCCGGGGCTGGCTGATGGCTGGCTAATTGAAAAAGATAAGAATTCCTGCTCTCCTCGAACATCTTAAGATGACATTAAGGTATTACTAATATTAACAAAAGTCGATTACAAATATAACACAATTACATTGCATCTTGTTTGCTCTTAGCTGGCCAAATGGCTCTATTTAAAGCTCACAGGGAAAAGCTTGCACTGCTTGCTGCACTGCTCATCACCTTGTGACTGGTGACGTGGGTGAGGATTGACTATAGTCGTCAGCTTGCATCATATCAGCTCTTGTGGTTTCACACTCTGTGTCTCTTTGAGGTGATTCTCACGCAGTTCCTCACAGGAGTACCCACTGGCAGCAGTCCACCTCTTACTTGGCCACGCTGTCATTGCTCTCTGACCGCTAGGTTTTAATATAGCACAAGCATATTTTGGTTCTCTACACACATACAAGGTGGTGACTGTGGCGTGTTGATTTGGCAAGTCTCTTGGTTCTTTCATTGTGTATTCATAATAAAAACATTTATGGTTTACAAGAGCTTAATTTACATTTCCAGTGCCATACCTGAATACCTGCCTTTGGGGATTTCACCAGCAAAGCACATAATGTTGGGTTTTGCTCATTCCTACAGGGCCACCCAAGGGTGTAACAATATCATTAAAATCTTCAGAGAATCCAGAGTAATCTTTGTAAAGAACGGACAGGGCTGAACAACTGCACTTGGATGGTGGTAGTTGTATGGGCTCAGGAGAAAATCCAATAACCATTGACTATGAAAACAGTTTGCCGCTCCATCCACAAATGCTGGTTAAGACTCTACCATACACCACACACAAAACCATATTTAGACATGATCCAGAAATGCTATCTGGGCCCGAGCTCATTTAAGATGGACTGAAGTAAAGTGGAAAAACTGCCCTGTGGTTAGACAAATCAAAATGTGCCGTTCTTTTTGGAAATATTGGACTCCACATCCTCTGGGCTTAAGAGGAGAGGGAGCATCTCACTTCTTATTAGTGCACAGTTCAAAAGCCAGCGTCTATGATGGTATGAAGGTGCATTGGTGCCTATGGCATATGGGCAGCTTGCACATCTGGAAAAGCAAAATGAATGCTCAATAATCTATATACTGTACAGGTTTTGAGCAACAATTTGCTGTCATCCAGGCAACCTCTTTTTCAGCAAAAACGTGAATATTTCAGTTAACGGTATTCTGTACATATTACAACTATGATTCTATACAAGTAGACTCCAGTTGCTGAACGGCCTGCCTTCAGTCCTATCACATAAGGTGCATCCATGAATGAAAACATGATTATGCAGACGCAGACCCCAGACTGATGAGTAGCTGAAATCCTATATCTGGCAAATATGGGACATTTCACTATCAAGACCCCAAGCAACTGGACTCCTCAG
This sequence comes from Sardina pilchardus, assembly GCF_963854185.1. Taxonomy (NCBI): domain Eukaryota; kingdom Metazoa; phylum Chordata; class Actinopteri; order Clupeiformes; family Clupeidae; genus Sardina; species Sardina pilchardus. Next base: position 10,315,164 of record NC_085006.1, on the reverse strand, counting down.
TTCAGAAGATTTAGACCGTTGTTAAAAGAGGTGAAACATTACCCCAACTTTAGCAGGTGTTGCTGGCATCGAATTCCAAATTAACATATATTTTCCAAAAAGCAACAACATGTCTGTTTCGACAATTGATAGTCTTATCAGTATCACTATCTTCACCTAATTACAGGGTTTAAATTATTTGCAAATCACAGAATTATGTTTTTATTTCAATTTTGTCAAACTTTTCTGGAAACGGGGTTATGTAAGGTCTCAATCTTTACACTAGAGCTAAAATGTGTGCCTGTATTGCAAACAGCACAACATAGAGAGCAGAGAGAGATAATCATTCATGGTCAACACACACAACGCACAGTCTCCCTCCCTCCCTCTCTCTTTCTCATATGAGTAAATATATTACAGCATGCAGAACGAGGGCTGTCTGTCATTGATTGATCATCCTGCTTATAATATCTGACAGGGACCAAGGTCATTATTGTCAATAAGGCCGCGGCGTCCATTATGACGATGACACGTTGCTGAGAGAACAGCAGCAGACTTAATCAGTATGAGAAAAGTGCATGTTTATTTACAGAAGAACTTGAAGGGGAAAGTTGGCAGTGGAATGTGTTTCTGATAAAAGGAGCTAGGCTCTGTGAGAACATCAAGGGATGCATTTGCCTGTCACTTTAGACTGAATTAAACCTAGCCTTTTTCTTAGCTGGTGCTTTTTTTTAATTTCCTTTCCAACTTTCCAACTGTCGATAAGTATTCCTTGGAGGTCACAGCTAGCTGTTAGGGCGTAGTCTGTAATCCATAGCAGTAGGCTATTGCTTTAGCATTTCTGCTAACCTGCGGTCCCTCCTGCCTATGTGCTTTGCATACACAGAGTAAATGGCACCAGTCTTTTAGGAAGCTTCCTCATTAGTTAAAACAACACGGCCTTATCACAACTTTCCATGCTTACTTCAGAGTCAAGTACAGTTCCAAGGGCTTTTTCCCCCTTGGAGAATCAACTTTTTCCAGCAATAACACTGATAAATTTAGCTTACATGTTCCATAAAACACTGCTTTGAGTAGCATCTAAACTGGGATTTTGAATGTAGGTGGTGTCGCCTAAGAAGGCAAATTCTCTATCATTTGTAACTAAATTGGTGAAATTTCTTGAATAAAATTACACTACAAATTAAACAATACAAAACGACTGTATTAATTCACATCTACTTTGGAAACATACTATGAATTATCGAGTTACAATATGCCAGATAGTCAGATAGTGTTTTCATAGTAATGACTATAATGTCACAACAAAACAATACTACAATGAAATTTGTGAAATTTACCAGTTAACAAACTGTTCCACTAATCTAATTAACAGAAACCCAAAGTCGCTCTCGGTCATGGACTTGCATGCCTTTTTGGCAAGCAGCTGTGTGATCTGTCCTGCCTCTGCATGCGAGGCAGCTGACCCTGTGAAAAGTTACGAAGCAAGAGTAATTAGTCACCCACAGCGATTTGGAGCGGAGAGGTGTGACAGCTTCAGCAACTGAAGTTGGCAAGAGCGCAGCCAGAGGCGTTAAATCTGACATCCTTTTCGAGTAGACCTCATTAGGAGTCAGTCACAAGTTGTCTTGAGCTGGTAAATCTGATGTTGGCTTTACTTTGATTAAGAATATATATATATATATATATATGGACTCTGGCTTGGTATCTTGTGCTAGATTTCATAGATTTCAACATATTTCAAACGGTACTAGATGCATATCCATGTATGAACATACATGACCATAATGTACTGCCTACTGAATTGCACTCATGGCGTTCTCTCCTACTACCAGCCCCCAAAGATAAACACACCCACAGTACAGACACAAACACACACACACAACACACACACACAACACACACACACACACACACACACACACAGCATCTGAAGCGCAGGGCATAGTGCACTGGACCTCCGCTGCATGTGCGCTGAGTGCAGCCGATGCTGAATGCGAGGCAGCAGCTGGAGTGTTGTTTTGCTACTGGAACGAGCCAACCTCCCACGTGGAGCCTCTGCCCTCCCCAGCCGGCTCTCTTTCTCTCCGCTCCGCTCCGCACACCTCCCCCCTCCCCCGGCTCCCGGGCCCCTCCGCGCTAATGAAGCGGCATCGTTAGCCACGCCAGCAGCCTGCCGCGCGCCCGCCTGCCGCCTGCCAGCAACTGGGGCCCTCGCTCCCAGTGGCCAAACAACGGCAGAAAAACATCGCAATTCTCAGAGGGAGGCAGGACGAGGTGAGGTAAAGGAGAGAGAGAGAGAGAAAGAGGGAGGGAGGGAGAGAGATAGAAAGAGAGGAGGGGGGGGAGGTGTGGAGTTGGTGGGTGTGAGCGGAGGTAGATTACTATAGCAACCGTAGAAGAAGAGAAAGAGTGTGAGGAGGAGGAGGAGGAGGTATGGGCTCCAAGCCGTGGCTGAGCATCAGCAGCATCCTGGTGAAGTGCAGCAGCAGCGGCAGCAGCAGCAAGATAGCGTGTCCCTGAGTGATGGCTCTTGTGGCTGCCCAGTGGGGTTCTCAGCTTGGCTGCTGGGGCTGACACTGGAGAAGGAGAAACAGTCTGGCACAGATGCACAAAGACAGAGGAGGCTGGGCGGGGGGACGGAAACATCCAGAAAGCCGGGGCGGGGAGGAGCGCGGTGTCAAGAGAGAGATGAAAGCTAACGGAGACACTGACAGTCAGGGCACAGTGTTGTACCCCATATGGTACAGCTAAACAACATACCGCCCAGTAGGCTACATAGTCGATTACTGTGAACCTGGATGTCTGTCATTGGTAAAGAGGTTGACACAACGAGGGGAGAGAGAGCTGCTGGAGGGAAGTGGAAGAAATAGAAACCAGCCACTGGTGGAGGACAGGGAGGGGAAGAGAAGTCCAGGAAGCATCAAACTGACAGCCACTGCCCTTCTGATGACCCAGCTTACTCTTCCATACACACCGCTGACAAACTGAGACAGGGTCCCTTGTCACAGTGCCTAAGAAACACAGTGACAGCTACACATATGTGCGCACTGTGCTCCAGATCAGAGGTTTGCTGGGGGGGGAGAAAACTCCAAAACGCAGACTTGGACAGAATCCACACGCAAATCAAATCAATACTCTGTGTGCACATTAGGCAAAATGTAATGCCATCGCCACAGTGAAATGCAGAAAATGCTCAGAGACAGCGCCCAATGTCAAGCAAGACATTTTTCGGATTTCTTTCCCCTTATCTGAAATATGATGGGCTTGCAGTGGCCATAAATAATAAAGGGCTGGTTACAACACTCACTGTGTAAACAGGTAATACCACTAACACAGTGGCACACATACTCAGCCATATGTGAACAATGCTAAACTGACCCGACACATGCCACACACATGACACAATGTACGCAACCATACCAACAGACAACCCCACAGAGTCATACCCATGAGAGAGTTACATCATGCTGGGGGTCCCTCCTCTTCACAGACACCTTGAGGGCCTCAGCGCCATCCACCCCCACACCCCCCGTCTTGGCCTCCAGTCTCGGTGGCTTTCCTGGTTGGGAGCTGCATTATTGATAGTCATCCCTGTCTGTAGCATCTGGCCCTGCACTCTCTCTGCCTCAGCTAATGTTCTCTGGCAGCTACTTAAGCCAGCATCAATCTTTCATTGTGAGCCAAAATTGTGCGTGTGTGTGGGAGTAGGACAATCATCCATGCACATATGTGTGTGTGTGTGTGTGTGTGTGTGTGTGAGCAACCTCTTTGGACAAAGCAAGCGGTTAAATAACAGGTACTGCCTTCTGAGCTGACACGGGTACATAAAAGTATGTTTTACACTATACACACCAAGAATAAATAACAGACATTAAGCACTTGCAGTAAAACCCACTAAGCCTGGTTGGAAATGATTTCCATACTTCCATGAATAATTTTGAGACCCAGGTTCTCTCTCTATACTATATATGCTAACAGACTAACGCTCTTGGGAACGGAGCAGAAAGCCAAGTGAGCTGAGTGATAACATGACAAGGTGTGAGCTCAGGTCCCATAGGGGAGAGGACAACTTCTAAAAGCCTCAGTGTGCAAGTCCTGCTAACCAAGCTACATCTACCCGTCATCGTCAGTGCTCCACCACGGTCCTCTCTCTGGTGTAGAGCAGCCTTTTGGTTGTGCTGTGGTGTTTGACTGGTGTCCAGAAAGCCCACATCCAATCTTTTAGCTCCTCTGAGATGGTGATTAGTTCAGAGCCAACACTTAGAAATCTCTGAGGGGAAACACTTCCGTTATGCTGCCAAGATGAAGGTCCAACAGAGCGAGGTTATTGGCCTAGCCAGGTAACTTCAGGAGTAAACTGTTTCAAGAGCGATGTGTTGTCAGGGTTTCCCGCAGCGCTTTCCTGCTAAGGCGGCCGCCTTAACAACACAGGGCTGCCGCCTTAACTAGCGTCTTCAATAAATAAATAAATAAATAAATATATTATGTATAGGGTCATTCCGTGTCAAATCAGACAAAATCCAGGAAAATGGTTGCAGCACCGACTCGGATTTTCTTCAAAGTTTGTATACACAATGTTTAGGTTCCATAACTAAAATCTGTAAAATATTTTTGTTCAATTCTATTGTTTTCATTGTCTTTTTGCCCTTGCCTTTTTACACTCTCTAAATGACCTTATCTTGGAGGCCATGTTAAGGTACTCATATCTTAAAAAGTATAATTCCTAGCCTGACTAAACTTTATAGAATGGAAGACAAGCATGTTCTCAGTAAGATTCAATGATTAAATGTTTGTACCACAGTCTCATTGGTTGTACAAAAGTCCGTAGTTTCTGAAAAAACATGCAAAAAAAGTGATATTGAGGGTCTCAAAACTTTTTTATTGGGACACACCTGCCATCAATAAGTCTTTTCTATAGAAATATAATCCTTTGTTAATGTTGTCCCAAAATGTGAAGTCTCCAAATCAAATGAATTTGACAATAATAAGGATAAAACAAGGCATGTTTGTATTTTTGTGTCATTTTCATGCAGCTGAAAAGCTATGTGGGGTAGGTAGTAGGATCATGAAAATCTATGTGGAAATAGAAAAGTATATGGACATGTAGTGTGTAAAGTTCTAATATTGCATCCAAGCCCCGTTCACAGAATAAATGCATGTAGTTACAGGTGTTTTGGTAACACCAGAATAAACATTTACAATAAAAAAGGGAAGTTTGGCACCCCCCTCTGGTGAAACAGTAGCATTTTGCTACTTTTACAAGGCATTAACTCCGGTAGCTATTTGAATGGAATGGAAAGGCTATATTTTACTTCTCGTATTCAAAAAGAAGCAGAAATTCCTAATACCTTGAAATTGAAACCAAATACACCGAATTATGTACTTGAAATTATGTTTTAACGATTAATCTAAAATAGGCCTTTCATTGGTTGGTGGCTGTGAAGTTCTCAAAGGCCATTTGAATATCTTCATACATCTTACACTGTTCAGAATGTCACTCAGGCACCGCAGCATGATGTGCAGGTAGGGCAATATGTGTCTATGATGGAAAATGGTGGGTAGGGTATGCCTTGGAGAAGTCAGAGGAGCTGGAGGACTACAAGGTCAAATTCCTGCACCCCAGTGGACCAGCTGCCATTCATGTGCTGTGTGCTGTGCCAGCCCGAGCCACTACCAGGACAGGACGGCAGTACGTATGAAGATATGCAGATGGCCTTTGAGAACTTCACAGCCACCAACTAATGAAAGGCCTATTTTAGATTAATGGTTAAAACATAATTTCAAGTACATAATTCGGTGGATTTGGCATCCTTTTCAATTTCAAGGTATTAGGAATTTCTGCTTCTTTTTGAATACGAGAAGTAAAATATAGCCTTTCCATTCCATTCAAATAGCTACCGGAGTTAATGCCTTGTAAAAGTAGCAAAATGCTACTGTTTCGCCAGAGGGGGGTGCCAAACTTCCCTTTTTTTTATTGTAAATGTTTATTCTGGTGTTACCAAAACACCTGTAACTACATGCATTTATTCTGTGAACGGGGCTTGGATGCAATATTAGAACTTTACACACTACATGTCCATATACTTTTCTATTTCCACATAGATTTTCATGATCCTACTACCTACCCCACATAGCATTTCAGTTACATGAAAATGACACAAAATACAAACATGCCTTGTTTTATTGTTATTATTGTCATGGTTATTTGTCGTGGAGACTTCAAATTGTGGGAAAACATTAATTAACTGCCGTATTTGAAGAGGAAATAGTGACTGATACCAAGTGAAAAAGATAAACAGTTTTCTTAATACCCTAAATATCACACTTAATGCACGTTTTTCCAAAATTGAGGGCCCTTTCGAGAGTCAAGAGACATTTAGTACAGACTTTAAACTGTTTACACATGCTTATTATGAGTTGATCTTCCACCCTAGAAAATTTGGGGAGGCTAGGGAACATATTTGTCAAGATATTAATGCCCAGACATGGCATGTGTTTTTCAAGCTGTAAAAATGAAAGAATTTCAAGGTCTAAAAAAGATATGAAGACAGATGATTTCCACAGAAATATTTCACAGGCCTTGGTTTTAGGACCCATTGATGATATACACAAAGTTTTAACAAAATCTGAGACGGTGCAGCAACAATCTTATCTGATTTGACACGGAATGACCCTATAGTGATATTCGCCGTATTACTCTGACATGTTTTCTCCCTGTCATTCCAAACCGTAGCCGCTAGTCTCCCTTCTCTGTAGAACGCATAAAAAAAGAAACATTTTCAAATCGAGTTGGCACAGGCGACGCGCTCATTCAGCATGAGTATTTGATATCAGGTGCCAATGCCACGCATATCTCAGAGTGACTGCGAACACAAATAGCCTAAACCTAGCTAGATTTGACGACTCTCACAGGAATGGTTCTCCGTTGAATCTACCAAATGTATGGGATGAGCGGCATAACACTTTTGAGCGCTGTATCTTTTTTTTTTTTTTTTATCACTCGTCTATGAATGCATAGCCCACTGCATCTTGTAATTTGTTGTGACAAACACTTGTGCCATCTAGCCTACAGCTAACAACAACTTGTGACGGCTATTCATTTACGTGTTGTAAAATACTGAAATTGTCTGAGGTTTACACAGGCTAGGTTAAACTTCAAACTGTAGCCTCTTGTCTCCCATGCCAGTTTCATTCATCCCGACCGGGCGGGACGGGAACACACGTTTCGGTGTGGCTGAAATAACTCCTGAATGTTTTTGTTCAGAGCTGAACATGCAACTGTAGGCTATTTGACAGGTGACAGATTTGGTTGTTAGTGACAGAATATTAGCGTTCAATGCGGTACATTCTCGCTAATTATGTTTTAAAAAGCATTAAAAACGTTCTGGCTCTCTTAGGCTATATGAGCAACAGGCACGCACAATATACAGCTTCAATCAAAGAATTGCAGCTTTAGGCTACTAAATCACAATTCACTAACTTTACCATACAGTCGCAATGTTACATTTTCATACAGTTTCATCTTTATTTCATGGTATATTCTAAAATATCCACCATTACAAATATTCTTGGTTTTAATAGAATATTATTATATTGACTGGCTTTAAAATATATCCTATGGTGCTATGCTGAGCAGTGCAAAGGTTTTGAAAGATACAAAAGGCCCTGTATTGGAGTTGTAAACTTAAACTTTTAAGGTATAATATTGTCTAAATTGTGTTAATGATGTTTAATTGGTTGCTGATACAATTAAATCTGATACAATGAATGTGAAATCCAGGTATATTGCTGTCATTAGTGTCAAAATTCAACATTTTCAATATTAATGAAATGCTGACAGCCTACTAAATTTTTACTTCAGCTGACCTCCTTGTCTTCAAGTAAATCAGAAAAGAAGTTATTTAGACAAGTGTGTGCTAGACTGCTCCTGTAGCCAACAATCCCCTCTCTACCCTTTGGGAATTGAACTGTTATATGATCCTTGGTGATGTAAATTATGAAAGCCCCTTTCTTTGGTTGGTCAAGGTGACTCGGTTGTTGTCACTCGGTCTCGGCTGCAGTTAAAACAACGGTCTCGACTCGACCCCCCCCCGCCCCCCCTCCCCATCGTAGGGCAGTGGCGGCGATGCGGCGGGGACGCTACGGCGACGCCCCCTTCCCCTGGACAGACACCACCTTAACTAACAAATTTTCTGGGGGAAACCCTGGTTGTTTTTAGATCTGGAGTTACTCCTGAAGTGACCTGGGTAAGCCATAGCTCTCTGTCTGTTTAATAGGTATATGTTGGTTTTGGCTTCAACTAACGTATATGCAGTCATGTTGTGACTTGAATTCTGCAACAATCAATTCTCAAAGGGTGGTTCAGCAAAAACAAATGTATCATCATAGAAACGATTTAATCTTATTCATTAACACACTGTACGTCCTGTGGCAACTTGGCTGCATCACTAATCCAACTGACTTGCTTTCTATGCTATTGATACAGTATTCCATGACAGCATCAGTGCTCTGAGTCTCTGACCAATGACATCCCATTACAGCTGCTGCAAGAAGATAAGACCGTTTCTGGGGAAGTAACAATGCAATACAGAAGGGCCAAAAAATGAATTCCATCAAGCCAAATGTCTGTCAAGATAGGGTAAATCCACGGTATTGTTCAGACTTCTTCATGTTGTTCTCTACATGAGGACAGACAGCCGGTTTTGCATAATCAAATTTAAATGGGGGGAACCTAGTGAGACCTTTAAAACAAACACTAATGCAAAACATTGAAATGGTGCCTCTGGTGCCTTTGAGGAAGTTGTATTCCTCAGCTCAGCTGACAATTCCAGAAAATGTTGCATGTACAGTAAGCTACTGTAAATGCATGACGCTTCCATGCCGTACATTCCAAGAAACTTGACTAAGAACACATTTCCCACAGTAGGCCTCATCATGCTTTCATCTATTGATAAATTCTTCCAATAATGAGATTAAATTGACTTGAGATATCTTCTGCTTTCCACAATCTAATGCAGTATTTGGGAAACTCATTTTCTTCCAGCCTTGGAAACACTTACTGTGTATTACAGCCACTCACACACGGCTAAAAGCTTCCTTGAGTTAACTACATCTCTACCCACTACACCACCCCTCTACCCCAGCCCTAGTAAGGCAGCTCAGCTACAATTAGTATTGAGTTTCACTGGCAACCGAAATGACGGAAAGTGCAGCTTTCTCTGTGTGTGTGTGTGTGTGTGTGTGTGTGTGTGTGTGTGCATGTGTGTGTATGTGTATGTATGTGTGTCAAGAGGGCTTACAAACTTTAGCTAGAATAAATGAAAGAGTGCAGAACGCTGGGGAAAGCTAGAATAATTGAGTGTGGAAAAAACAGGAGTAGGAGGCTCTGCGAGATGCCTGGTAAAATATGGAGGAGAGGGAGTAGACCCCCCCACCACCCACCCACCCCCCCAGCCCCTCATCCCCTACTGGGATGATGTCACATGACTCAGTACTGCTGACTTCACATTAAAACACCGCTCACAGTGTCTTAACTATTTCTCTCACGTCGGAGCAGCATTTCCAGAGCTCATTTCTGGGCTTCGCTCCGACTGCGGGCTGTTGATCATGGGTGTATGCCTTATGCCTAGGTAGCACAGTTACGCTTTCATCACTCATTCACTCACTATTTCCATTCCCTGCTGTCTTTTTCCCACCACACTGCTTCCTCTTTTCACTTCCTTGTGGTCAGCTGTCCCCAGTTCCTGTACTCTTGTTTTATGATACTGTCAAAGCCAGCTACAAAAAGAGCTCCATTCTCTCCTGCACCCCTCTTTTTTTCTTTACTTCTACCCAGTTTGTTCTTTCTGTTTTTTGTTTTTGCTGCTGATGCTCTTCCTCTGCTTTCATTATTTTGTGCTTGTCTGTCTCTTTATTGTTACCCTATACCAGGAACACATCCTGTCATGCTGGTGCAGCATCTTTGTTTTCCTTAACTGGATGGCACCATGCCCTCTCTCTCTCTCTGTCCCTCGCACACCTTCTCTCTCTCTCTCTCATTCCTCTCTTCTGTTTTTCTTTACCTCTGTACCCACTCCTGAAGTGAGCAATCATGACAGTATCGACCACCCCACCCCCCACCACACACACACAAAATACAGCACAGAGATCTTCGCCCTTATTTCACCATGGACAGACACGGGTCTTCGGCATTCACACCATGAATCTCTCACCCATACATTCATCACTTGAGTGTATGCTATCTGTGCCAACAGAGGGGCAAGATTATGCTGTCAGCAGCCTGTAAATCTGGAAGACAGAGGGAGCCCGATAATCAACAGGGTTGGGGTGGAAATTATCACCAATATCACAGGATTTAAAACAGCACATGGGAAGGTGAAAGATATGTGGGAGGGGGTGGGGGGGTTAATTTTTCTTCACTTTCTGTGTGAGGAAGCGCTATGATTTAGCCAGATTTAGAGCTAAATAATGACACTCAGATGGATCGAGATCCAATCCCACAAGCTCACTGGTGTTCTCAAATTCTCCCTTGCATGTGTGTCAGACCCTAAGCTCGAATATGGTAATTTAAGATGCATTTCCAGATTTGGCATAGGTGTGACCCAACCAAACAATGACTCAGACTCTCACAGATCATGAACCCTATCTAAATAGCTGGTAAAGTGCAAAGTCTATCAAAAAGTTTTCATGCATGAATTACATGTAGGCTAGGCCTATTGTGTTGCATGTAGGAGAATTGAGGAGACTCATCAATGTTTGTACTTAGAAGATCTTGTCCACCTTAAGCTAAAATGCACCTTTGCTAAACTAAATTAATTTTAGTTTAGACTTACGTTGTTGCACAAATAAGACCTATGTGTGAACTGTTTCTAGTCAAGGTGCTGTTGATGCCTTGACTGGTGTAATTACTGATTTGGTTAAAAAACTGGATGTTATTAGCAATTAGGATACAGAGAACATATAAAGTAAGTTCCATGTAGTAAAAATAGTAAACAGAATAAATAGTAAATAGGTTACTGTAGGCTATTCGGTGCCTTGAAACTAATCAAAAGCAGAATACCACGATGCAATCAGGTTAGGCTGTTGGAACTCCACTCTCGTCAAGTCTGGCATAGCTTCTCTCATGAAGTGCACCTATGTGTCATGTATTTTTTTTTTTCCATTATTATTTTTTATATATATGTATCTATGTGCATCTTTAATCATACTGACTGACTCGGTAGACTATTGTACATGACGACAAAATCTTTACAGAAAAGTAACCCATGATGCAGCCTGCATGGCTGCATCCCATTGCGCCTTACACTGTTGGTCACTACTGAGGATGACAACACTGTTAAAGATAACAACTTCGTTATTAGCCTGGTGTCGCTACATATTGCACGATCTGTACAAATACAACTGTCACTATAGTCTGACATTTTGTGTCGCAACGCTGACAGCCATCCTGGCATAACATCACACCGCAACGCACACCATGTTAATCAAACAATGATTGAATGAACAGGGTGGGTACTGGAGATGGTCGATTCAGAGGTAGCATAGCCTGCAGAATTAGTGACACAAATAGCCACATCGCAATTGTGTGTGCTGCAATTGCCACAATTAGGCCTACAAAGAAGAATGTTGCAAGTGTCTCGCCTACACAAATTGGTAGAAGTGATGTGCAAGAAATCAAAGGAGTCTCCACAATGATACCGAGCCTGAATTGACCTGCTGCAACTGCTGAGAAATAGGCAGAAACTTGTCGATATGTCAGACTTGGTTACTTCGAACATCACTTGAAAATAATTTTGGGCTAAACGCTCCTCCACCATAGCACGGTAGCATAGCGCACCTTCCCGCCCTGTCAGACATGACCCACCCATGAGCCAACTATTACAACCATCGACAGGCAGATGCTCGCTCCGCGCCTGTGCTCACCTGCTCGTAGGCTGATAGCTCTTTCTCCAGCTGCCGGTGTTTGTTGTGCCACACCAGGTAGTGCAGAGGGTAGCGACTGTTGTCCGGACTTTGCTTAGCGGAGATCATCTTCGGTGCATAGTTTGTCGATTGCTCCCAATCGGTTTCTCAGCTTGGTCGACTGCACAAATTAATCACTTTTTAAAATGGTCGAAATGCTTTTTTATTGCTAAGGTTGACTTGCGAGGTATTTCTGGTCCAGTCCCTACGCAAAATCCCTTCGGCATAACGTTTTGTGATGGCTTTCTGATGATAAAATACGCTAATTTCGGGCTTCTACTATGATGTTACAGGGAGCTGTATCTTCGTGGCTCTCGTTCATTCTCCCAAACCTCTTTGTGTTGTCTAGGCTGCCCTATCTTTTATCGCTCTCCGCCTTAGCTCACAACTGACGCGAGTGTGTGGCTCCCCATCCCTTTTAACGGCGATGGTCTGATTGAGTATGATGCAGCTCGGTCGAGACTATCACGACTGCTTGGTGTATGTAATTGCCAACCACACAGTCACAGCCAATAGGTTTATGACAGGCATGTAGTCTAGCCTAAACCCTCTTGATGGGTTGCCTCATAGAGGACCATGGCGTGGAATGACACTGATTTTAGCGCCTTTCCCCAGAAAAAAATGTCAACCTGTAAATAGTCTATGCTAAGAAATTAAAATGATCCATTGTCTAAAACTTAAAATATTTTTCCTGTATCTTCAGATAACTGCTTTAAACATGCATGCCGGTGTGTAATTTCGGTAATTAATGTGTCATTACTAATTAATTGAACCGCCTATGCGATATCAAGGTCTTTCCTTGCGCTCTCAGTTTCTCAGTCAATCACGCACTATCACGCCCATCGCTAAAGCCCACTGGCATCGACAGATGAGCATAGAGCGCCACAGCAGCACCGCGACAGAGTGGGAACGGCACTACCTACATGAAAGTGCCATGCATGTTAATATGCCGTGTGTTTGGCGCATCTGTGAATACTTTTATGACCCCCACCCTTTTTCTTGTCAATGTAAAAGTGGACGTGTTCGAATTGGTGGCTGGAGCTATAACTTAGCATGAGAAACAATCCAAGTGTAGCCTGCCAGAAGTCCTGAAATAGCCAGAGGACCAGCAACCTTTGTTCTTGCATTTTTTCCTTTCCGTCTTTTCCTCGTAGTGAAGTAACATAAGGCATTGTTTCATGAGCTAAACAAGGCGAAAGGCAGCCAGAACAGGGGGTGACAGCCCGGAATACCACAGATCTCGTCGCCGGCTTCCGGGGATTCGGGACGGCATCAGACAACTGCAGACGTCGCTCTTGGGAAGGGCGAGCATCAACACTGAGGAATAATCTGGATAGTCACGGATAAAGTACACTTGGGGAAATGTCTAGGAAAGTCCAAAGAAGCGAAGTATGTGCGGACTGCAGTGCACCAGGTAAGACAACACTGAAATACTGAATAAGGGCGTTCATGGGAGGAATAGTCCCAAATAAGCGACAAGGAGGTGGATAAGGAGGCCTGTATCCGCCGCAACAATCCTGGATCAACCTTGCAGGAAAATGGCGTAGAGCCATGGGCGATACGTTTTAAAAAGCACTTGTTTGTTCTTTAATATGTTGTAGATAGCAGTTTTGAGTAACGTAATGTTTGCAGGCCAAATGCCTGATTAGAGAGCTATTTCGCTCGTGTTTACATGTCACTACTAATCAGAAAGATTTATCGTACCTGGCTAACAGCTAATATGTTGCTAGCTTGGTTGTTAGCTAATTTATCAGTAACGTTGGCCGCTGGTTGTGTAGGAAGATACATATCTAACTATCTAACAGTTTTGCCTTTCTTGAAGCATTTGTTAAACCACATGCATCATCTGCAGCAGTTTTGTTTTCTTCTGAGTGGAAGTCACCAAGCTACCCAACACTGGCTAGCTAGAATGTTAACCCAGATTTACAAACAGGAATACTGGCTTGGTAGCTGGCAAGCTGCAGTAAACCGATACAAGTACCGTGGTCTGATGTAGGCACGGTTTCTAATTGAGCTTTATTAACTAACATTAACTGTCTAAAATAATAAAAGTGCGCTTGCTTTTCAAAAGCCATTAACTTGGTTATCAAGCAGTTAACGTTAGCTTGAGAGCCAACTGATTCACCTTAAGTGCTAGCATAGCTATACAGTGTGATTAAAACCGCTTGTTTTATTTCTCACTATTAACATTATCGTCAGTAAGCTGTGTTGTCTGACTTGAAATAGCTTTGAATTAGTCAGTACAGTATGCTCATAATTACCAAAATGTTTGACTAAGATTGAAGTAAACACGTATAACTTAGCTTATTAGCATTGTGGTTAGCTAGCCTTGTAACTGCCCATCGTTACTCGCCAACGTTACTTTACCTGTAACTTAAAGTTACATTTTTCAAAACGAGCAACGTTTGACATTACTTGCTGACTTGAAGCAGTTCATTTCATACTACATTAACATTAACCTACCCTGTGAACTAGAAGGCATTTTTCGACGACGCTGAGGTCTAAAGAGTAAAGACTTTATAAAGGGTGTTTTAGTCGTCGTCAGCTTGGCATTGAGAGCTGTTACTTTCTCTGATGCTAGTCAATCAAGTGTAGGCTACGTCATAGGCCTACCAGTTACATAGTTTACTAATATGTGTAACTTGTCATTTTCTAACCTTGATTACTAAATTAACCTGGTGATATTCTTATGTAGACGTCATCATTTTCAGCTGAGCTGACAGACTGGATTGATTTAAAACTCATGATGCGAGCTGACAGTAAATCGCTGTTTTTGTTTTTCTGTGCTACTCTTGCATTGCCAATTCTCCCAGTCTAGTCATCGATGTAATGTTCAGCACTATTGACTCCAGCGCAGTCTAAGTTGGATTAGGATTGTACTGTTTTTCAGTTAACAGCAGACTAATTGGCTTAGGTCATGATTCTGTCTGGGTGTCCTGCCAGTTCATTAGCTTTCCAAATCCCACATCAGAGTCAGACTGCTGGGTATACGCGTCAGCAGATTGATTCGCGTTTTAAGAAGACCACCACGAAGACATCTCAGCACAACAGTAACCGCTCTGTAACCCGATGTGCAATGCCCACAAAATTGCAAATTGTGTTACATTGTCATTCCAATGTGTTCACTAATCTCATTTGACACAAATCTTGTCTTTATGCCAGGATTGTTTTCCCAGACATGTCTGGCCTTATTGCATTAATGACCAAATGCCATTTTTCAAACACTACCTCTCAACTAGTTTTATGCTGGATGCAGTGCTATAGTATATAGCTATAGATATGCCCTGGTGCTGAGGATCTCTCTGTTTGCCTAGCCGTAGCCTTGGCCTTGTCCATTGGGCCCCACGAGGAGTGAAGATGGGGGGACATGGGGTGGCAGTGGGACGGGGTGGTGTGTGTTGTGGGGGGTGGGATGGCAGCTGCTCCTCGCTCCCTCACAGCTGCTGCTCTGCCTTCAGGAATGTGTGTGTGTGTTGTTTTCCGGTTCCTCTGTGCTGTCCCTGGCCTCTCTGATTTACGAGCCTGTATTATGGCCTCTGCGGTTACCTGCTCTCTCCAGCCACTCCGCAGTCACCTGCATTGTACTTAGCCTATTGCTGCTGCGGCCGCTACTTGCATGACTCTTGTTCTCTTCCCCCAATCCCCTCCGCCACACAACGGCATTCACCAGTGGCCCTGTAGCAGGTTCATGTCAGCCAGAAGCAGCTCTCTCTTCAGTCCAACCTTGGCTTTTAAATGCGCACTAATCATTATAGCTCCTAACTAGAAATGGGTGTTTTTCAGGTTGGGGTCGAGCCACCGTCGCAGCTAGAAATGGATGTTTTTCTGTGCCATGTTTGGGTGACTGAAAGTAGACAGTCAGCTACTCTAGGACAGCCCCTGGTGTTTTGGTTTCCACTCAACAGAAACACTGAATAATAGGACGCGGGTGGGTTGGGGAGGGGGGTGAAGATAAAGGAAAAAGCGATTTTTCCAATCATGCTTGGACGGGGAGAGTGGAACAGCACCATATGCTGGGAGTGTGTGTGTGTGTGTGTGTGTGTGTGTGTGTGTGTGTGTGTGTGTGTGTGTGTGTGTGTGTGTGTGTGTGTGTGTGTGTGTGTGTGTGTGTGTGTGTGTGTGTGTGTGTGTGTGTGTGTGTGTGTGTGTGTGTGTGTGTGTGTGTGTGAGAGAGAGAGAGAGATCACATTATGTGCACACAGTAAGTGGAACTAGAGAGATAGTGGGGGGTGCAAGAGCAGGGCAGGGTGGGGAGAGAAGGAAGAGAAAAGAGATAGAGATAGCAGTGGTGGGATCATCCTCCTATGAAGCGTGAATGATGAGAGGCTTTAACTTTTTACCGCAAATTAAAGGGAGAGTGCGCCCACTCCATTATTCTGTGGTGCCTCTCTCTCTCTCTCTCTCTTTCTCTCTCTCTCTCTCTCTCTCTCTCTCCCTCTCCCTCTCCCTCTCCCTCTCCCTCTCCCCTCACACACAAACTACACAGAAAGAAAGACACACACACACACACGCACACTACACTACACAGACACTACACAGACACACACAAGCCAAAGCAGTTCCTCTGGGCCGGCAGAGATCCCCTCTGATCTGCTGGGCATCAGCTTGAGTGCAGCCTAAGTAGCTTTGCTTTTCTGCGAGAGCTGATGTTTTAATCATTGGTGTTCTTTTTGTATCCCCCTTTTCCCCCCCCCCCGCAGTGTGATGACTAAGGGCCGTATCTCCCAGCCCACTCTGCTCGTCCCCTTTGACTGTTTCTATTAGGAAATAATATTCTGATTCATGACCTGTTTTGTGTATGCTTCATAGGGCATTATGTGAGCCCTTGATTAGACTGTGGCGATACGAGGTTTTCATTTAATGCCAGTGGTTCTTTTGCTATTCAGACACCCCAATGTACTTTTGTGGTGCATTACTTACTGTATTTTCTCTTCATACTAAATGTTGAAGAATCTAATCTTTCAAGGTGGCTCGCGGAGTGACGTATGAAGATCTCTGAGGCATCACATAACGGCCTCTCTCCACCTTCAGATGTGGTGGTGGTGGTGGTGGTGGGGTGGGGCGAGGCGGGGCATCATCCCCTGCCTTGGGACTTAGCTAAATGTGCACGGTGGATGATCGTGGCTGGTTAAATTTAGCAGGAAGCAGGAGGCACTGAGGCGCCCGGCGGTGCAGAGACGTCATGTCTGTCCATGGTCAGCCCACTCTCACCTGAGCGTAACCTGCTACTCCCCTGGGCCCATTCCGCTCCAGTTCTGTCCACCGCTGGTCCCCTCGTCCACCAACCACCCCCCCCCCCCACCGCGGTGACTCACCGTGACTGCTGTAGTAATGTAACGCCAAGTCTAATTCATATGGAGCCTTTAATAGCGGAGCCCCGGCTAACTGAGCACAGTATGGGGCGGCTCGGCTGCCGGTGGTGCCCCCCGGCTTACTGGCTCTTAGTGGCGTAGATGCTCATGAAGTTAATGGGGTGGTCTGCTGATTGCACTGGGCTAAATCCTCCATCTGTCCTCTCTGTCTCTGCCTCTGTCTGTGTCTGTGTCTGTCTCAGACCCGGGGTGGACCAGCATTAACAGGGGGGTGCTGATCTGTGATGAGTGCTGCTCGGTCCACCGCAGCCTGGGGCGACACATATCCATCGTCAAGCACCTGCGGCACAGTGGCTGGCCCCCTGCGCTGCTGCAGGTAGGCAAACACACACACACACACAATGCAAACATGGTCATAAAACAGGTATACATTCAAAGGGATATGCATTGTCCTTGTTACTGAGGTGTTATGAGCTGCAGTTTTCAAAGGGAGGGGTCATATATATGTATACACACACACACAGAGACATATAGATATAGTAATCCTAATCCATGTGTGAAGATTAGGCCTTAATCATAATGGTGCATTTTGTTCAGATTCTTTTATTTCTGACTTTTCTTTGTGTATTTCAGATGGTGCAGACCCTGGCCAGTAACGGTGCAAACTCTATCTGGGAGCACTCCCTGCTGGACCCTGCACAGGTGCAGAGTGGACGCAGGAAACCCAACCCACAAGACAAAGTCCAGTGAGTCCTTCTCACCCACATCCCGAACATTACCTAAAGCCACCCCTCTCTCTCTCTCTCTCTCTCTCTCTCTCTCTCTCTCTCTCTCTCTCTCTCTCTCTCTCTCTCTCTCTCTCTATCTATCTATCTATCTATCTATCTATCTATCTATCTATCTATCTATCTATCTATCTATCTATCTATCTCTCTCTCTCTCTCTCTCTCTCTCTCATATACACACACACACACACACACACACAGACCGCGACCAGGTTAGATTTATGGGGAGTTAAGCCCAAGAAATACGAGTGGAGTGTCGTGAGCCAGCATTGATCTGTTGGGAGGTTCATGGCATGTATTTTATTAAATGGACAGCACATGTTGGGCTGTAATTCAGTTTAATCCGTCCTGGACATGGAATACTAATTGCTTATCCAAACAGAACTGGTACATGTAAGGCAAGTGTACATAAACAGTGGTGAGAAAGCACAGTGCAGGCTGTTACCAGCCTTGCACTCAGTGCCTTGGCCCAAAAGGGGCATTGTTTCGCCAGCACTTGGTACGCTTTGGTGGCAGGATGGCAGGGTGTGCACCTCACACGTTTTGTTAACTGGCTAGCACAGCGTGACTGGCACAGTCACCACAAAGAGGCTTCTTAAGACGAACCAGCGCGTGTTTTGCTTCCTCATATGATGATAATGAACAGGTGTGTGATTTCCCTCTCTGGCCGTGGCCCCCTAACAACTGAGACTCTGTGGAAGCTTCAACAGCAAAATTCAAAATTTGACTCCAGCAGTTAATTACGCCCCAAAATCTCTTCTCGGTTGCTCTAAAGTACAAATGCAGAAGTTTTTTCATGAAAAAATTCCCCCAACCTCGTAAAATGGCTTAAATGTAACTGGGCACCCCCTCACACATCCAAAGAGGCGGGGTTACAGCGTCCGTACCTTAATAG
Source organism: Sardina pilchardus (assembly GCF_963854185.1). Taxonomy (NCBI): domain Eukaryota; kingdom Metazoa; phylum Chordata; class Actinopteri; order Clupeiformes; family Clupeidae; genus Sardina; species Sardina pilchardus. Next base: position 10,296,229 of record NC_085006.1, on the reverse strand, counting down.
GAGTCCACGTGGCCTGGGTTCGAATCCGGCATGGGTCATTTTCCGATCCGACCCCATCTCCCTCTCTCCCTCTCTCCCACTCGCTTCCTGTCACTTCTCCACTGTCCTGCCACATTAAAGGCATTAAGTCGTCGTCGTCGTCGTCCCCCCCCAAAAAAAAAAAAAATTACTCAAAAAAAATACGCAGACCATTTCTCTAACCTCCTCCCGTAATGGTACATGATGAACATAAAGATAGCATTATGTTCCCACTTTCAGTTGTGGATGTAGGTAGAAGTTGCTGGAGCCTTTTGTGAATGGTGAATGGTCTTTGGCTGTAATCAGCATAAAGCTCACTAAATAATTCATGTGGGTGCCAGATAAGCATAAGGGGGTGCTAGATATCTGCTAAAATGGGACTTTTTATTCCCCGGCCTAATTATAGGCTTGTAAATGGGCTTGTAAGATTGCATTTGAGCGTGTTTTTGTATACCTTCTATGTAAAGATCAGAGAACTTGGTAAAATACTCTGAAAAAAAATGTTCATCCATTCTATGTCGTCTTTAAAAAGTACAGCCTTTTGAAAAAACTTTACATCGTCATGTAAACAGAATAAAGGCCTTTTGGAAACGCTTCAGTCAGACCTCAGACTTCCAGAGCAAACAATCACATACTCATTGGCAATGAAAAGAAAGCCTATTTTAGTCACATCATGGTAATCAGCCAGTTTGGTCTATTGCTATGGTGAAGACTAATCTATCAGCAACAGTAGGGGCCCAAGCCTTTCCTGGGTTTGGTGGAAAGTGATGATCATAACCTTGTGAGGGAAATTCTGTTCACCCAAACCATGTTGGTTTCTGATGTCGACAAATAAACTGTTAAAAATAGAGCCATTGTTTTCATGGTACTCTTGTTCAGTTGTAGTAAACTCTAAAATGCACCACAGTTAAGCAACAAGTGTGTTTATTTTGCAAGAATGAAGACAGGTTTCTAAAATGGGGTCATATGGATGTGTAACCTTTTTAAAAACTTAAATAAAATAAAAAAAAACATTCCGTTGTCTTTTGGATGACCTTTCTTACATTGAGTTCAGTCTGTTGTGAGAAACGTAACTTTACGGGCGTGTGTGTGTGTGTGTGTGTGTGTGTGTGGGTGTGTGTGTGTGTGTGTGTGTGTGTGTGTGTGTGTGCTGGGTTAACAGAATCAACACACTTTCCTAACAGGTCATGGTTGTGTAGCGGTAGTGGCGTAGTTTAGCTGTGGTATCGTAGTGGTTAAGGAGGATGCATGTACAGTAGTAGCCAGAAATGTGGTGGGTTCAATTCCCAGATGCCACCATTGTGCCCCCCCAATGACATGCAGCTTAACTGTCATGTCTGTCATGGCACTCTACCTTTTCCTATGCTGCTTCCAGCTATTCAGATGGCATTTTTCTCAGCAGTGGTGTTAATCATA
>NC_085006.1:10209795-10289795 GCF_963854185.1 Sardina pilchardus | reverse complement strand
TTCTGTGTTGTTGTCTCTCCGTTTTGTTCCGTTTGTTGTTGTTTGTTGTTTTTGTTTGTTCACCGGTCCCTCTCTGTTCTCTGTGTGTTATTTATGTAGCTTGGACCTCTCTGAGCTGGCCAAGGCGGCCAAGAAGAAGCTTCAAGCGGTGAGTGTCTGTGTGTTTGAGCATGTGTGTGTGTGTGTGTGTGTGTGTGTGTGTGTGTGTGTGAGAGAGATCACCTCCTGGGGTAGAGAAGGGCAAGCTGCACAGTCTGTACAGGCGGAAAGCAGGGCTGGCGTGACCTTTACACGCGAGGAGCTACTCTGAGGAATATTCACAGCATCCAACCTCCCTCTACACTCATTATGTCATGTGCAGTTGCCACTTTAGCCACAAGCTGTATTCCCAAATTCCCTGCTGATCCAAACAGCGTTCTTAAATCCAGAGCACTGTTTAAAAAAAAAAAAACAAAGCTGCCAACTCCACTAGAAAGGACAGAGTGACTGTGGATGCTTTTATATGGGTTTGCTTGTCATGGTCTTGCCCCGTCTTGCCTCGTGTGCTCTCCTGTGTGATGCTTTTGTTTTGATCTGTTGTGTTTTGGTTAGTGGTGGTAGCGTCTGTTATGGGCACACATGGATTTCCCAGTTGTTGCCCTTTTTTAAGTGTGGGAAGCATTTTCCAGACAGCGTTGAACCCTTTTGACAGCTCTGTGGCTTTTCATTGCGTGTCTGCCTTTGTAATGTGCTCACACTTTACTCTCTGTGTGTGTGTGTGTGTGTGTGTGTGTATGTGTGTGTTGGGCAGCTGAGTAACCGACTGTTTGAGGAGCTGGCCATGGATGTGTATGATGAGGTGGACCGACGGGAGAATGACGCTGGTAAGCCTCTCGTCCTCCTCCCCTCTCTCCCCTCTCTGATAATTGCAGTGCTTCTCTCTCTCCCTCGCTCTCTCTCTTTCTCTCTCCCTCTCTCTGTCTCTCTCTCTCCCTGTCTCCCTCCTCCTCTTAAACCAGACTTTTTTCCTTTTTCAGTTATGGAATCTGTGAGCTGGGGATCTGTCGGTGGTAAAAGTGGGGGGTGGGGGTGGGGTGGGGGGGGGTATAAACACACTCTCCGGACGGAGCAGTAGCCATGGAGGGCAAAGACCTGGAATAGAGGGAGGGATCAGAGCAGAGGGGGGGGGGAACGACTTGTTGGAAAGGAGGAGAGCGAGAGAAAGCAGAGCGAGCAAAGTTCTTGAAGGGAGTGCCGTAGGAATTTGTGAGTCGCTCTCGTTCTCTCTCTACCTCCCTTTATTCTCTCTCTTTCTCTCCCTCTCTCTCTCTCTTTCTCCTCCCTTCTCTCTCTCTCTCTCTCTCTCTCTCTTCCTCCTCTGACTAGCGGGAGCGGTAGCAGGCAGGCGAGGCTGGAGGCTGCAGGTAAGCTGAGCGGAGGTAGCAGCGGGGGGGAGAAGGGAAGGGAAGGGAAGGGTTGGGTAGGTGTGTGGGTGTGGGGGGTGGGGGGGCGTACAGGGCTGAGGACTGAGGGCTGGAACTCAGGGAAAGGTCAGGCACACGAGGGGACGCCAGCACTGTGGAGCGCTGCTCAGTTCAGGGCACAGGCAGCAGCTTCTCTCTCTCTCTCTCTCTCTCTCAGTCGGAAGAGCACGCCCATCAAGAGTGTGTGTGTGTGTGTGTTTGTGCATAAATGGCCTTGAGTGTTGCTTATGGACATTAAATGGCATCTATTTTCCTGTCTTTTCTCTCTGTGTGTCCCCCCCACCCCTCTCCTGTCTGTCTCCCCTGCTGTGCTAGTGTGGCTCACCACTCAGAACCACAGCACCCTGGTGACGGAGCGCAGCGCCGTCCCCTTCCTGCCCGTCAACCCCGAGTACTCAGCCACGCGCAACCAGGTAAATACCACACACACACACACACACACACACACACACACTCGCTTTCTCATTCTCACTCTCACTCTCTTTCTTTTTCTATCACACTCTCTCTCGCTTTCTCTCTCAGTATTTGTGAGTGTAAATTAATCCTTGAACATACACACAGCGACTCTTTAACAAACTCCCTCTCTCTATAGATTTTGTACACTCACTCACTCACTCACTCACTGACTGACTCACTGTTTCTCAAACACACACACAGACACACACACACACACAGGCACACACACTCATATAGTCGTGTGTGTTTGCCCAGAGGGTGTGCGAGGCTTGGCTGGCCAGACTGCTGCCCGGCCGCGTCTGGAGCCGCTTCTGCTCGGACTGCCGAGGAGAAAGCCGCAGATGTGATGCACTGTGACACGGACGGGCAGGCGGCCGTCCGAGGCGGCGCTGCAGCCTCGTGTGTGTGTGTGTGTGTGTGTGTGTGTGCGCTCCGAACAGAACAAGAGCGAGATGGAGAGAGGGAGCGAGGGAGAGGGGGATTTCAGAAAGAACAGAAGGACAAACAGGGGAAAGCTGAAGTCTGGGGTGAAAGAGAGCGAGAGAGAGAGAGAGAGAGAGAGCGAGAGAGAGAGAAAGAAAGAGAGAGAGAGCGGATGAGGCTCATGTCTATAAATAGAGAGTTTGTGGCTGGATGATGTCTGCAGCCCACTGCTGGCCAGCAGGGAGACAGAGTGACGGAGTCAAAGAGAGCGAGAGAGAGAGAGGGAGAGAGAGAGGGAGAGGGGAAGGAAAATGGCAAGATGTTTTCCAGCTGTTGTAAAGCTGGAGCCCTGTGGTAAAGCTCCTTCACCACTCCTTCACTCTCTCTCCCTCTCTCTCCTCTTCTCTCTCTCTCTCTCCCTCTCCAACTCTCACTTCCTCTCCCTCACTCTCTCTCTGTTTTCCTGGCTTGTTCGTCGCGGGCACATTTCCTGCGCTGCGATTGGCCCGCTTGCGGAATGACTGGTCACTTTGTTTATATGTGTGTGTGTGTGTGTGTGTGCGTGTTTAGAGAATGGCTTCTGTTGGGGGAGCGAGAGAGAGAGGGGAGGGTTTCAGGGCTGCGGCCCAGCTGACACGTCCACACATCTGCAGCCCGGACGGAGTCTTGTCCCCGGGTGCCTCTCCTGGACACCACCACAGCACCAGAGCCCCCCGAAGGGAGCTCATTTTTAACATGGGATTGAATTAGGAGCGCTAGCCAGTTAGCACAACCGACGGGTTCTCCAGCGCGGCGCGAGTGCCAGCTTCAATAAGGGGCTCAGCCTTGCAGCAGGTCTGTGTTTGTGTTCGCCGAGGGCGCACTCCAGCTCGCGCGCTCGCTCGCTCGGCCGCTGTGTAAACACGGGCGGCTCATGTTTTATGTCCTCCCGCCACTCGCGTTTGTTGACTGGGGCTCACGGGAAGCAGGGGAAGCCTTGATGGGACTTGAAGACTCACTCGTATTTCTGTTGCCTTTCTCCCCTTCTCTCTCTGTCTCTGTCTCTTGCTCTCTCTTTCTTTCTTTCTCTCTCTCTCTCTTTTTGTCTCTGCTCTCCCAGGGCCGTCAGAAGTTGGCGCGCTTCAACGCCCGTGAGTTTGCCACCCTCATCATCGACATCCTGAGCGACGCCAAGAGGCGGCAGCAGGGCAAAGGCCTGAGCAGTCCCACCGGTGAGCAGCCTGGCTGGCCCATTACTGCGCCTGGGCCTGGGAAGAGAGGGGCCGGGGGGGGGGGGGGAGGCGGTGGGGCACTGTGTATGCTCCCACTGAGAGATAATGCGATTGTAAAGATGAGATTATGGGATGTTTATGGGGCGTTAATGGAGGGGTGGCTGGCTGTGGGAGGGTAATGTTTGGGTGTGTGTGTGTGTGTGTGTCAGGGGGGATGGGGGAAGAGTTGTTGGCATCAGCTGGCTCTCAACCGTCTTCTCCCCCCCCCCCCTCCCCCGGCCCCTCCTCCCCTCGACGTCTCTCCCCCTCCACAGAGGCGCTGGAGCTGGGCCAGGCGGACGACGACCAGCATGACTACGACAGCGTAGCCTCGGACGAGGACACGGACAGCGAGCTGGCCACGCAGAACAACAGCAACACGCAGCGCAACAACCGGGCCAAGGTGAGCAGGGGGGCACGCGCCAGCACGCGCCACGCACGTCACATCGCATTAGGCCGACGCCAGGGGCAGGGCACGGGAGAAAGGGCAAAGGACCGCGCTGGACGCCAGCTGAGGCCTTCAGAAACGACATCTGCATCTCTCAGTGTTACAGGCAGGGTGTATAACAGGGTATAACAGGGTGTATGTGTGTGTGTGTGAGATGTGCAAGTATGGGCAGTGCCTCTGCTAATTAAGGTGTTCCGTGAGTGAAGTGCAGAAATGGCTCGAGGTGTAAGTGGTGCAATCGTCTTTTATAATCCATTCCACTTATTGTCAAGCTTAGCAGTCACGGCAATAGCATGGGTGTTTTTTTTTTTTAACCGTTTCCATATAAAGCTCCTCCGGGGCTTGGGGCTGTGTGGGAGCTGGCCTCTGGCAGCGTCGCCACAGCAGCGTTGCTTGGTTGCCTGGAGGAATGATAACGGTCACCAGAGGAACATTTAAAGGCACAGTCCTCGTTCATAATCCATTATGCGTCAGCAAAATTCTCAGCACATTACTCTTTAGCTTGACTAGTGACTAGACTAGTGTGTGCGCTCAAACCAAAAACATTTTCATGGACAGTGTGTCCGTAAAAGGGAAACCAATGAAGTGCTTTGGATTGAGTCATACACTATTCCAGCCAATCAGTACGTTGCTGCAGGAGCACGGAAGCTCTAGGTGTAATTTAACAGCGACCCTTTTAGCAGAATCAAGGACTGCACCTTTAATGTTCTGTGTGTGCACACCGAGCCCAGAGGCGTTTGGGAAAGGGTTCTAAAGGATCTTTGCCGAGACCAACTCTGGTCCACAGTATATGTTAAACACCTGAATATCATATACCTGAGCCAGTGGGCATGGGCTGTTGCGTAAGTCTCCTCGACTCCAAAAACGAGGCCACTCCACCCCTGTGCACAGTTCGGCGCGCCATCTCGCCGCGTCTTGTCCCAGCATGCTTTGCGCGGGTGACGGCGGCGGCGTAAGAGCATTTTTCCAGCGTGACCTCAGCGCCGCTCCCCCCCGCTGCTAATCAGTGGTGCATTGTTCGGCTGCTGGAGGGAGGAAGCGCCGAGAGAGAGAGAGAGCGCCGCCCCGCTGGCGCAGGAAGTATCAGGCCTACCACTGCGCAGAGCTGAGCAGCAGCACACACACACACACACACACACACACACACACACACATACACACACACACACATATATAGGCTCAGACTGAGTGCAGTTCCAGCCAAATGCAATCATCTCTCTGCCTTCAGTCTTTTGGGAGAACTAGTGTGGGTGTGCAGAGGGAAGGGATTATTTCCTGAGCTCTCTTTCTGTGTGTGTGTGTGTGTGTGTGTGTGTGTGTGTGTTTGTATATGTATATATTTACATTTGAGTGGGAGAGAGTGAGAAATGAGGGCTAAGTGTTATCCCATGTGTGACAATTCGACTCAAATGTGCTCATTTAGTGTGTATGTTTTACAGTAAATTGAAATATGTGTGTATTGAAGATACTTGACTCGGCCGATAATGGCTTCACAAAATGTGCACTTTCTCTCACACACACACACACACACACAAACACGCGCACATATGCACATGCACACACACGCACACATACATGCACACACGCACACACACACTCACTCACACATGCACACACACACACTCACTCACACACACGCCTATTTTATTCTATACAGCCCTGCCTGCAGTGTATACAACGGGAATATAAAGTCCAGACTCCTGTCTGAATTTCTTCTTTTGTTTTCTGTTTATTCCTGCTTTGTTCTCTGGCTGCATCTTCTGCATAAAAACAGACCGTACTTGCTAAGTCCCCGCGAGCTCTTCAATGAGGCAATCCTGACACTGAATTGCTGTTTTAGGCAAGATGTAGCCTCCAGACGTTGTGGTTTGGTGACTGATTAAAATTGCACCATTGCATTAGCCAGGTTAAATGGGTCAATCTGCAAGGAGATTGCATTTATGGATTCACATTCATCATGGTTTGGGCAAGCAGCCTGATCGCAAATGTAAAACAAATCGCCTCAGTGGCGTACACGTCTGGTGTGTTCCTGGTACACCATCTCAACAACACTTCCACACACACACACACACACACACACACACACACACACAGTTCTATCTGCCTCATATTAGGATTAATGAGCTACTCCATGCTAGGGTGATTTTTCTGGCAATAGTGTTGATGCTGGGGCTCAGTTTTAGTGTTGTCTTACATGCTTCACTATTCCTACCGCCATCAATTTGTGTTGGGAGCTAAGTGTTGGTCGTGTTTTTTCTTGTGTCAAATATTTAATGTTGAGGATTTTTCTTTTACGTACTGCGAGAGAATAACGTTTTAATGTTTGAAGATAAGTTTGGTTGGCTGCACACTGGCATGGTCTCATTTGTGTGTGTGTGTGTGTGTGTGTGTGTGTGTAGAGTATGGACTCCTCAGATCTGTCGGACGGGCCCATCACCCTGCAGGAGTATCTGGAGGTGAAGAAGGCCCTGGCGTCCTCTGAAGCCAAAGTCCAGCAGCTCATGAAGGTCAACAACAACCTGAGCGAGGAGCTGCGCCGACTCCAGAAGGAGGTACACAAGACACGTGCACACACACGCACGCACACGCACACACACACACACACACACACACACACACACACACACACACACACACACACACACACACACACACACACACACACACACACACACACACACACACACACACACACACACACACACACACACACACACACACTCACTCACTCACTCACTCACTCACTCACTCTTTTACACACACACACACACACACACATACACATACACACCCTAACCATACACCCTACTCCATCTCCCCAAACTCACAGATTCATCACACAAATACACACACACACACACACACACACACACTGACTGTCACTTGTTTGCCACAGGACTGAATACACTACATTCACTGAAAAATGACATCCTTTTGATTTCCATATGAGGCAGCCTCAGAATATTGGTCCAGTCCACACACGCACCCATCACTCAGTCACATAATGGAGTGATTTGTCATCATAGCGTGCCAGTGTGTGTGTGTTCTGCTGCCCTCTGATATATGTGAAGCCATTTCCAGTCCACCACGGTCAGTCCCATCCCACCGTGTCATTTGTCTCCTGTGCCACCACTGGCGTCTCTGTCTGTATTGACGTCTCCACCACCACCGCCACCACTGCCGCCACGGCTCGTCTGCCTGTGAGGCGGCCATTATTCACGCACTCAATGCCCTCTGTGTGGAGGGACCCGGGGGCACATTCTCAACCTAATGAACAGCATGCAGCGGGACGCGTAGTAGTGGCCACGTGCACCTCTGTACCCGAGAAGAGAAGACCCACCCCCACCCCCCCAGCCCCCTCTAAAGCATGGCAGTGGCCCTTACCCCCCCCCCCCCACCCCACCCAACCTGAATGCAGCCACCCTGAGTGAACATCTATCTAATAACCCCCACCCTACCCCCCCACCCCCATATGTCCGTTGTTCCAGCCTTGTCCCTCCTGTCGGTTTGAAGCCTCGCCACATTGCCTGTGTGACAGCATGCAGGACCGTTGCCCTCATCCTGGTGTTGTGTTTGACTGATGTGTGACCCAAGGTGACCTCCCATCCCCTTCCCTTCCCCTCCTTGCCCCCCTCCCCTTGCCCCAACCCCCCCCCCTGCCCCCCCTGCCCCCTGCCCCTCTCCTGTAGATCACGCGGATGCAGACGGAGAACAGCGCGCTGCGGGGGTGTCAGGCCGGCGGGACGGCCATGTCGGGAGCTGGGGGCAGCGGCGCGGGGCTCTGGTCGAGCGGGGGGATGCGGACGGGCGGGGGAGGGGGGATGGGCAGCGGCGGAGGCGGAGGGATGGGCATAGCGGGCGGAGGGGGATCCGGGGGCACGGGTCTGGGCTGCACGATCACCAGCACCAACGCCACCACCACCGCCGCCGGCATGCCCCTCCGCCGCGACCGGCAGGCCTTCTCCATGTACGAGCCCGGCGCCGCCGCCCCCAAGGCCTTCGGCCCCGCCGACTCCCTGTCCGGCCGCCTGCAGCCCCTCAACCCCTCCAGCGTAAGTGTGACCTCGCGAACCGGCCCGGGAATGACCGTAGCGCACTCACAGCAGGCCTGGCCCTCTCACACTCTCTCTTCCTCTCTCTCTCTCTCTCAGTCCCTCAGTAGGTCTTTTCTCTTCTCCGCATTCTGCTTCGTATGGTCTCGTGTCTGGTTCCTCCCTCTCTTGGCCCCAGTCTGGGCCTTTACTCAAGTGCTGCCGCTGCTGCCGCTGCTGTTTCTTCTGCCCCTGCTGCTTGGCTAACCTGAGCCACTCACACTAATCACCCTTCAAACACACACACACACACACACATGTGTGTGGTTGTCTCGGCTAACTCACTACCCCTTCACTATCTCTCACTCTGCACTGCCTGCACAGACCTCCAGAACTGTCTCTCTGCACTACAGTTCCGGGACGTGTCCTAGACAGGAGAAGGCGTCCTGGATCACGGACATCTTGTTTGATGTATTGATGTTGCGCACTCCTGAGCAGCCCTGTGGAACATTGTTCCTGGGCTCTCCTTGCATGTCCATCGGGCAGATGAAAGCCATTGGTGATTGACCCCTGACCCCTCTCTGCCAGTGTTGCCCAACAAGGCAGCTGTGGTCAGCTGTTCCCACAGGAGTCACAGTCCAACACCCATCCTGTTTGTCTCATCTGTCTCGTCTGTCTGTCAAACCAACCGTTCACTGAAGCCACACCCTTACATTTATAATCCCATTCATTTTCTCCTGCATCCATAAGATGTGTGTGTGTTCTCAGACGTTATTCTTGGGTTAGCATTTACCTGATAATGTCTCACAAAGTCGCCTTGTGTCTTTCCATGTACATTGTTTGCTGGTACATGACTTTGCATGGTGTTCTTGATATTTATGCTTGATGTTAATTATAATGTCAAGATGTCAGCTGCCAGTTGTGTTTGTCTAAAACGTTCAGACACGGATGTGATGATGGGAATGTGCGACTTCGAGAGAGAGAGAGAGAGAGAGAGAGAGAGAGAGAGAGAGAGAGAGAGAGAGAGAGAGAGAGAGAGAGAGAGAGAGAGAGAGAGAGAGAGAGAGAGAGAGAGAGAGAGAGAGAGAGAGAGAGAGAGAGAGAGAGAGAGAGAGAGAGAGAGTGTGTGTGTGTGTAGTAAGTTATGTAACCACAAGGTGGCGTTAGAGGTTAACAGTTTTAGTGATTCACAAGTACACTGTAAAAGTCCTTCAGCGGTGTTAAATGGTTGAGAGAGATCTACCAGGTGCCCCTCTTTATGTGTGTGTGTGTACACTTCTCTATTCTCTGGTAGTAGTCTAGAAGCTTACACAGTTTAACAAGTTTAACAAGGGGTGTGAAAATACTACTGGAAAACCAGTCAAGCCAGTCAAGAGAACCTCCCAAGACATCTAGATTGCCAAGTAGAAGTCAACAAGTTTCTGCAAGTTAGACTTTCTATAATGATTTCATAGGCCCTTAAATAAAGCTGTTTTAGAGTCACAAAATAACCATGTGTCTTGACCCTGAGACTGCAGCGCTTGACTGGCATCACCAGACTGGTTTTACTTCTGTTTCTGTGTCCTAAGCACATGACTGAAGTGGCAGCTCTCTTTATTCCCCCTCTAATGCTAACTCATCTCTAATCTTGGCATCTCTTCTTCTGGCCTCTCTCTCTCTCCCTCCCTCTCTCTCTCTCTCTCTGTTATATCATGTACCTCACTGACTCCTGTTTGTCTTCCTGCTGACTCCTCAGGTGCGGAAGGGCCCCAGTCCCTACGGAGGTCAGCATCTCTCGGCCTCCACGGAGGTGGGCAGGTACATGGTGAGTGTCTGCTGCCGACCCCAGCATCTGTGCTCACATGTCCTTCACTAAACTGTGTAGACATACATGGAGTGTCTTTGGATATGGATATACTGATATGGACAAAGTCTATTTATTGTTGGCTAAACAGTCTGTATAGTGTATTGCAAAAAAATACACTAAACAATTTCCTTGTATGTGTGAACACACTTTGTCCTTTTATATAGCCAATAAAAGTTTATTCGGATGAATGGAGTCCCTTGAGATATCATTGCCCTTTGCTCGTCTTTTATCAGGTCCCCAAAGCAGAGAAGCATGGTAGCGGCACGGACAGTGACTATGACAACACCCACACATACGACGTCTCATTAGGGTGTGTTGAGCACTATCCATTCAACAATTGCACCATCAGCTTTGATGTTTTGTTTGTGCTTTGTGTTTTTTAACGCCAGTGTATTACTGTGTGTTTTGAACTAGTCGTGGGGCGTGTTTTGAAATGTGGGCGTTTGGTCCTTTGTGCGTTCGCAGGGCGGGCCGCAGTAGTGAAGAGGAGAGCCGCACCGAGCTGGACGAGGAGGGGGGCGAGCCGGACCCCACGCTGCCCTGCACGGAGGACGTCATCCTGAAGACGGAGCAGGTGACCAAGAACATCCAGGAGCTGCTGCGAGCCGCCCAGGAGTTCAAACACGACAGGTAACGCCACGGAAATAGCCAATCGCTAAACCCAGGAGGGCACCAGCCCATTAGAGGTTTTTTTGTAGTGATTTTATTGTTGGCCAAGTTTCATGGGGCATCATTGATTTGGCTCCGTTTTAGTGTCCTTTAATGAAACAACAGGGCAATGAACACCACCAGTAGTGTTAATAGGGATGATAAAACATGTGCTGAACAATGTGCAGAACTTTATCTCCCCATTAAACTCAAGCGTGATTCTCAAGGGGGGTTGAGCTCACAAGAATGTTTTGTTGTAATGTTGCTTGTTTGTCCACAGCTTTGTCCCGTGTTCTGAGAAGATACACACGGCGGTCACAGAAATGGCCTCTCTTTTCCCTAAGGTAGGTGTCCGCATCACTAAGAGCCCTCATTTATTCCCTCTGGTACAGTAGATAGTCACTTCCTATCGGAGTCATGTTCTATTTCTTGCCACTCTTGTTGTACATACAGTAGCCTCACTTTTATCTGTCTTGTTCTTTGTTTAATGACTGCTGCTTTTTTCCTTCTCCACTTCATATTTGTTCTCTCTCTTTCTTTCTCTCTTTCTTTCTCTCTCTCTCTCTCCCTCTCAGCGGCCGGCGCTGGATGCGGTGCGTGGCTCGCTGCGCCTCCTGCTGGCCAGTGCGTCGCGGTTGCAGGTGGAGTGCCGCAAGGCCGCGCCCTCCGACCCCTCGGCCGTCACCGTGGACTACCAGCTCCTCACGCAGCAGGTCATTCAGTGTGCCTACGACATCGCCAAGGCCGCCAAGCAGCTGGTCACCATCACCACCCGCGAGAAGAAGCAGTGAGGCGGACCTCCGCCAGCAGGGGGCAGCCAAGGGTTTTGGGGAATGGGGAATGGGGAAGGGGAGGGGTGAGGGGAGAGATGGAGAGAAGAGGAAACACTAGTGACTGACTGACTGACAGAGAGAGAACTACTGGGAAGAGAGAAAATGGAGATGGAAAGAACCGGAGCTGTGTGAGGAACTGGGAACTGGGAATGGGAGAGAGATGGAAAGAGTGTCCTGCATAGAGAGAGAGAGAGAAAGAGAGAGAGAGAAGACTGATGCGAGGAGCGGGGGAAAAAAAGGAGAAAAAAAAGAAAACCATAATCATGACGCTAAATGCAGCTATCACTACAGAGGGGGTGGGGAGGGAGAGGCCGAGGACTGAGCGCGCAGGCACTCGAGGATGCGGAGACGGCACGGCACACAAGAGGCAGGAACCCCCCCAAACGGGTCGGCTCTTAATCATCTCACTGAATCTCACTCGACCACTCGGTCCCGATCCGTTCTGTAGGTGGGATCCGTTCCACCGCGCCCCAAAAAAAACACTTACAAGACTCTCTCTTTCCAACACACGCACACACACACACACACACACGCACGCACACACACACACAAGCACGCTGGCTCGCTCACAGCCCGACTGTGGGGGCCAGGGCACAGAGACTGCATCTCTTTGGGGCCACAGACAGACAAGCACTCCCAGTCACACTAAAGAGAAGCGCAGTTACGGGCCCCCACTGGTGCAGAGTGTGTGCATCTGGGCGTGTGTGTGAGAGTGAGTGGTGTGTGTCTGTGTGTGTGTGTGTGTGTGTGTGTGTGTGTGTGTGTTTCCTGGCATTGTTGAGGGTGGGAGGTTTATCACCATTTTATTTTGTCTTTTTGTTTCTTTCTTTTTAATGATGCCGTTCCGTTGGCCTGTACCTCTTGGGACAAAATGTACTGACTTTGAGAAAAAGCAGACCCTTACACTGGAATTGTTATTGTATTATTATTGTTATTATTACTATAGTTTTGTATTAATGTTACTGTTTATCAATGCTATTGTTTCTTTTGTTTGTTTTTGACTGACTGTATCACTGAGGATATGTTTGTTTGTATTTTGTTTTCTCTTCGATCTTCATTTGGGTTTCATAGTCAAGAGTTGGACGGGGAGGTGGTAGCAGAGGCTCAAGGTGGGGACATTTCCCAGTCGGCCCCTGCTTCCTTAAGTCCTGTATCTCGGCCACACTAACCTGCGAGAGGACACTCAAAGCTCAGTGGAACACTCCCATTCCTGCAGAGAGACATTGTGGTGGAGTTTCTGCTGATTATTATTATTTTATTGTTTGTTTGGTTTTTTTGTTTGTTTGTTCTGTTGGTTCGTTTTAGTTTCATTCTTTATGCATTCAGTATGTGTTTGTTATTTGACATGCGGTTGAACAATAGCCAAAGGAGAAAGGGGAATGGGTCGGGTATTTCTCATGCCACCGTCTCCCCCTTTTTGAGCACAAGGACAATGGTTTCTGTATGGTCTTAGGAGGAAAAGAAAAAAACACTAGCAATTGATGTCAGAAGCATTATGTTCCACTCAGAAGAGACCACAGCACTAGCTACACTGATAGGACGCTCATCTCAAAACTCATAACATAACGGGGATCATTTTAAACCGGTAGATTTACTTGTGCAGTAGTATGTCGGGCAGTCTTATCTGCCTTGTAGTGCAAGCAAGATTGGGAGCAGTGAACATTTCAACAAGTGTTGTTTTGAATTGTATTTTTAGTTTTTTTTCTCTTCTTTTCTTTTCTTCTCTTCTGGAACCCTTTGCCTTCTTTGTATCTAGCCAAGTGAACGTGGCCATCTTCGTGGGAACTCTTTCACTGTCATTTTCGCTCCTATCTCCAGGACCACAAGCCTCCTGTGACTGGGCTTTCACTGCAACAGAATTTCAACTCCCTCAAAGCACACGCGAGTCTGCCATATCAGCATGAACATGAATGAAATGTACGTCAAGAGATAATCCAGTCCTTGCATTCGTTTCTTGAATGAACTTTTAAAAAGAGACGATAGGAAAAAAAAATAATAAGCTAAAAACGCAAGTGAATGTTAATGGAGAGAGGCGCCTGCTGTAGCTCCCTTGCTGGGAGCAAAGGTCACCTCCTTACAGAGCAGAAATAGCCTGTTTGCTGCCCTCTGGAGAAACCTTTTTTTGAAACAATCTTCCTTAAATTGTGAACTTCTGTGTGCCAGACTGTTTCCCCCTTTTTTTACAATGCTGATTGAGTCATCGGTAAAAGGTTGCATTGTCACTTGAGGGGGACAGATTGGAGTTTGTTTGCCCATTCGTGAAAAATACCACAGCCCGGTGGTGATAGCGGGGTAGTGGGTGGATCATAGTCATCATACAGCCATGCTCATTCACACCCATGTGGTTCTTATTAGCACTGTAGCTATTGGCAACTCAGTTTGGCACTTCTAGACGAGTTCAGTATTGCAACATGACGATTAAGATTAAGAAATTTGTTTTTCTCCTTTTTTTGTTCTAACGACAGTCATTCAAAATGGCCTTACAATCTTGCTGTGCTTCTCATGTCTTCCATCAGCCAATTAATCCTATACAGTCTTCTTTCCTGCCAAATTCTGAGCTTGTTTTCAATTTTTTTTTTTGTTGTTGTTGCTGTTTTCTACATGTAGGGAATGCGACTTGTGTCCTTTTTGATTTTCATCTTCCTTATAAATCAGTGTCAAAATGTAAAGAAAGATTGTCTTAGAGAAAATATATGATCATTATTGCCTTTGCACATCTGCTAGTTTAGCTATACCTTTGGCCATCTCATGCCTGGAGTTCATTGGCTCTGCACCCCCCGCTACGATGATAATGTTGGCTGATTGGCCTGGACGTCTGCCCCTGCTTCCTCCTTTACCTCCCATGAACAAAACCATATAGAATAGAGACATATATATATGAGACTTATATTTTCACAATATTTTTTAATCAAGCTAAATGTTTAAAATATGTTTTTTCTTGTTTTGGGGAGATCTTTTACCTCTTTCTTTGTTTGCCTTGGTGGACCCCGGGGCTAGAGTTAGGGGTCTGGATCGAGGTCCACCACAGGTGAAGCACTATTCATCTCACCGCCATGGGACAATGGTTGCCCCCCCCCCACCCTTTTGTTTCCCCATCCTACTCTGGTGGACAGTTCACGTCCAAAGACTGAGCTACTGGGGTTATCTTAGATAAGCGGTAAGAGGCCTTGAAATTAGTCTGAGTCTGAGCCGGCAAAAAAAGGTCGGTCAGTCTGATGTCTCGCCCCTGTGTCACATCTCAGCTGTGGAAAACAGCCCCATTCCACACACCCCAGCTGGCCCTGTCTCAACACACGCACACACACACACACACACACACACACATCCCCCTGTGCAGACAGGTGCACTGCACTTCACGCCTTCACTGTTTCCTGTGTGTGCATCTATCTCACAGCTCTTCTAGTGGGAGAAACATGACATGGTGATGGGAGAAACTCTTCACGCAGAGGTGAACTGTACAAAATAAAAACAAAAACATAGAAACAACTCAAGATGAAGCAAAAACAACGGAATCGTAATAGAAACTCGTAAGATGTACATTTGTAATAAATAAACAAACAAACAAAAAAAACACTCTTAATTGTCTGTCACTGGAGTCATTTATTAAGCGTGTTAGAGTGGACCTAAAGCCGGCCACCTATACAATGCACTGTTTTCAACTGACTCGCTCGGCCCAGCCAAGCTCTTCCACATTTGAGCGTTTGAGAACCTTTCAAATATGCAACTGCCACTGCTGCTATATTTCCGTTGGCTCTCTCCCAGGTGGTTAGAGGGCAGCTTTTGTGAAGTCGTATAACAATAGGGTTTGTGAAACCTCAGCTAAACCTGTGGCTTCAGCATACTGTCCAAACCAAAGATATGAGTAATCAGTCCAGCCCCCTTCAACTGTGAAGTTCTGGACACCAAGGGTTATGGAAAGTGTTTTGTCTGAAATGTCCTTCTTTGAGATGTCTTACTATTTGTGTTTGAACGACTACAAATGAAGGGAATACGCATCAGCAACCAGGCTTGGCCTTCAACAACAACAACTTCCTAGAAACTCCTTGAAACTTTAGAAACACCAACAGCGGCATGGCTGGCCCTGATCAAAGCTTGCTAGGAGGTTAACATTGGTCTTTTTGGCGATAAAGCAAAAGCTTTTTAAAAAAATTTGCAGAGGGGTCTTTGCCAGACCACAGGGCTACATAGTCAGCAGCTTTGGTGGTTAGTGAAAACGACGTGTGTTTATTGGTACTTCACATTACCATACACCATCAAAATGGATTCGAGGATGATTCCAAAGCTAACAGCTTACAAAAACATACCGCAAAAAGTGGGAAATTGTTGCATATTGAGGCTAGGTCATCTGAAATTACTCAAAGAGCCTGTAGGTCTGACGCAAACGACTACACTATTGTAGTGGGAACAAACTGAATACACCATTTTCTTTTAACACCAACTATTTAATATAGACAAATTACAAAAAAAGTCACAACAAAACTAATTAAATATACTAAAACAAAGAGTTGCAGGTGCTTATGACAAATAAGCAATAAAACATTTGTACCTTTGGCAGTGGCAAAGAACAGAACCCTTGGCGCTCAGGGTTTACAAAACCCAACCAGTTCATTGTTTGTTACTGAACTTGAACAAGAATTATAGGCTACTATATTGTATGTTACTGAGGGTATGGTGGCTAGCTGGAAAGAGAGAAGAGAACCGGGCACCAACGCCCTATACCACTGCTGTATAATAATAAAACAAGTCGTGTCTGCCTGGATACTGTTTGTATTCCAAACATCTTCCAGACTATAGTACTGAGGTACTATCACTTAAGAGTTGCCGCACGCAGGATACAAAATTATAGTGCACTCTGCTTCAACAGTTCTGGGTTCAAGTCTATAAAAGAGAAGGGTCTTTGGGCTTGCTTGCAGAAGTCATCACTCGGCCCAGAGGAGTGCTGGTCAATGAAGAGAGGAGGAGGAGGAGGAGGAAGAGGAGGAAGGCTAGTTAGTCGGAGTCCTCATCTGTGCTTGAGAGGGTTATGAGAGGAGCTTCCTGTCTGCGGCCAGCACCGACCCTTCTCTTCCTCCGGCCTGCCAGCTTCAGCCTCCGTCTGATCACATCTGCAACGCAAGTATCAAATGTGAGTCAGCTCTGACTTTGAAGAGTCCTGAAGTCTACAAATCTGAGAATCTCCAAACATTTAGAAACTTGTTCCAAACTTACAAATGGTTTTGAAGCATGGTGGTACTCTATATTATGTATTCAATTCTTATCCAAAGACTACTGCCATGTCAACATACTGAAAAGGAATTTAGCTACAGTATGTGTTGCTCTTATAACAGATAAAAACATAAACATTGGCACATAGTAGATATAATCAGGCATAAAACACTTTTTGCTACATTTGTTTGTTAAATGTATGTTGCTAGCTACATGCCCATCTTCTATGAGCCTTATCTTCAAAGTGCTCAAGCACTGAAGGTGAAGTAGCCTTTGGATATGTGCAACTGCTGAAGTGAGACAGCTGTGGAATCTCCACCCCAAGGGAAGATACACATCATGCTTACCACAGTGTGTGTGTGTGGGTGGGTGTGTGTGTGTGTGTGTGTGTGTGTGTTTCACATGCATGTGCCTCTACCTGCCACGCTGTCGTAGTCCTGCGTGCGGTCGTGCCAGTAGAGGCTGGGCGTGGTGCGCCAGTGGCGGTAGAGGCGTGTGTGCAGCACCGACAGCGTGAGCAGCACCAGCAGGAAGCCCAGCGCCGCCGCCGCCCACACCGCCTCGTCTGTGCGCCCCGTGGGCAGCCGGTCAGCTGCCGCTGGCCCCCTGCCGGCTAATCCCAACCCGACCCCCACCTCCACGCCAGGGGCCTCCGTCTCCCTCTCCTCCAGCCGCCGCTGCTCCTCAGTGTCCTCCCGTACCCGCTGCCTGGGGCTGGTGGCCCCGCTCGTACCCCTTCCCGCGCCCGTCTTCCTGTGGGTCTGCCCGTGCGAGTGTGCGTGTGAGTAGTGTGTGCGGCTTCTTGTCTTTGCAGCACTCGTCACTTTGTCTTTCTCCTGCTCATGTCCTCCTCCTCCTCCTCCTCCTCCTCCTCCTCCTCCTCCTCCAGTATTGGAGTGTCCTTCCTGCTCCTGAGTCCCAGGCGCCTCCTCCTCCTTCTTTGGTGCTCCGGCGCCCACCTGCTCCTTTGTCTCCCCAGGTGAGCTGACGTTAGCCGCCGCTGCTGCCGCTGCCGCCGCCGTTCGGGGCCTTGGGGTGCTCTGCACCGGCACGGCTGCTGCAGGGCGTTTGGTTTCCACAAGCACGTCTGTAGCGTGCGTGAACGTATCGTTCAGTTTGCTGGACTGAGTGCCGTGGAGGTCCGTCTCATTGCTGAGCTGTGTGTGGGACTCGTCTGGAAGGACCTCCTCCCGCCCATGAAGCGGAGCTCTCCTTTCTCTTCTCTGGATCCTTTCATCCGTAGCTTCCATCTGGATCTCTCCATCCTTGTGATGGGAGAGGGTCTGTTCACAACAACTCCTAAGGTTCTACAAAACAGGTAGAAATAAACAAAACACTAACATATGCTCACACACACACACACATATACCCAACAAGTTTGGCTTATAAATATCTGGCAGAATTTCATTCCAAAGGGTGACACAATGCTGAAAAAAAAAAAAAAACATTTGCTTAAATGTATCCTTCCTGTTATCTTCCAGATAAGATACTGATGAGCCTGTATCCTGAAGGTCCATGCTCTAGAAATACACTTCAAATCAATTAACATATAGATCTTGGCCAGGCCAGGTCAAAGTGTGAAACAAAAATGTGTAGCCACGGAGAGAGTAGTCAGTAGCTTTTCTGTCAAAATCTACATGAATGAAACAATGAAACACGTTTCCTGTCATTCAACATCAGTGCATTGTGAGGGAGAAACAAGATACACAGGGCTCACATTGTGACGGTCTTCAATTCATGCCTTTGTAATAACTACAAAAAGTATGAAAAGCAGAAATGACACACTACTCTTTTGTACATGGATTGTCTATTTAAAGTTAACAATATGTTTCCTTTGGGAGGACTAATACCCACTTATTCAGGACATGTCCCACTTTGTCAGATGATGCTGAGATAGCACATCATGCCAAAACAAAAGCATGAAAGAAAGTAGTCATGGAAGTCAAAAGAAATATTATGAGACATGAACATCTTGCATGCAAAAATACAAATATATGGTTCTGAGCTCAGATTAACTATGCAGCACATCTCACTTTACATCCACACCATATTTCTGAACAGGCCCTCACTGAGGTATGACTAACAAAGCATTTTAAGACGGCCCCACATGTAGATATCCGACTATCAAGCCTGCCAGTTTTCCCTCATTGTGAAAAAATGCCCTTCTCCTATTGACTTGTCACTTATCAGCTCTTTACCTTTAACCAATCTATTTGGGATGTGGTTTCCTGCGTGTCCCGTGCGCTATCCTTTGGCCTGTGCGGAGGGGCCGCGCGTGTCAACAGCAGGCTGTAGCGTGCTCCGCGACTCCGCTCTGGGTCACCACGCTGCTGCGGGCGGTTGGAAGACACCGAGACCAGCCAGTCACAGACCTCAGGGGCAGTCACATGGGACATCTCCAGAGTTCGACCCCAAGAGACCAATGCGACAGGCTGTGGGAAAGAGAGGAGATCAAATAGCCCATAGAGTGAGTGACAATGCAATAAACAAAAAGACTGCTCATCTCCAGGCGATTTTATTGTGCTCTCCCATTTCATCCGAGTCAGTATCCTGGAAGCTGTCAAATTTATTGTGGCAACAACTTCCTTAAAACTGGAGATATCTGTGAACTTCCTTCCTGCCAAACTTGCTTGTGTGACTGGACTGGGGTAGTATGACCTCTTGTGATCGTGGGAAAGAAGGCACTTGTGTAAATCTAAAGACCCCAACATTTTAAATTATTTGAACTCTTTTGCATGACGTTTCATGTCGCCAGTGGTTATTTTGCCGGCAATCTCTGAATTACATTCACTTTCCATGGTCTTTGTTGCTAGTCAACAGGAGTCCTCTATGCCACCACAGAGTCCCGTATCACCAGTGTTTTGAACAAAACAACAATAAAATAACTTCTCACTCAAAAACAAAGCGGTACGTGGGAATTTGCACAACCTACCCTCTGGGTGCTGAGCCAGGGGTGGGTTGACATGACGTAACCAGGCAGGCAAGACTGCACCAGCGCAGCCAGACGAGCTCGCTGCCGCTCAGGAGTGCAAGGGTGATGCAGGGCTACAATTGAGCCATGCTACGCACACACAGAGGGAGGGAGGGAGAGAGAGAGAGAGAGAGCAAATGAGTCCTCATACAACATATACTGTACAGATCGTGTGTACTGGGTATAGTATAAACTGGTGCTCAGTTTGTCTATGGTCTGCTGTTGTGACCCACCTGGAGGTTGTTCAGCCAGCGCTGAGGTGGGCAGTACAGGTAAACACCAGGTTGCGCTCCCACAGGCCTGTGGTCTCCCCTACAAACAACAAAAACAGACTAAAGATATAGCAGCTATAACCAATGTTGTAGTTTATAACACATTACTTATTCAATTTAATTTAAAGAAAATTCGCTTTGGACAAAGACTGTGTCTCAAATAGCAATAACCATAATAACCATAACCATAAATAGACCTTTAAATGGGAAAACACATTTGCTCTAAATGTTTGACTGGGTACTGTATGTATTTCAGGTCATTTGAGTTAAGCAATGACTCTCACCTGTTTGGAATAGTAGTATTGTATATAATGGGTGTGTCCATACACACTTGCTTAGCCGGCTGGAGAGGGAAAATGACAGGTGGTAAATATAACCCAGTTATACAGTACATAGCCTAAATAAAATCGCAAGGCTACACAATTTGGACATACTGATTTTGCTACCCGTGAATGAGGGTAAACCTATGCTAGCAGTTGTGTTGGATTGATGTGTCAAAGGTTATAACTAAATTCTGCAAACTCATCAAGTTGTAGCCTCCCTCTAGCCAAGTTGATAAGCAGCCTACCTGTGAGGGTGGTGGAGACTTGTGATCAACATGGAGCTTCTGCAAAGAGTGGGGAAAAAAACAACCCTCTTAACACATTTTTTAACGACTCCAAAGACAACTAACAACACAGGTTAACTTTAGGATATAGACCATGCATTTGCCAAATTCCATACCTGATTAGAATCTTCCGAAAACGATCCAGAGCAATATAACGACAATGAATGCGGCAAATCTTGCTCCAGCTGAAACTGTATCACACAAAGCCCATTAGCAACATTTTGTAACAACGTTTCACTCACAAAAACATTAGGTTCGTAAGCGCCTTGGTAAAAAGGAGAACATTACCTTGCCATTGTCACACAACTGCCAGGCTACTGCCGACTGGCAACATGTCCAACAAAGTCCAGTCAACAGGATTACCACTTGTGGAGTCATAGCTTCCAGTAAGAAGACAATAAAATAGTGAAGACATCTAGAAGCACACGTGAAGTTACACCAACATTACAAACGCCACAGGATAAGTGGGTGATTTACCAACACTAACTATTTCAAACGTCTAAAATTATGAAAATAAAAGAGGTTATAGGCTAAGCCAGGTCCACGACTACAGTGTTCGATCCGTATGAACATGGTCCACTTTCTTAAACGAACTTTAGGCTAATCTAAAACGCGCACGCGTTTTTAAACGCGTATAACATTATGGGTAGGCTAAAACGTCAAGCATTTGCAACGGGCAAACGATGGGAAAAGAAAATGATCTGAAATGCATAATTTTGATATAGGCTAAAAGGCGTTCATCATCCGAAGCTCTTGTCTGTCAAACTTTCCTCGACTTCAGTAATGTTGCAATAGGCTTCTGGTCATTCTGTGTTTACAGATTTAGACGCGACGCAAACGTGAGAAATGATTGAGTAGGCTATGCTGGGCACGTAGCTACCGCAACGAGGCTACGTAATCTTTCACTTCCTCTGTGTCAACTCTTTTGATGTAGTTTCTACCATCACTCGTAGTCGAAACGAAAGGGGCAGGCCCGAGCGAGAGGTTGCTCAGACTAGCGGGGTTACATTGTAACTGCAGAATAAATCACCAAATGCGACTGTAGACCTACACTTAGGGTAAGGTAAGGTAAGGTAAGGTAAGGTACGGTAATGTTTATTTATAAACATAACATAGGCCTACGTTCAAATCTGACAGCCCTTAACTTGTACTTGTTTTCTCATGTAGTTTATCATATTATTTAGTTTTAAATCACTTTAGGACTTTAGTAGGAATAGAGTCATGTCTTTTCAACTGAACGCGTGCACACACACACACACACACACACACACACACACACACACACACACACACACACACACACACACACGCTGCTCCTACATACACTGGTGGACAAGGACCTACTGTTGAATTGGTTATGCTGGGGAAGATAACCCATGATCAGAGAAGTAGCTACAGAATGTCAGATCAGTGTAAAAGCTAAAAGGCCTATTCGCTCACCTGCTTGCCTCACATACAGTAATGAACTTCAGTCACATCCCATCCTTAATCCACAGGGTTCATCATGACGTCGGTCCTCCCTTTGCAGCTATAAGCTTTTACTCTTCTGGGAAGACTTTCCACAAGGTTTAGGAGTGCTATGGGATTTTTTTTTTACCATTCTTTCAGAAGCGCATTTGTGAGGTTGCACACTAATGTTGGCCGAGGCGACTGGCTCTCAGGATCCACTCTAATTCATCCCAAAGGTGTTCTACTGGGTTGAGGTCAGGACTCTGTGCAGGCCAGTCAAATTCATCCACACCAAACTCTGTCATCCATGTCTTTATGGACCTTGCTTTGTGCACTGGTGCATAGTCGTTTTGGAACAGGAAGTGGCCAACTGATGTCAGTTAGGTTACTGTAAGTGTGTAAGGGTTCAGGGCTTAGGGTTTAGGGCAGAGATTGGGATTCAGTCCATTCTGTCTAAAGGTCTTATCTGAATAGCCTACTGATTATGTCATTTTCTGCTTCCACCAAAGTGATCTAGGCAGGAAGTAATGACTCTGAGTCTGCACTGTGTCCTGCACACATGACCACTTAGCATCACTGAGAGATAAAGGAGTCCATCTGAGCTGGGTGGATAGGGCAGGGAATGAGCTGAGAAGTACCAGTAACCATCAGACCAGAACTACGTCTATGTGTAACATATCAGATATATGACTGACTGAGGAACTCAAAGATCCAAACCCCAATAAAAAAAAAACAGGAAATGGAGATGCCAGCTGGCTACAGAGAAGGCTAAGGTGTTTGCTAACTACGCCGTCAAAAATAAAGGTGACTTTTGTTGCTATTTATTGCTACTGCTTTTGCAAGGTACAAATATGACTTGTTATGTTGTTTGGAACAAGAGTTCTCCCGTTCTAAACCCTCATGATATTCCTGAAACTATTTTAAAGAATGCCTGTGAATGCTTTGATGCTGCATTGAATTGAGTTAACTTGTAATGGCAATTCAGATTCATAATGCTTCATTTTTAAAGTGTAATTATGACTGCCACGCAGCAGCTTAGTCAGTTTATGGGTCATTTTTGTTGTTGTTGTTGTTGTTGTTGTTGTTGTTTTTGTTGTTGTTATTTTTTTCACAAGATCACAGGTCAAATAAAACACCATTCAAAAGCATTTCACTGGGGTTATTAAGCAGGCCTCTTCCTTTAGAAGGCTCAACAGTGGTGTCTGGCGTCCCTCCACACTCATGATGGGTCCTCTAACCAACAAAGTCTTCCTTCTTCGGCTCTTTGTTGAATTAGGCCCACGCCACTTCCAGGGGCCTGTACTACGAAGCGGGGTTACTGGCTTAGCTGGGTAACTTCGAGAGTAAGTTGATCACGTGTGGCGTAACTTCCCGGTTAACCCGTACTACGAAAGGTGGATAGGTTTTAACCTAGGTATGCTGCCATGGCAATTTACGCTGCATCTCAAACCTGCTCCGAGCAGGTTATGATCTTGGTTAACCCGAGGTTTGCGGTTAATCACACCCCACAATGTCGACGTAGGCTACTTGGAAGATACATTATTGGAGCGCAAATTGTAAGCGCCTCTCTTCGCAAGGCGAGAGTTTTTTTTAAGACCGCCAGAATCTTTCTCCATATAATATTCTCTATGAAAGATAGCCTATACATTCTCAGCCGAGGGAATTCGTTGCATTTGTCAGCTGATCGAGGCAAAGTGGAGGCTATAAGCATTGGCAATATAACATATTTTCATAATTAAGAAATATTAATGCAAGCTATAACTAGGCCTATAAACCTTCTGAATGTTCTTGAGTTTCATTTTCACCTGCTGCCAGCGGCACTGCCGTTGCATCTAAAATGTTCACAGGATAGCCTACATACACTAAATCAGTCAATGGGGCTAAACATTCAATTATCCTTTATTAATATTTATTAATATACATGGCATGAATTGTGTTGCATCTGTAGGACTCTTATGAACTCAAAATGTATTTATTTCAACACATTTCAGACATTCCGCAAGCTATTAATCCTCCGTAACACATAGGCTATTTAAGGAACATGAAATAAAACTTTACTTTCATATATCCGATCTGCAATAGCCTACGTTGCCAACAGCCTTGTCTTGCTTTGTTTGCTGCCGACGTATTTGATGTATCGTAAAGTGGGTTTTAATTCCTCGCAACTTTTTTATAATCATTGCTCATTCCTTATGCGTAAAATAGCGTGATCGCGTCATCATTAAAAGTGGTGATATGCGCTGCAACCCGCCCATTTTATGTGAACGCGCACCAACTCCGATGAGGTTAACCCCAGTTCAACAAATCAACTTCTTACTCAGCGTCGTAGTACCGATTAGCACCAATGAAGATAACCAGGTTTTGTCAACCCCGGTTTAGCAAAGTAACCCTGGGTTACATGTGGGTAGGTTGAGCTCCCTTCGTAGTACAGGCCCCAGAAGGCTCAACTGGCGTCCCAGACTTACAGTAACCCCCTACTTGTCATGGGTCCTCTAGAAAGTAAAGAACAAAGCAGATTCCCACACAAAATAAATGTGCAGTTAAATAATTTAAGAATGCTATGCATATGGAATGTATTGCAAAATGAAGCAATTTATTAGGCTACAATGGCTCTCATGATCATCAAATTGTAAAGGAAGAAAATGTGGAAAATAATTAAAGATTCATTTTAAACTCTCTTCTGATATGCTACTAATGACAGACTGTTTTCAGTAATAAAATAAAATGTTAGAAAATGTGAAATGAATCATAAATAAATAAAGTCTTCAGCAGCATACATCATTATAATCAAGTTCCACTACACTCTGCTCCTTATTTCTGCTTGGACATCCAGGTTGTTTATAGCTGTTCTCCTCAGTTTCTCCTGGAAGGCCTGCCTCTTCCCCCGATCATCAGATGGACAGAGAGCACGATACAGATCATCAGAGTACTGTCAGTAGAGAGTGGAGTTGATACCAAAGAGCAGGTACAGTAGATTTCCTGTCAGCATGTGCCATGTCTTCATCATATCCCCATATTCAGCACAGATACAATATTGTCATCTAGAGTGAGGTTGGATATGGTCAGGGAGAGTTAAGTGCAGGACATTGATTGTCCCCAGAGGTGGAAAAGTCCAGCTTCAGAAAGTAAAAGTCCTACCACATATCTGTGCCAACCATTCACTTAAACCAGCTGATTCTAATGATCACAACTCTTCAGCCAGGTAGAGCAGCCATTGGTGAGATCACCTGTGTTAAGCGCACAGGTATCCAATACATGGTTGGACTTTTACTTTTTGAAGCTGGACTTTTCCACCTCTGATTGTCCCTCCACGTTTCGATTTCGTCTTTATGGTCTTGTTCAGGCTTCAGACTCAGATGCTCCACCTCCTGGCTAATATGGTGAATGATAGAACGTATATCACTTCGCTGACATTACTGTAAGTTCTGTACCACAGACCAGAGCTGCAGAGCCCCCTAGTGCACGAGCACATAATGTTGCCTCCAGATAAGAGCAGACAACGATATTGTGAAGTGTGGTATCGAGTATGCAGTCGTAATATCCAGACCGCTTGGTGGTTGATATACTGAATGGATAATCAGAGATTAATTCCTTGTCTCTATGTACATGTCCTCCTGATTGGGTGTGACAGTCTGGTGTGCTCCAGGGAACTTGTGAAATGCAAAGTAGGATTATAATCTCTAAATCCACCTTGCCCCTCAAGTCCCCAGGAATGATGTCGAAGCACAGGGTTGTGTTCAGGATTAAAGTTTTGCCAACATGTTCTGATGAAGAGTGCACCTCCAGTTTCCCTGTCACCCTGACTTTTAGTCTCTGTTAATGTGAGTTTCAATTTATCTGAAGTGGTAAAATCTCTTCTCTCTGATGAGTCTGATGTTTCCAAAGGTCATATACGGTAACCCTCATAGACAACTCTGATTCCCAATGGTGTGAGATATTGGATAAATTCCTTACAAGCAAGTATTTTCGGAGTATCTATCCTATGTACAGAGCACCTGATGTGGTAGTGTTAACTGTTTCAACTCAGTGCCATTTCAACGCTAACCCAAACCACACAGTTCACACATTAATAGGCCCATTAACAAGCCCAAATACAGTCATGCCTTCTGACAACCCATCAACACAAACACAAACACATAGTCGCATTTCAGCAACTAGTCAGACCATATCACACCCCTACTCAGAAGTTTACACTGGCTTCCAGTTAGTCAAAGAATAGATTTCAAATAAGATTTTAAATAAGATTTATTGCTCCTTATTTTTAAATTACTAAATGGGAGGGGCCCCACTTGTTGACCTCCTCCAATATCATATCCTCTCTCGCCCCCTTAGATCCCAAGACAGACTGCTTTTACAGTAACAAAGCCAACTGTCAGAACCAAGAGTAGTGAAGCTGCCTTTCGTTTTTATGCTACTCAGCTGTGGAACCAGCTTCCCATCTCAATTAGAACGGCACCCTCAATTGATAGCTTTAAAACCAGTATCAGGATCTTTTTTCTGTTGCCTTCTCTTGCCATATCTTTTTAAATATTTTATCTTTTTATTATCACCATTATTATTATTATTATTATTATTATCTATATGCATATTTGTACACCTAATGACTGGTATTTGTCTGCGAGTCAATGTGAATTCTTCATTTTATTTGTGTGAAAGCACTTTGGTTTGCCATTGGTATGAAATGTGCTATATAAATACATTTGCCTTGCCTTGCCTTGCCTAGTTTCTGATCAGAACATCAGAACTGGTGCTTTCTGTGTTTTTTTCCTCAGGATGAAAAAATGATACCATCAGAATGATAGAGAAGGAAATGCGTGCATAGCAGCACAGCTATCTTCATGTCACCTAAAAATGTAACTCAGGAGGCATTAATGATCTGTGTCAGCAGATAATAGTTCCCTTGACAGTGTAGTGATAGGGGGATGACGTACACAGACATACAATCACTACATGAAGACAGATAAAAATGACAAAATAAGATAAAATAAAATTCAGCTTCACAATATCTCTCTCCCTAACTCACACACCACTCCTTAAAACATTGATTACCATAACAACATCAATAAAATGTGTGCAGAGTGTCACCAATATCTAATATCAGTCAAATGCAATTGAATATAATGCAAGGCTTGTGTTCAAATAAATGCACACACAATACTGAGCTCATTTATTGGGGAAGACTTTGTTCTAAATGATACAATTTGTTTTTAGATCATCAACGCAATGATATTCCCCTCTTTAAAAAGTAACAAAACACATTGGTCACAAGGTAGCCTGGCTGGCGCCTACCACTTCTCAATGAGACGTGGTCTGTCTGGCAACCAAACGTTCATTTTCTTGTATTTGAAAAAATGCCCAAATCCGTTCATTGGGTGCCACGGATGTCTATCAAATGTGTCTGTGCATAGCTCATCATCGTCTTGCTTTCCCCCCTGTTCTGTGATTGGTCCCCTATCTCAGGCAAAAATTAGGGCGGTATTTTCCAGGCTGCCTTAATAGCAGTGTGAATCAAATTGCGCGCAAGGCAGCATTGGAACACCCAGGCTAGGTCACAAGGTTGATGTGACACCTGTCCACAACTAGTGTATAGTCTGGGTGATGGGGAGTGTTTGTCTGTCCTTCACATAGCAACACTGTGTGAAAATTAATTTCAAAATAAAAATATATGCTAACCTAAAATAGCATCTTGATTAGCATATTTTGATCAACAAAGTCAAACTAAATTAAATAAGTAGTGTTATTGAAATATGTCATGTCCAACAGTGTGTGGTGGTGGGTCATATTATTTTGCCCAGAGCATTTTGTGGTGGTGTTGGCAGGGTGGATTTCCTGAGTGAATGTGTCTCATCAATATATTATTTTCGTGTAAACAATTTTATTTCTTTATGAAACTTTCTGATTGAGATGTGACAGTATACAACACACACCTAAAATGTATTAGCTACCTAGTCCTCTCTCACAATTGTAGGCTACTTATTAAAAAAAAACACATGTCAAAACTAATATCCATTGGAGCAGTCTCTGAAATATTGATATTCACATGATCCTGCACTCCAAAAAAAAAACGCATTTACATGCGATTTTCAACTCTCATTTTTTATGCTTGCATTTCTCTGCAGAGCTTCCCCGACAGCTTTAGCGTGTATATTTATACATAGGCTATATATATAAATATATAAATATATAAATTGCAAGCGTGGTTCTTCTCGTTCCTTACCCTTCGAGATGTAATCAAGGAGCGATCGCCTCCTGAACAAACTGCAAGGTTGCAATAGCGGATAGGGACACTGGGGGCGGGAGGAAATAGGCTATTACTGTTTTCGATAAAACTGGTCAGTCAAGCAAAACAAGGATTTCTAAGCGATTTTATGACTATGAAAAAGTTGCATAAAGGGTCTCTTTAGCATAGCAATGACCTTACTGACTCTAAATAAACATATATGACATCATTACACTCTTTAATCAGTAACATTATATTGCTGTTGTTGTTTTAGAAATGTATTAGTTGCAATGCATTTCTGTTTAAATTGCATGTTGCGGGACTTAAGAAAATCTTTACTGAGGCAGAGACACTTTCTCTTTCAAGTGCGTCAAATGCTTTAAAGGGTTCAAGTGGAAAAACGTGTGGTCACCTCAGATAAGAATGATTTTAATCAAAGGTAAGCAAGAGGTTGATTCATGGTGATGTGTCACACAGTGTATTTCAGAGGGATCAACTCAAAGACCAATATTTCCATGCAAACATAAACATTCACAGAAGGCTTGATACATATTTACATATCTGTGTGTGTGTTGTGCATGTTTTGTTTGCAGCTCCTTTTTAAGATAATTGACAATGTATTGTTTCTTTCCTATCCCATAATGACACAGTGAGAATTATTAATTAGGATTAGAGCAAATTCTTTCTCAAGAAGTCAAGTGAACTTTATTTACAGCATATAGCTCATTTCATAGGTCAGTCAATGTGCTTTACATAAACACAAGCAAACTAGTAAAAGCACTGAAGGGAAATAGTGGGCTAATAAAAAATGAAAAATAGCTTTAAAAAGAAAATATAAAACATGTTTTGAACGTTTGAAAGTGTTTAAGAAGTAGGCTAATAATTAAAACACAAATGGCAATAGTTTCCAAAGTTGCACTGTATGTCTTGAAATGAAATTCATACAATTTGATAGAAACTGTAGGCCTACAAAGAATTACAAAATGCAAACAAGTAATAGTTGTACTGAATTTTATAACAGCACAGGCCATTCACTTGACTTACCAATTATTTTAATTTACACAACAAACAGCAGTCACTGTAATTAATGGAAACTGTTATTAAACAAACATTTTGATACAAACTGTACACAGAATTTAAAATGCAAAGCACAAGTTGTAGCACTAAACTCTATATTTTCTATACTATATTTCTATAACTATATTTTCCATTCTACTATATTCTATAACTATCTTATCATTTACAATTCTTTCCTTTCTTTCTTTACAGTTCTCAACACAGCAATACATATTGTTCCATTCGCTGAGAAGGAGGGTGGACAATGGCTTATAAAACATGAAAAGCACCTATTAAAAACTAACAAAGCCACAGCATACAGTTGCCACCTGCAATACCTATTTATTCCTCATCTCTCCCTCTCAGGTGAGATTTTCCTTTGTTTCAGCTGCTTTACAGGTATATCTCTTATATTCTCTTTACGGTAGGCCTAACGGTCAGCTAAAAAACGTTCTCTTTTTTTACAGTGTGAAGTCATGGGGATTTGGAAGCTTTGTCACTTTGTTCTTCACAGCCACATATACCAGAGCACAGATCATCGCCAGGAGTCCACAGCCCATCATGGAAGCGTAAATACGGTAGAAAACAGAGTCAATGGCAAACGTGTCCTTGTACTCCAAGTTGATTCTTCTCTCCGAACAAAATTGCAGTGGTCGGCGAGTGAAGCTACCCCAGACTTTGCATCGGTACACCCCACTGTCCTCAGGTGAGAGATCGAACATGGCCAGGTAGGCCTGAGGGCTGGTTGAGTTCACCTTGCCCTGGAGCCTGTCAGGTATGTATGCCAGCGTGTTCAGGTCAGAATCATGTTCCAGAATCAGCTCCTCCTCATCCAGTCCTCTTTGACGGTACCATCGCACGTGGATGCTCCTGGTGTGGTTAAAATCTGTCAGGTCACAGACCAAAATAACTCTGCTGCCTCGAGAAAATGTCTTGTTTATGGGGTCTAGGTCCATGCACACAAATAAAGTTATTTTCTCAAAAGGATAAAAAGTTGGATACATCAGTTTGGCATTTACACATTCGTATTCTCCAGAGATATTAGCTCTAACAAACGGAATAACCAAAGAATAATTTCCAGTGTGACTCCCATTCACAATATACATCTCATCTGAGGATACGTGACCTTCTGGGAGATAATAATTTTTGAAAAATGACAGAACATATCGACCACTTATTACCCAGTCGATAGACTGGTCCTCTGAAGCTCGAACCAAACAAGGAAGTGTGGCGTTCTGGCCATGTTTTAAAAAGAGTGTTTTTAATCCCAAAGACACTTCGACAGTTTGTCTCATTCTACAAACATTTCCACTCCAGATATGGTAGAAGAAGTAACTCACATAGGCTCCTTGCTCAGCTGAGATGCGGACAGTACTGTTTGCTAGAACCTGCACTCTGAATCTTAGGTCATCATCCAGAGTCTCTAAATGATTACTTGTGTTAAGAAACAAAAACCCAAAATAGTGATCACCAAAGTAGGAGAAAGCTGTCCTGACACTGTAAATATGGAGTACATCTCCCCGTGTCATATTGAAGTCTTTCAACTCAAAGTCTACAGTTTGTCCATAGGGCAATGTCATTTTTTCATTGGACACCTCCTCTGCACAGACAACCGCATTGTACTTTTCCTTACCAGTAATGCTGCCGTGATTCCAGCATTCTACATAATAATCACCACTGTCAGCCTGTGTGACATTAGTGATCACATGCTTTCCTCGAACTCCCATTCCAATTGGCCCCAAACCAGATGCGTTGAGGATAAGCCGGTCTCCCTCCAGTGAAGATCGATAAAACAAAGCATAGGAACCTTCTCCATCGCACTTCGATACTACCTTAGACTTTTGTCCCTGCACCAGAAACAGGTACAAAGGCTCTTCCAGGATAGCAGAATCGAGGAGCAGCAGGAGCAAAAGACAAACTTCAGTAACTGCTGCCATTTAGACTCTTTTTGCTTGGCAATGTTATACCTGTGTAAGGTGGTGAACACTCTTTGCTCTAAATCTAGATGTTCAGATGTCACTTTCTCAAAGAAATCACTCGTAAACTCTTATGTCTGTGTCTGTCTCTCTGTCGGTGTCTGCCTCTCTGTCTGTCTCCCTCCTTTTTATTCCCCCCATCAGGTCTGTGTATCATGTAGGGTTTCTTAGGAAGTGATGTCAGCAGCGGGTCAGATTGCTCAACTCTAGGCGCACAACGTCTATTACCCCACGTACAACTGATAATAACATCCCAAAGATCAAATCAAGCACAAAGATAATGACTTCTATAATCTAGAATTAGCATCAGCATCAGCAGCACATGAGATCTGCAGAGAGAAAACTTCAGAGAGGGCTGGGGAGGGGGGGAGGGAGAGAGAGAGAGAGAGAGAGCATCTCAAACACACAGAAACAGAGAATTTCCCATAGGTAAAGGGGCCGTTGCAGTGCCTCCCTGGTTACTACCAGAACTACTCCTGTCCCAATCAGACCGGCCAGCAGCTGTCCCTGAGAAAAGAGCAACATGATCATAACACATAGACATCCTTGCTACTGTTGCACATTCTGTTTGGTCGAACACTTATGAATATGCAGTCTTGCTAGGAAGGGTTTGTGTTAGAATAGTGACGCAAGTAGTTTTTTTTTCCCTCTGGAAACCCTGCAGCACATGTTGGATGATGTTTGGAGGAGGGGAACAGGATGTGCTCCACCAGTATGGGCCTTGTCCTGGGCTAGCGCCAGGGACCTGGAAGAATTAAGGTGAATGTGCTCTCACAAGCGCTCTGGGCTGCAAGCGCTGGATGAAAGCCTGGTGTGCAAGCTCATGTAGTGCTAGTGCAACCTGGGTCCTAGGTATGGTTCTCACCAGTTGTTTAACCAGAGTAGCTTAAGCACCCCTATGGTATAAAGGTTATACTTTTCTTCATATAACTAGTGACTGGAGTCATATAACAAACAAAAATGTATTATAAAACGCAAAAAATTACAATATGGCAATGCAAATTCATAACAACATATGTACAGTATATGTGCAAAAAGTTTCCAATATGTCTGCCCAACCACTATAGGCCGAAGTCAAATAGACTGAACCACGTTGAGGGTCAGTCTCTGAGGAAAATTATACAGTGGATTAACAGTGGATCAACTGGATTTACAAAGGAAAGTTGAGATCTCACTTGACATAACCAATCACCTTATATGGACTTTGAGAGGAGCTGGTAGCCGGACAGTTGGTAAGTGTTCTTAATAGTCTTCTGTAATAAACTCCGGGTTCGCTAGCTACGTTGGTAAGTGTTCTTAATCATCTTCTGTAATAAATTGGTGCTTTGTTTTAGAGACCCTGAGCAAGCAACTGTGTTGTTGTGAACAGTATTACTGGTTAACACATGCTATTTTGAGATCGTTTGGCTCACGGCCTTTAGCTAATCCACTGTTTGCCTCAAAAGGGGTCCTTGGAACCAAAATAATTGAAAAACCCTAATTTAGCTATCTATAAAAGCCAATTCATGATAGACAACCAGTAGACTAAACCCCGTCACTATGTTGTCAGTTTTGCCAAACAAAAAAGTAAGTATTAGCTACAGATGCAGAAAGCTTTGCATGCAACTTTGGTTATGCTAAAAGAAATCCAGGTCGACTCAACCTTTTGTTTATTTCTGTCATGTTCAATAATGTGTTTATGTATCCTGTGGCACAGTAGCACTATTCAGAGCTGAGGTGTAACATTATGTCAATATTATGACACAACTCATGGTGTGTTTGATTTGAAATTATATTTATTATGAATGGTCCTGATGGTTTAAGTAATAGTAATAGTAAGGCAAATAGTTCCAGGTCTTCTGATGCCCTGCGATTTTGAGGTGTTGGGCGTGCGTGCATGTGTGTCCAGTTGATGGAGAGTTTGGGGACGGGAAGAGGACAGATGGATTCCTCAACTGTAAAATAGAAGCAGAGAATACAAATCATTACACTGTGTGTTGTGGCAGCAATGCATGTGAAATGGTAGCCTGATTACCATCGACTTTCAAAGGCTCTGCGAGACTTTAGTCTGACCAACAGCCTGTGCTAACACGGTTTCTTGCCAGCGCTGGTTGACCCGCCTCCTTTAAGTGCCTCGGTTTGCTACTGGTAGATGTCAGAAAGCGGATTGCCGAGTTTAAACCAATAACAACACTCTTTCCGCTGCCTTGAACACGCCTCTACCCAGAGCCGTTGGAGCTGCTCAAAGTTGATTGGTTCTCGACCAAAGGGGGCAGTTCCGCAGATATCGGGAACTCAGAAATCCTTCTCAATGAGCAGTTGACCAGACCAGCAGCAAAAGCCTGAAGGCGTTGCGTCACTGGGAGGGCGTGCCAGGCTAGTGAAATGGGCACTTAACTACCTAACCTACCTGTCCAAACCCAAGTCCCCACTGACACACATTTCCTTCTATGCCATCTTGTTTCTCTTGTGCAGGGTCCTTCAAATCATTGTGCTGGTCTACGTAGTGACAAGTTTGCCGGTGTGTCCAGTTGATGTTGAGTAGATGGGGACTGGAAGTAGAGAGATGCATCTCGTCCATCGATGGACCCCTTAGCTGTGAAAGAGAAGCAGGTTACTAAAAGCAGTGCACTATTTCTGACACCGAGCATTGATTGATATGGAAGTTTGTTGAGTAGGCCTTACCTGCTACATCCAAATCCCCGCCGACACACCATTCTATTCCATTTCTATCGTATCATTTCTCTGGCCAAACCTAGAGGAACAGTGTGTTCCTAGAATGCACATACTTATCCTTGTAGCATCGATGCCGTCTGTGGCTTCTTGATACGATGCTTGAAATGCCCTCTCCTCTGTTACGCTTGGATCTACTGTATTTGTTGTGCTGATATTAGTAGAATCATGTGTGTGTCTAAGTGATGGTAAGTGAATTGGGGACTGTGAGTTGACAAATGGACCCTCTGACTGCCTAGAAGAACATGATGAAGCATTGTTAGTGTGTCTCTAATGCTAAGGCTTATTCCGAAGGTACAAATGAATAAACAATATTTGCAGCTTGCCAGGCTGTTGAACCTTTACCTGTCTGAGTCCAAGTCCCCACAGACACACAGCGCCTCGGCGCTTACCCAAGGTTCACTCTGTGAGTGGGCTTGCGGGACCCTTTGCAGCCGGTTTTCGGGCGCTTGGGCCTGCTCTGCTCTTTGCCCGCTGTGCCTACAGGAGGCAGTTGCTCCAGCTGATCTCTCCTGGTCAGCCTCTTGCCTCCGTAACCCGTCAGGTCTTCCAGGTGGCGTCTTCCAGGTGCTGGGCCCATCGACGGGCCACAAGCGGGGAGCGCCACCCCATTCCTGACCAGAGGCAGCTGTCCATGTGGCGTGGTGGACTTCAGGGCGCTCGCGTGACGCCTTGGGTGGGACGTGGCTGCGGCGGAGGTCAGCAAGGATGACGACTGAAGGGTCGGGAAGAGTGTGGACTCATCTGGTGTGGGTCTCACACGACTAGCCACTGCACCCTCCTGCTGGGCCTGCTGGGCCACCTGCGGGAAGCGGGACCTCGGCTCCCACTCAGCAGGCCACCAATCCTTGCGTGCGCCTGGATAAATAGGCGGTGGTTCCTTTCCTGACTTCCCTCTCATTGTAACTCAGTGTCTGGTGGTAAAATAAAGAACAATTGCACAGATGTTAACTTAGTTAAAAAAGTCCCAATTCATTTGAAAAAGTAGCTTAGGCTATATTGATGGCTATATATCAGTTAGACTTTTCATAAATCACACAAACGTCTTTAGAGAGTTGCCTGAAACTTACATGAACTGAAAACGGATGTGTAGTTAATCAAAAAGAAACAGACGCTTTTTATGATAACTAGACCTTCCCTTGACTGGTTGAATCTCTCGTATGGGACAATACCATAAAATCAGCTGAATTTATAATAATTCTGACGATGACGTCAAAGAGATGCATTGTGACCATTATGACATAGCGCGTCATAATCAAACTGCCTGCGCGGGAGTTCACCTCAAAATTCCTCGACTTGATTCGAGCTGCTTCGAGACTCGTGAAAAAACAGTGTTTCATGCAATCATTGCTTTTAAAAAGCTAAATGTATTCAGTGCTTCTATTTTAGGCTAAAGGCTAGCCCTGGAAACGCAGGGCGAACAACATTTCTCCATAATGCGCAACGTAGCCTATGTGCTATGTGCGCGCACTCACAGATAACAGTAAATGCATGGACCATGGCGACAAGTCCTTCCGGAGAATTGTGCGTTCTCTCAGTTATCTGCTTTTGGTTACATGAAACTTCGTGCACAGTGGAAATAAGCCAACAACTACATAAAAGGTGTATGACACCAGGATGATACCGGTTCAAAAACGTCACATTTCATCAGGCATTCCAAAACGCACTCAGATGAGTCAGTCACTTAGGCTAGCTTTACACGACAACGATCTGAACACAATCCGCAAAAGTGGCGTTGCGTTCCCACTTTTTATTTCGCGTTTAGACGAGCGTCTTTGGGTGGAAATCTGCATGCACACGGTGACGCAAAAGTGTGTGAAATTTGATGTAGTATGCATGCCAGGTGGCTAGGTGATACTGTGGAGCACTGCCAAACAACAACTCCAAGAGCGCGCGCATGCGTTGAAACTTCCTTCTACTTTCTCCGTAGTAGCGAGAAATAGCCATAAGACTAAAAGAAAATAGCCCACCGTCAAAAACCAAATCATGGCTAAGAACCGAGGCAAGACAGACAACTTTGTCTGGACAGACGAGGAGGTCGAGCTATTGTTGCAAACGACGTTGGATCACAAGTAATTAATTCGCCTTCTCTGTTCTGATATATCAGTAATTACTCTGCTTATGTGCTGAAAGGACTCCTGAATAGCTATCAAAGCAGCTAAGGCCACTTGAATGTCTGACTGATGGAAATAATCGACATGTTTGTTATTTTTTGGCTGTACTGCACATGTATATGACGTCAACGCGTATGCGAGGATAGCCAGCGTGAGCAGCTCAGAGCACACTTTTGCGTTGTCAACCCTTTAGACGGGAACGCGACGGTGGAGCGTTTTTAAGATTTCCACTCTGGAGGGTGGGTTCATTTTTTTGCGTTTTTAAGCCCCAAAAACGCTGTCGCCGTCTAAACGAAAGGCACATCTGATAAAATATTTTGTCGGTTTCACCCGGGAGCGTTGTCGTGTAAAGCCAGCCTTACTTATGTGAAAGAGACGATAAATGTAGCATTATTGTCAAAGGTGACAATAAGCTTACCATCGTAAAATGTTGTGGTGGGAACGGTTTAAACGATTATAGGGCTACAACGACCTAAAATGGAGACCCAATGTAAATTCTGGATGTAAACAAACTTAAGCTAGCTCCATTGAAGTAGGCTATACTGTACGTGATATTTTCCATATCACAATAGCCGGCGAGCTACATAGGCCTACCGTGCACAATAATGATGATAATAATAAATAGATAAACAAATAAAGAGTTTTTATACTTCCTCTGAGTTTTGAAAAGTTGTCATCTTGCTGACACATAGAAAAGGATCTGGCTTCAGGGATAGATGACGATGCATGGAAATAAGACCATCTTGATTATACTTTACAGGAACACTTCACCGTTTTTTCATATTAAACTACGTTATTCCCTTAAAGAGACCCTATGCAACTTTTTCATAGTCATAAAATCGCTCAGAAATCGTTGTTTTGCTTGACTGACCAGTTTCATCGAAAACAGTAATATTTTCTCCCGCCCCCAGTGTCCCTGGCCTATCCGCTATTGCAACCTTGCAGTTTCTGCAGCAGACCATCGCTCCTTGTTTACATCTGGAAGTCTGAGACGCATAAGGAACAAGAAGAACCACACTTGCAATTTATATATTTATATATTTATATATAGCCTATATATGTATAAATATACACGCTAAAGCTGTCGGAGAAGCTCTGCAGAGAAATATGCAAGCAAAACGAGTGAAAACGAAAAACAAAACCGAAACCAGAGATGAAATCGCCAATTCTGCATAGTTCCTCTTTAACTAAGACGAGTTGACACACACCTCTAACGTTTCAATGCTGCACTCACTGGCTCTGGCGCATGGCGCCCCAGCAAACATGCCCCTTTGGGCCCACAATGGGAAATGGCCCAAATGGCCACACTAATCCCAAACGGGCCCCTAATGGGGTAGCCCAATGCGGGCCCATAGGTGTTTTCCCCTTTGGGGCCCCACTTAGGGATTTCTGCGGGCAAGCCCACTGTGGGCTTGCCCACACTTTGCCCGCATTGGCCCCATAAGGGTAGCCCATGCGGGCCCCGCAGCTGTTTTGCCCTTTGGGGCCCTACTTAGGGATTTCTGCGGGCAGGCCCATATCGGTTTGCCCACACTTTGCCCGCATTGGCCCCATAAGGGTAGCCCATGCGGGCCCCGCAGCTGTTTTGCCCTTTGGGGCCCCACTTATGGATTTGGGCTTGCCCGTACGGGTTCGCTTATTGTGTGTGGTACAGTATGGATCTGCAATACGGTTCCGCCTCTTGTGTGTGGTACGGGTCCGCTTATTGTGTGTGGTACGGATCTGCAATATGGTTCCGCCTCTTGTGTGTGGTACGGGTCCGCTTATTGTGTGTGGTACGGATCTGCAATATGGGTCCCATTCACAACATCCCCAACTGGTCACCATGATAAAAACTTTGCAGAAGAATTAAGGATACTGCTTATCAAGTTCAAGTTCAAGTTCAAGTGTATTATAGCCATTTCAACAGTATGAAATACAATTGATAGGAATGTGTTTTGGTTTGCTCACATATAACACACATAATGACAACACAACATCACAGGGTAGCAACACTTAATACACAAGAAAAAGTGCAAGGATCACAGAAAAGCAGCAGTTCAGTTCAGTTGTGCAAGTGCAAAGAGAGGTAGCCAGGTATGGAGTAACCCATAAGTGGCGAATAGCTTGTGGATAGGTACTATCCCTGAAGCGTGATGTTTTGCATGTGATGCTCCTGAACCTTCTCCCTGATGGTAGGGGTGTGAATAGATGGTGTGCTGGATGGGAGAGGTCAGAGATGATGTTTTTGGCTTTCCTGGAAATTCTGGTGATGTAATGTGAGGCTATGGTAGGCAGACTACAGCCAATGATTTTTGAGGCCCTGCGCACTACCCTCTCAAGCTGTTGTTTGTCCTGGCTGGTGGCACTACCATACCAGACCAAGATGGCGAAGGAGAGTACACTCTCAATGGTAGCCCGATAGAAGTGGATCATGCCTGCTTGACTGACCCCAAACTTCCTCAGCTGACGGAGGAAGTGTAATCTCTGATGGGCTTTGGAAATGATGAGACTGGTGTTCCATGGTAGGGACTGATGGATAGTGGTGCCTAAAAAACGGAAGGAGGGTACCCACTCCACTACCTGGCCATTAATGGAGATGGGAAGGTGCTGATCTGCCTTTTTCCTGAAGTCAACTATGAGTTCTTTGGTTTTTGTTGTATTGAGGATGAGATTATTGTCTGCACACCATGCCAGCCATTTTTAAAGCACTGGGAGCAATGGGGTTAAGTGTCCTGCTCAAGGACACTTTGACAGAGTGAGGAGGAGTTTGTTCGCTGGAGGACTCCTATAACTTCTGAGCCACTGCCACCCTGATTTAGGCTGGGTGAACCCTGCCTGAACTTCCAAGGAATTTGAGTTTCGCCCAGCGGCTCAAGCTGGAAACCAGCAAATCTATCTCCTCTGTTTACTGCCAGGACCCTTTGACTCCAATCAGAAACGGCCATAATCTAGTCCTGGCACTCTATTGGCCGGTGACGTGACGATAACGAAACTCAAGCGACATGAAGTGCAGTAGAAACAAAGCGCAGCCTCCCCAGACTAATGTTCAATCTTAAAAGATTGAGCTTATGATGAAAACCAGACTAGCCCTGGTGAGTTATGGTGTTTGAGAGACTAGACTAGGTTTTCCTGAAATTTACATGATGGCAGGGGTGGCCACGCTATGTACCATGCTACACAAATAAGGATGTCATGTGACACTGGCAGATTGCCAAATGCAAATACTTTTTCCACTGTGAAAAGATCCTCAGTTCACCATCAAGATCAGGATCTTCAATACCAGCACGAAGCCTGTTGTGCTCTATACAACAGTCAGAAGAACAACTTGAACCACTGAGAAAATCTAGACATTTACCAATATCTGCTACAGAAGGATCCTGTGAATTCACTTGACAGAGCTTATCAGTTACCAGGAGCTGTGATAATGAATAAGACACTGGAGATGATGGATGATACTCTTGGCAAGCCTGCATTCAGC
The DNA here is from genome assembly GCF_963854185.1 of Sardina pilchardus. Taxonomy (NCBI): domain Eukaryota; kingdom Metazoa; phylum Chordata; class Actinopteri; order Clupeiformes; family Clupeidae; genus Sardina; species Sardina pilchardus. The sequence goes on along the minus strand of NC_085006.1, from coordinate 10,250,355 downwards.
ACCACAATCTATGCCATATTTTTGAACACAGGAGAAAAGGAAAAGAGGCACACCAAGAAACTCCTGTGCTTTCTGAACTACAGTCAGATGTACAGAGGACTGGACTAACATGGGGACAGCTGGAGGAATTGCCCAAGGAGCAGAATGCCTGTAGAGAATTTGTTGGTGCCCAAAACCCAAAGTGGGATAGAAATTCTGCCCTGGACTTGTTTGCTAGAATTGACCAGCTATCCATAGGAATGGACACAGATATGAGTTATGCAGAGATAGTGACAGTGGTGGAGTAGTGGTAATGGATCGCCTGACAATTGGTCGACTTGGGTTCAATTTCCGAAATCGGAGTTCTGATTCTGTTTTTGGATAAAAGTGTTGTCTACATACCTACCAGTCATACCAGTAAGTAGGCTATACTCTAGAATGGCAGTGTTACGAATTGTAAAACGGCAATGCTTTTTTTGTTGAATGTTGTCTGCTTCCTATTGTGTCGTAAGAGCAGATTTAATCTTTTGGAGTGCTGGGACAATTTATAACTTTTTGTTTTTCTTTCTTTCTTTACATTATTGGCTATACAAATGAAGGGTATATATATTTTAGAAATATATTTTTGAGACTTTTTTTTTGAAAGCCACATCATCCATACCTCGTACCAGTATGACGTGTTTCCGTTTCTAAGCAAAGCGATCTCTTGGTAGCAAACTCATATAGAGTAGTCCGCCATAATCTACTCTTCAACATGGGAAACATGCTTTGTTGCCTATCGGTAAGAGCAACTTTGGCTATACTAATATAAAACATATTTTTAGGAACCATTTTTGTTAATGATGATGGCAATGTCGGTGTTTTTACCATGCCATTTGTGTACGGTCGGCTAGTCTACTTTGCAGCCTCCATTTTGATGAAGAGCGTGCTTTTATCACATTGATTTTCTTGTGATAAAGATTACTTCTTAATTGTGGTTAATAGTTTTGTTTTATCAAAACTCCAAACTTTAGTCCATACTACTCCATAGTACAATATTTTTCTCTATAAAAATGCTAAAGAAGTGGTTCTGCCTTTCCTTGGTTTGGAAAATGGCAGTCCACGTGTACCACGTTGATTTGACTGATTAGATTATGTTAGATTAGATTCAGCTTTAATGTCATTACAGAATGCAAACAAAGACAATGAAATGTAGTTCGTGTCTAACCAGAAGTGCAAAAAAGCACCTGTGCACCTAATACACCTGTGGCAAGGGACCTGATGAAAGCCATGAATGGGTGATGGAACTAAGTGTGGAGTGTTACAGTCTGTAGTTTTAGTTCTAAACGCTCAGAGTCAGAGTGGTTATTTTGTGCAGACTGATGACACAAATGTGTAAAAACATTTCGTATTGAATTTAATACTAAGAGGTCATGTGTATTTTTAAAGAAGTGACAATGTTGTGAAAACTGTTCATTAATGTAACTACTACCCAGATAGCAATTTCCTTTGGGCCGGATCCGCATGAAAGCCTTTAGATCCGTATGTACGGTATCTGACTGTGGGCCAGATGTGGCCCACACACAATAAGCGGACCCGAATTGCAGATCCGTACAACACAGAATAAGCGGACCCGTGTCACACACAATAAACGGAACCATATTGCAGATCCGTACCACACACAAGAAGCGGACCCGTACCACACACAAGAGGCGGACCCGTATTGCAGATCCGTACAACACAGAATAAGAGGACCCGTGCCACACACACACAATAAAAGGACCCGTATTGCAGATCCATACCACACACAAGAAGCAGACCTGTACCACACACAAGAGGCAGACCCGTATTCATGGGTTTCATCAGGTCCCTTTGCACAGGTGTATCAATCACCATGCAGTCTGCATTGATAATCAAGGTGCTTCATTTTATACACCTGTGGAAAGGGACCTGATGAAACCCATGAATTGCAGATCCGTATACCACACACCAGAGCGGTAGATAAAACAGAGTGGCGACACTCCCATAGACCTCCGTAGGAAAAAATGGCAGTGCTTTTTCCAGGCTATTTCCTCGTTATGGGACTTTTGGAACTATTTACAGCCAATCTCTTGGTCAGTAGTTAATGAGCTAATTTATTACACCTTCCAGCATCTAGAAGTACATCCCACCCTCCTGGAATTCAGCCATTCAGCGCAGGTTTTTTGGAACTTTTGATCGCGTGGCGGCTACATCAAAGCGTGTCGCAACTCTCTCTGCTCTCTCTATGGCTCTGCCACACACAAGAAGCAGACCCGTACCACACACAATAAGCGGACCCATATTGCAGATCCGTACCACACACAAGAAGCGGACCTGTACGGGTTTGCTTACTGTGTGTGGTACGGATCTGCAATACAGTTCCGCCTCTTATGTGTGGTACGGGTCCGCTTATAGGGCTCGGGATCATGACGTGAAAACTTTGCGGGCACAGCACAGCTAATACTATATTTCTGCTTCTTGTCTTCTGCATCTGAATGAATGGACATCACGTTCAGTGCGCTACCAACATGGCGGCAATATTCCTGGAATGCAAGTCGTGTGCCCGAGCCCTATTGTGTGTGGTACGGATCTGCAATGCGGTTCCGCCTCTTATGTGTGGTACGGGTCCGCTTCTTGTGTGTGGTACGGATCTGCAATGCAGGTCCCATATCACATATGACTTTAACCCTTTGGGTTATCTTACAGAGGTTTACCACCTTCTTGAAATCATGGCCTGTTTCTCATGAAACAGAGGAAGGGATGCTAACTGCATAGTACACACAGGCAGGCAACAATATACATATCAAAGGTCCTTTACTGCTCCAAACCTGTAATTATAGGCCTACATGTAAATATAAAAGCAAACAGTGATCATCAGTGTCAAATCATAATGGAAGGTTACTGAAGAGATGGGACGAAGTGATTCAGATCTTGAAATATTGCAGTGGCTGTTTCAGTGGTGTTTGTCAATGGGGTATTGTGGTGATTGTGTGTACCAGGTTTGATTATGATTGGACATTTATTTGAGAAGATAATAATAGGATCATTATGTGCCACAGCCATACATTTCAAAATGGCAGGGACATTTGTGTGTGAGCTTTTGCTAGATCATACACTGATTTGGGACCTATGGTGAAAATGTGGAAAACAATAGGGATCCAGCAACTTCTCTGCTTGGACCCCTAACAAATGGCAAACAAGAATTAACATTTCTCTTCCTTTGTCCTCCCTGTTTCATCATGTTCAGGAGCCGAGCCATGGGGATGCCATCCATGCTGGAGACTTTTTTCGAATTTGTTTTGCCCACAAGTTATTGTGCAGTGGCATGGATAAAAGCTTTAATCGGTTATTAACAACTTAAAATGCGATCATTAAACCCCCTTACTGCGTAAATCATTGTAAATAGCCTACCTACAGTTAAGGCCAAAATGATTAGCCCCCCTTGTGAATTCAGACATAATCCTTTATTTATACATGAAAATGACAATTTCCAGAAAGGCCTAGTTTATATGATTACAAAAGAGCAAAGACAGTATGCCCACAAAGTTTGATGATAATTTCTTACTCATGCTCTGATTTGTGACAAGAAAAGCAAAAATTGACAAAATGACTAGCCCCCTGACCATTAAAGAGTCACTGCACCCTAAAATATGTTTTTAGAGCTGTTGATTGATTGAAAATACTCATAAGTGGTGAACTGTACTATTACCAGGGTTAATATTGGCAAAAATCGTGTTTCTCGACAAAAGCAACATTTCGTCTGATTTTGTATTGGAGATATTGCTCTCCGCGCATACTACAGTTTGAGACATGCCATGGCATGTTGGTCCAAAATGCAATTGGAATGCTGACGAAGTCCTGTACTTCTCGTCCGACACTACGTCACCGGGTCGTTACAAATTAGGAATGAAACGCCCCAACACCTGCTGCCCTGATTAGCCTACCTGTGATAAGCCATGTCTGCAGCACTCATTCCCAGATTGACACGAAATCACCATGGTTGATTGGCTGCTGCAGTGCTGCACTCTCTCTCCAAATTTCAGAACGTCTCGCCCATTTTGAAAGCCGTTTTCAGAAATGTGAAGTGGGTGGAGTTATGGGGTGAAGTGACTCTTTGTGTAGCTGTTCAGATTTACTGTGACATAGCCTTTCTTTGCTTAAACTGACAACAACTTCTTTGAATAGTCTTTTACTAGGTTGGCACATATCTCTTAAGCACTCTTTAGCTCCAGCTCGTCCAAACTGCACAGGCTATTCCAGCACCTTCATTTTGGTATCCTTTAGGGTGTTTTTAGACCACTCTTCACTATGCTTTGGGTTATTATCATGCTGAAAGACCCGGTGGCGACCTAAACCTAGATTAAGAGCAGACGTCTTGATGTTATCCCTCAAAAGGTCAACATAATCTTTATTTTTCATGATCCCATGCACCTAACAAGGCTCCCTGTGCCTGAGACAGCAAAACAGACCCATAACATGATGCTCCCACCACCATGCTTCACTGCGGGAACTGTATTTCTATGGTTGTAGGCCTTCCCTTTTTTCGCCAAACATAGGCAACATCCATGTGCCCAAAAAGCTCCAGTTTAATCTCATTGGACCAAAGGACTGTTTTCAAAAACTATTTTTTAGCTTTTAAATGTGCATGGGCAAAGTTCAGTCTGACTCTGAAGCACCCCTTTTCTGACCTTGAAGGCCTCTACAATAAAAAGCTCTCACTACGGTCTTCAAGACTTTAACCCCAGAGGTCTCAAGGTCAGCGACTATAATTTTGGCAGATGTGCAGGGATGCTTGCTAACATCCCTGATGATTTTTCTCTCTATAGATTGAGATATTTAGCATTTTCATCCACACTTTGATATGCACAAACTTGGAACTCCTACTTTGTAATGATGCCTTGCGCAGCTGTTCTACAGACTGGGAAGCATCTAGAAATTACAGTATAGCCTTTCTCCATATTATAGGCCTCAATGATTTTCTTTCTGAGGTCCAGACAGATTTCCAATATTGGGGGGTTCCTACGCGCATGCACACACACAAACTTTAAACTACACATAAACACAGGACTAAAGGCTGTACTAAAATTACTTTATTACAGCTGATCTCTCCAGTATTCTTCCATCAAATAGTAATTACAGTACAAACAAAATAGTACATTTGACCCTAGACTCTTTTCATATCCATGTTTTATATTTTAATACAATTTCAATGCTTTTGCTTCTGTTTTGCTTTAAATTTGTATGTATAATCTGTATAATCTTTTTTTTTTTTTTAGACATTCAATAACATGTTTCACAATCTATACAGTTTAATACAGGTTACTCATGGGTTGTAGTGGTGATGTGGAAGGGGGTGAATACTGACATACTCTATACACACAAAATGGATTTCTTTTTTTTCTCTCTCTCTTTAAAATTATTCCCCATCTCCACTGCTTTGCTTGAGTCATGGGAGGCTATGAGCTCCACCTCTTGGTAACTGCCGGAACTAGTTCTTCTCATTCCCATCCAGAGGCGAAAGGATACTCCAGAGTGGGGCCAATGCAGTAGTGTTTGGGCTTGGCAGTTCATACTGTAGATGGCACAGTGTTCGACCAGAGGCTGGACCTCTAATACGCTTTTTTTTTTTTTTTATCTCCAAAAAACAAAAAAACAAAAAGGTTTAATATTAAATCTGTTTCCCCCTTCCTTTAACCCTCTTTCTATACGTTCAGTCAGTAGGACATAAAAGAAGGTGAGTATCATCATAATACTAAAATAATTGTCCACAGACGTGGAGAGGAGATGTCGGGTAAATAAAATTAATAGGGCCAGGGGGAAACAAAACACCTCTACAGCCTCACTCTCACAGACATTTATCAAAAACAAGAATATCAACAAAGGCCCTCAGTATGTACATGAGGGCGACTCAGCCGTAGGGGCTGATAGGTACAGTTCAAATCAGTGGAAGGTGATGAACGCCTGAGGGATGCTGCTGGTCTGAGGGGGAGGGGGAGGGACATGGACACACAGCAGAGGTGGTGGAGGCAGGAAGTCAGGTTTGACAAAAACTGTTCCTGGATCAGACGCTTGAACCTGAACCTTGACTGACAACCTGAGGTCTGCCATATATATATATATAATTTCTTTTTCAGTGGCCAAGAAACCGCTTAAGTCTTGTCTTTTCTGATGCACAGTGGAAGCGTTACATTCTTTGCAATGCCAAAAACGGAAAGTAAAAAAAAGTAGGAGGATTTCAGATGCTTTCTGGTATGGAGAAGTTGAGAAGTGCCAACTCATTCTAATGGGGCAATGGCTTGCCAGGAGCCTGGAAAGTGTGTGTGTGTGTGTGTGTGTGTGTGTGTGTGTGTGTGTGTGTGTGTAGAGGTGGCATGTAAACACTAGTCCCTGATCTTGTGAGACTGGCAGGGAGCTCCTGCCATGGCCTCTCAGGACACACCTCAGCACGCTCCTCAGCCCGGCACAGACGGCCACGCGGCCTCCTCTCTCAGTCCGCTCCGCTCTTCAGCAAGAAACTAAAAGAAAAGCTGGTCGTTTTTTTTTTCTTTTCTGCATTGACCTTTACGGTCATAATTTACAATTTTACACAAACACATCCTCCTTCTCTTTCTCCCTTTCTCTCTCACACTCACACACGTTTCTTAAAGTGTTCTGCTTTCTCAAACCTCCTAAAAGTTAGTGATGGTATTTTTTTCTTAATTTTTTTTTTTTGAAGTGTCCCTGGGCCTGAAATGTCCCATGGAGAGGTGTGTCTGCTCTCCGGTGCCTTCGGGTGTGTTGCTTTAGTGTGAACAGCAGGGGGCGAACAGCAGGAGCAGCAGTGCTCGTCTGCCCAGAAAACCAGAGAGGCTCTCGGCAGCATGTGCCCTCAGCCCAGCTCAAAGGCAGAGAGAGAGAGAGAGAGAGAGAGTGGACAGGCCAGGTGGACAGACAGAGAGGAGGGAGACCGAGGGAAAGAGAGTGAAAAAGTGAGTGTAAACACACACATTCACACACACACATATACACACACACACACACACTAACACACACACCATCCCTGCCACTGTCACAGTGCATTCTGCCTAAGTGCTTGGTCAAACACTTTTAAAGATGCATAGAAAGTATTGTTACGGTGGGTTTATGTTGGTGATGCAATCAGAAGCTTTTTTTTTCTTCTTGAAATACCACAATACATATTCGCAGGGGTTAGGCAGAAATCACTAGCCTTGACTAATGTGCTTAGATTGGCTGCATAGTGTTTTGTATTTAATACGTATTGAGGGACAATGTATGCCTCAGTGTGGTTTAGTGAGAGATCGGAGAAATACCAGCCCACTCCAAACAAGCCATCAGGGTTCTTCACAGGAGAAGGAGCAGTAACAGAAGCATTGTTCATTACTATTACAATGATGATGATGATGATGATGATAATACTAATACCAACAGCAACAGACGCACAAACACACTCTCTTCCGCACCTAATGAGAAAGCCCTGACAGAATTCCACTGCTTCAACCAAACTTCAAATCAGACCTCTCACTAGTGAAAGCAATCCTATTCAACTCCACCCAGTAGGAGATTAGACATCTCCATTAGCCACAAACCAACTGTAGGAAAACGGAATCTGAAACCTGAAACTCAATTTTAACCACCACCACCCCAAAAAACCTCAGACACAATATTTCCACTCGAGTGCCATTGCCTCAAGGCTCCATTCAGACATCAGTAACTCACCTGACTACCTAAACCTTCTAATAACACATGACCAAGCTTGGCAAAGAAAAACAAGTAACTTCTCATTACAGTACATTCTGAATCAACCAGTTAAACATATTATGTGCAGGTAAACCTGGGTGTCCAGGTTTGCATCACTTCAAGACACACAGACACATACACACACACACACGTACGTGATTAGAAACCCATACGACAGCTGTAATAAAGTGCTTCTACTTGGCAGCTGCCATACAAGGCACCATGGAAAATGACCACTGTCCTAACACTGTGATTAGTTTGGCGTAAATTCTATGCATGTCTGCTGGCATGGGATTAGATACCTCATCAATCTTTATCTCTTACATTACCGCATATTTCAACATATGCATTTGATAAAAATACAATTTTCATTTGGGACTATATCTGAAACAATATACAATTTAAAACATTCATTATTCTGCTCTGTACTGCACATATTTCAGTACTAAATAATAATTTCAAGGCACTGAACACTATGTTTTTGGCTTTGGGATCCCTATCAATCCTTGGGAAGTATACACCCAATGGCTGAATGTTAGTATGACACAAGAGTTGGGGCTATTGTTGTTCAACAACAATAAACAAACAAACAAACAAACAAAAACACCACACACAAACAATCCTTACAAACCTGGGAACAACTACATTTCACAAACACACCACTAGGTGTCAGGGTAAGCAGCCTTTCTGCAGCCCTGGACCGCTCGTATGCAACGCAACATACTCTCCTTGGGCCTAGAGAAGACTCTGGCCTCTTAAATCAAGATAGGCATTTCCAGAGCCCCATGTGCACATTACCGGGAACTGACTGGGGTGCGTTCGGCTGGCCCTGCCTTGCACATCCAAGCCTGCTTTAAAAGGGGGAGGGAGGAGGCGCATTCCCATAACTGCTGTGCGGAGCTCACTGGCAGTGGATGACTTAGAGGAGCTCTCCTCCCGTAGGCCGACACACCAAACGCTGGGAACAATTACTCAGCCGGGGTCTGTGGGGCTCGTCCAAACACTCCGCCGCCCAGCAACACCCAGATCGCGTCACTGCCGAGCAGCACGTCCAAAGACGGCGGGGTTCAAAAGTGCAACCCCTACAACCCCCTTGCTTTGATACGAGACCTTCAGCTAGGCTATAAAGGGGGAGGGGAGGGTAATAAAATGTGTTTTATTTAACACGTTTCTTACCCTGAATCTCATTTCAAGGAGCTTAGCAAAAACCTGGACACGCTTACTCATAATCTAATCTTCAAGTCCACCTTATTTAAAAAAAAAAAAAAAAACTCAAGAATGAAGGGCAAAAAGAAGTCTATGATTAAATAAAGGAAAGGGGTATGGCAAATTCTACACTGCAAAGCAATGTCGACACCCTGTTCAGATGAACTATATCAATTCAATCCTGTAGCTTCATCACTGCAGTCCACTTCATGATCTGTGGAGTGAATGGTACTGTACATACTTAAGGAGGACAACGACCTCCTCCAGCCCTGCTCTGGTGCGATGGACAGATTAGATGTGAGGGACTTCTGAGGCTGGGTGGAGGTGGGTCAGGTGTTTCTCTACAACACGTCCGAAACTCTCACGGCCTCACACACACTAATCCCGACGACGGAGGCAACACAGGTCCTTGTTGTTTGCGTTTTAAGGAACAGTTTTAGACTAGTTTTTTTTTTTTTAAAAAGCCGTTTTTCGGAAGAATACTAAGTTTGGGGGTTCAAATAAAATAAAGAAAAACTCAAATGCAATGCTGTGAGCCTGTAACAAAAGTAGTGTTTATATATTTATAGACACATGTGCACTGGGTTGACCTGTGCTGGGCAAGTGCACTGCAATGTAAACGCCCACAAAACTGCACAACTTAAAACAACACACACCCACACACTCACTCCTTTTCACACACATACACACACACAGGAAGTAGAGCAGGAAGAGAGCCAAAGGAGGAGTGTAGAGAAGAGAGGAGGTGTTAGGAGAAGAGGAGGTGCCATGTCATGTCCCTATCGCTCCCTCTGACGCGCTGGCTGGAGCAGAGCTGGACCCGGACCCGGACCTTGACCTTTGACCTCTGACCTGGCCCGGCTGTGCTGGGGGGGCGCATTACATGAAGGACAGGTGGGAGCCGTTGGAGATCTGCGAGGTGATGCTGGTGCTCCTGCTCATGGGCGGCTCTCCGTGGCCCCCCGACGAGGTCCTGTTCAGGGCCTGGGGGCTGTTGCGCGCCACCCCGCCGCTGCTTTTTGGCATGGCCCCCGACGACGCGTGGCCCCACGGCGAGCCTCCGCTGCTCGGGCCCCCTCCTGGACTGGAGTGGTAGTAGTGGTGGCCGCCGCCGCCGCCGCCGCCCACGCCGTGATGGCTGGAGATGCTGCTGCCGCTGCCGCCGCTGCCCCAGTGGGGCCCCTGGGAGCTGCTGGAGTGGTGCGGGCCCTGCTGCTGGGGGGCCCAGCTGGCGGGGGCCCCGGGGAAGCTGTGGCTGAGGGCCTCCGGGGAGATGTTGGCCAGCAGGATGTTGCTGAAGCCCAGGCGCATGCTCTCCGAGTCGAAGGCCTCCACCTCGCGCGCCTGCCGCTCCAGCAGCGAGCGGATGCGCTCCAGGCGGTCGTTCTGCAGGGCCAGCATCTCCTCCTCAATCTGGAACACACACACATACGATACACACACACAAAAAAAATCAGAAGTGCTCCATTTTACATCTACATGGTGAAGCCGTCATGGTTCATTTCTGGCATTTTAACAACAATGTTGTTTATTTCTGGCATTATAACAACATAATGGCAAAAGGTTGAGCAAGTCTTGTGTCAAGTTCGTTACGGTGTTCAGCTCATTTTTCAGCATCATGTTCATTGCATGGTGTGTAGATAGTGAATTGATTTGTTCTTGGTACTGTAAAAATCAATACAACTCAAAAATGCATTTCTGAGTCTTGGTTCTCTGGGTAGTCAGTGAGTGGGGCGTGTTGAGTGGGACTGCAAGATGTAGGCAAGATGAGGCTGAGCTCAATAGCTTGATCTACACAGGGGGGAGAGAGTGTGTGTTTGTGTGAGCAAGAGACAGACAGCATGTGAGAAAGGGAGTGAAAGATTAAAGTGTGTGTGTAAGCATGTGTGTGTATGCGAGACACAAAGGGAGAGTGAGAGAAAGAAAGAAAGCGAAAGAGAGAGACAGACAGAGAGAGCGCCTGACCTTCTGCTCGAGCAGGGCCCGGCGTAGGGACACCCTCTGCTCCAGCTCCTTCCTCTCGCGCTCCTGCTGCGCGTCCGTCTGCATCTTGATCTTGCTCTGGTACGCGTTCAGCAGCTCCAGCTCCTGCTGCAGCTGCATGCGCAGCACCTGGCACTCGCCCTCCTGCGCCTCGTCCAGACGCAACTGCACACACACACACACACACCACACACACCACACACACCACACACACCACACACACCACACACACCACACACACCACACACACACACACACAGAGAGAGAGAGAGAGAGGGGAGGGTTAAAACAATATAGAGGAGAACAGGGGAGGAGCTAGAGTGACAGGATGGAGCTAGCAATCTTACCCCTTCATGAAATGTATTTCAGTTCATAACGTACAAAACAAAAAAAAGGATAAGAGATTTGACGCACCAGCCCTGACATGTTGATTAATTTACTGGACTTGCTGAGTAACAGCTGTGTGTGTGTGTGTGTGTGTGTGTGTGTGTGTGTGTGTGTACAAGCGTGTGTGTGTGTGTGTGTGTGTGTGTACGAGTGTGTGTGTGTATGTGCTTGAGAGTGTGTGTATGTGTGTCTGTGTCTGTGCGAGTGTGTGTGTGTGTGTACAAGCGTGTGTGTGTGTGTCTGTGCGACTGTGTGTGTGTGTGTGTGTCCATGGCACACTCACGGCCTGCGTGGAGAGCATGTCGTTGATGGAGTGGTCGTACTGCTCGGCCAGGATGGCCAGCTTGCGCGTCTGCTCCTCCTTGATGCGCTTGAGCACGGCCTTGTGCTCGCTCTTGGGCGTGTTCTCCAGCAGGTGGTTGCGCAGCGCCTTGTACTGCCGCGTCTGGATCTTACACGTGTCCTGGAACTGCTTCTTGATCTGGAGCTCTTTGGACTGGGACACCAAGCGCACACACACACACACACACACACAGACACAGACACACACAGACACACACAGACACACACAGACACACACAGACACACACAGACACACACAGACACAGACACACACACACACACACACACACACACACGAGATGAAGCAAGCTGTTGTGTTTTTAAACAGTATCCAATGAGACTAATAGTCCCCAATGAAGGTTTATTTCATCAGCTTTTCGGAAATTAGACAGACAAACTGAGCAGTTGAAGGATTCAATATTCATGACTTGCCTGTATATTGAAGCATTATTAAAAGTAACAAACATAATGTTCCACTGCTAATCGACTACACAGGAATAGCTAATAAGTTAACTAATGCTAAGAAAGTAGGTAGTAATGCAATCAATCAATCAATGTAGATTAGCGCTTCTTGGAAAGCTATTGATTTGTTTTGAAGATAGCCTTCAGTGTCTCACAGTGAACCAGTCTGGCTTAATCAGCTCTCCGCTGAAGCACACCGACTGAAGGGAGGCAGACAGCAGGAGGGAGACAACAGCAAAACAGAGGAGTAGAGAGAGAGAGAGAGAGAGAGAGAGAGAGAGAGAGAGAGAGAGAGAGAGAGAGAGAGAGAGAGAGAGAGAGAGAGAGAAAAGGAATGAGAGGAAAGGAAGGAGGAGGAGAGAAGAGGACAGAGGGGCAGATGAGTCCTCGGAACCAGAGGTACCTGGATTGCTGGTGGAGAGAGGAGGAGGAGGAGAGGGGAAAAGGAAGAGGGAGAGAAAGGGGGGGAAAGGAAAGAGGAGAGGGGACTGAAGAGCAGGCTGCTGTGCTCACCTGCAGGTGGAGAGGAGAGGAGAGAAAAGGAATGAACAAGGAGAGAAAGAGAGTAGAGGAGAGAAAAGAAATGACCAAGGAGAGAAGGAGAAGAGAGCAGAGAAAAGGAATGACCAAGGAGAGAAAAAGAGAAGAGTAGAGAAAAGGAATGATCAAGGAGAAAAAGAGAGAAGAAGAGAGAGAGAAAGAATGACAGAGTAGAAAGCGGAGGAGGGCGAGGAGCGGGGCGGGGCGCTCACCTTGAGGCTCTTGGGCTGCTGGCGGACCTCCATGACGTGCTTGCGGCGCAGCTCCCTCTCGCGGCGCTTGTTGTACTCCTGCTGGTTGGTGAGCTCCGTCATGTGCTGCGTGCGGATCAGCTCGGCGCGCTGCCGCTGGATGATGTTCAGCTGCCGGAACTCCAGCTCCTGCATGGACTCGTGGTGGCGCAGCAGCATGGCGTGCTCCAGGTCCTTCTGCGTCTGACGCTTGTTCAGCTCCTGCACACACACACACACACAGACACAGACACACACAGACACACACACACACACACACACACACACAATTCAGAAATGTTGCAGAAATCAATTCCAACTTCAAACATAAACCAGGAGAGATAGCGAGAGATATAGGGATTATCAAGTCGAGTCTTTTCATAGGACCGTAATAAAAGTGTTTTAGATGATCAAAAGAGAGAGAGAGAGAGAGAGAGAAATGGACAGAGTGGACGGAGGCCCAGAGACGGCCAGTGGAGTCGTGCTCACCTCGCGGGCCAGGTCCTGCTCCACGTTGTGGCGGGCGATGAGGATGCGCCTCTTGAAGCGGCGGCACTCCAGGTCCAGGTACTGCCGCTGGCGCCGCAGCAGGTTGGCCTCCTCCTCCGCCTGGAAGTGCTGGATGTTCTCCTTCTGCTTGGACAGCCACTCCTGCTTCTCCTTCTTTGGTGTCGACTGGTTCTCGTTCAGCTCCTGCGGATGGACGGACACATACAGTATGAAATAGGAATGATAAAAACATGAAATGACAAGAAAGTAAAAGAAAGAGCAAAAGAAAGAAACACAAAGACAGAAAAAAACAGTCTCATGAATGTCTGTTGCTAACATCAATCCGAATCCGAATGTTGTTGTGATGATGGCCGTTACCTCTTTCAGCTGTTCCTTGCGGAGTTTGTACTCCCGCTTTTGCGACTCCAGGAAGCTGTTGAGCTCCTTCTTCTGCTGGCTCTGGATGTGCTGCTGGAATTTCTTCTCATCGTTGTTAAAGGTCTTGGCCTGCAGACAAGGGCACATGATTAGCACTTCAATCTAATTTAACACTATAACAAGTTAATACACCAACAATACACTAACTATATCAAACATTAAAACCTTCAAGTCAAGAGGTAAGCAGAAGTTAATGAAAATACAAAGTTACAACAAAATAATCGTTAATGTAGGAGGATAAACCGAAAGCGTCTGTTGGGGCAACACGTTGGCTGGGTACGTACATCTTTCTCCATGGCGACCTGGTGCTTCTTGATGAGCTTGTCCATCTCGGAGGAGAAGCTGCTGCGCTGGCTCTCCAGCTCCTTGTCCAGCCGCAGGCGGTGCTCGTCCATCTCGGCCTTCAGCTTGTTCTCCAGGGCCATCAGCTGCTTCTGGTGCTGCCGCCGCATGCGCTTGTAGCCCCACATCTGCTCACGCAGCTCAGAGTCCTGCTCGTGCTCCTGGATCTGACGCGTCACCTGATGCGCACACACACACACACTCAAGAATTACAAAACTTACAAAAATGACAAAATAAGGTGCTTTACTGTACCGAAACGTAAAGTAGAGGACACACTGGGCATCAAGCAAGACCAATGGTCATTTCATTTTAGTGACCCAACGTGACTATGATTCCACATGTCTCATAAGTCAACTGCCTGAGCCGTACAGAAAACTCTACATACTGTCCAAGGCGAGGTGGAAAACCCCAATCAGAAATTAACTTCAATACCAGAGATGAAAATGGTCTTGGCCCATATAAGATGCCAATTATTACTGCTGCTGCAGTGAGTCACTTGAGTGTTGCGACATATCGCCTGTAAAGAAGTCATGGCATGACCCTGAGGTCAATCCGACGGTGAGGTGGACTGGTCAGCCATAATTACTCTGCTGGTCGACAGGTCCGACATGGCAGCTTCGGCATGGACAAGACTCCTTAACTGATCTACATTAACGCATTAGCTGAACTAAAGATATGGAGCATACTCATGCCATATTTGGCAAAATGACATCACACAACATAAACTCAACATTCACTTAAACTAATGAGCGTAAAACATTAACACCAAACTCATGACTCAAACCCTTTAAATAAACAAATGAATTACTGAATGCATAAGAATGAAGCAAACACAAGGATATTGCTGTGCGCTCCAAGCTTTCTAGAACTGCTTGCCCAGGTCAATTAAGTAAAAAACCTGTTGTGTACCAACATTAACACCAAGCTGTAGTGCTTAGTCAAAGTTATGCTGGACTTTTTTTCTAAAAAAACAACAACAAAAAAAAAAACACTTGTGAAGTTTCGCTTCAACATATGATCTGACTTCACAAATCAAGGCTGCCGACTCGTACGTCAAGAAGCGCAGCCACAAGACTGGATTATGCAAGCAGACACAAAACATCCTGCCCAACGCAATGTGGCCCCTCTCTAATTACGGAGCGCAGTCAACTGCCTATCCGTCAGCACCGGGCTATGTGACCTTTACAGCTGGCTTTCGTGCGTAAGAAAATACAAATCTGACAAACAAAAAAAACAGGACCTGTACTTTGTATCTACAGTTTGCCACAGCTTCCAGAGAGAGAGAGAGAGAGAGAGAGAGAGAGAGAGAGAGAGAGAGAGAGAGAGAGAGAGAGAGAGAGAGAGAATGTATGTATGCATGTACAGTATGTATGTATGTACACATATGTATGCATGTGTACAGTGTATGTATGCATCATTATGTTTCTGTGTTATTGTTACACTATGATATACATTTGTATGACTGCTTTGGCAACATGAACATCTCATTTGTCATGCCAATAAAGCATTTTGAATTTGAATTTGAATTTGAGTGAGAGAGAGCGCTCTCACCAGGGAGGCGGTGCGGATGGTGGCGAAGTGCTCGCGGTTGCGGACAGGTCTGCGGGGCGTCTGACTGGGCGGAGACTGGCCCGGCTCAGAGGGCCTGCTCTGGGGCTCCGTCTCCTCCTCTTCCTCCTGGTAGCTCTCCTCCGCCTGCACACACACACAGTTGGCCAGGTGAATCAACTTCACATAAGGAGGGAAAACTTATCACAAGGGACATGGAGAAGAAGAAACAACATCCATTACGACCACACAACGGCAGCAGTTCAAGATGGAGAGGGGGGGGGGGGGGTGTGCGTACGGGTTTGAGGTGGATGACGGAGTTGTTGGACATGACTGTGCGGTCGCCCTCCAGCAGGTCCAGCTCGCTCTTGTTGTCGGCGTCGGCGGCGTCGGGCAGGCTGTTGACGGAGCTGCTCTGGGAGCTGGCGCTGATGGACATGCTGGGGATGGACTGGTTGCTGCCCACGCTGTTCACCGTGCCCGTGCGGCCCACGCCGCTGTGGTCCGGCTCCTGCCAAGAGAACGGGCAGTCGGAAGGGTGGTCGTACAAGTCAGACAGATACACACGCGCGGACATACACCCACGCCTCAAATTCACACAAACACAATCGTACATAAGACATGACACACACACGCGCACACACACACACACGCACACACGCACACACGCACACACACAAGTTGGCATACATCGGCACCAACAAAGAAAACGAATGCTGAAAAACATTTTGGGTTTAGTGTGCCTCAAATCTTTCCTCAATCTACAGTCACGGCAAAAAATGTTTTGGCAGTGGCACACATTTTGTGTTTCAAAAACTATTTTTACATCGTTTTTTTCATTTGTGTATTGAAAAAACAAATACAAACACACTTTCCGCTGTACTGATATGGTAAAACTGAAATGATGTCAACTGCATTTGTGCCTTGTGCCATGGGCCAACTGCAGTGAAAAATCTTTTTTTGTGTGTGTGATAAAAGTTTTTATGCCAATGAAGCTCTGCAATGAATTACTGATATTATGCCTCTGATCACTGCACAATAATCTAGACACAATGTAAATCACCACCACAAAAGCTGAAGCAACAATACTTTTGAAATATAATGTTTGCGTCACTGCTGAAACTTGTGGCCACAACTGTACTGTCAACATGCACAAGACTTCCTACATTACTACAAAAAAGGAGCATTCATGAACATGATCTGAGTGTCATAAGAGACCGAGATGGAGACATAAATAGCTTGTGTGTGTGTGTGTGTGTGTGTGTGTGTGTGGTCAGCTCCACCGACCTCCTCCTCGTCTGCGACCTCCGTGGTGGGGCCGTTGTGGGCCTCCTGGAAGAGGATCTTCTTCATCTTGCGGTACTGCAGGTTGTCCAGCTCGCGCACGGCGTCCTTGGTGCGCTGGATCAGGTCCATGAGCACCGACTCGGGCCGCTCGCGCTGGACGAACGCGTGCTGAAGGAGGAGAGCGGGGAGGGGCGCGGAGAGGTCAAGGAGAGAAACGTACAGCGCATAGCAGGAACAGAGCAGTAACACTCTCAATTTGAGCCTCGCTCACGCTTGCTTTTAAAGACCAAAGGCACATAAACGCAAATAAACGCGCGACTGTTCAATCTAAACACCAGCTGCGGCGGTAAGCCCCAGCAGTCGGGCTCTACAGACTCATTTCATCTTCCATCTGTCAGTGTCTGCATGAGAATTCATTATTCTTATTATGTGCAGACCTGACAGAATGTCTCTCAGATATTCTCATGTAACAGTCAAATATATTGAACACTTAACTATTGATGTGTTTTGTAATGTATAGGTGGGTCTAAAAAAAAAAGTGAATGTTGTGGTCAATTTCCCCCAATTTATTTCCAAAAGTGAATCTTTATTATTATTATTATTATACATTCTAGGTGTGAGGACAGTGACGTGTGTAATGTGAGTGACGCTCGCTCACCTTGAGCAGCTCCTCAGAGGTGGGCCTGTCCTGAGGGAGCTTCTGCAAGCACGAGTCCACAAAGTTTCTAAAGTAATCCGTCCTGGAAACAGAAACAGAGAGAGAGAGAGAGAGACAGAGACAGAGAGAGAGAGAAGATGGGAGGAAGGGTAATGGGAGAGAAGAGATAGAAAGTAGAGATGGAAAAAAGAGGAGAGCAGGGGGGAGGGAGAGAGTCAGTATCAATGACGCAACATAGATAGAAATAGTAAAAAAAAAAAAAAAAAGTGTGAAAGATGTGAGAAGCGTAGAGGGAGGAAGGGGGGGGGGGGGGTCTTGCTGCTCTCCTCTTCCCCCGGCTCATATGGTGAAGGTGAACTAAATGATGCATGAGGGGAGTAAATAGTGGCACTGGGCCCGAGGAGCACCGAGGAGCAGCGAGGAGCAGATCAATACTGGAGACACTCACCACTCGCTGGACTGCAGCGTGGGGCTCTCGTTCTGGGCTATGTGGTATAAGGCACTCATGGCATTCATGTTGAAGAGGGGAGGCTTCCTCTCAGCTGTGGAGAGAGAGAGAGAGAGAGAGAGAGAGAGAGAAAATCATGTTAATCAACTGGCATAGGCACAGTAATGTACACTTGCAAAAACAGTGGGCCTACAGTAGCTGCATCCATCATCCATACAGGGAGTAAGAGAGGGAGAGAGGGATAGACAGACAGATTAAGAGAGAAGGAGAGGTGTAGAGAGAGAGCACTAGTCCAGGCATGATAGAAAACACACAGGAGAATGTGATAAACATGGGGGGAGTTTTCTAGCCGGAGGGTGCGAGGTGTGCTGTGGACTCTGGCTGACCTAATTCAATACAGGTGATCCCCAGAGACCAGATGTCCACCTTGCCCTCATACTGCCCCTCGTCCATGGCCAAGATCACCTCAGGGGCCATCCTGA
This sequence comes from Sardina pilchardus, assembly GCF_963854185.1. Lineage (NCBI taxonomy): Eukaryota > Metazoa > Chordata > Actinopteri > Clupeiformes > Clupeidae > Sardina > Sardina pilchardus. The sequence continues at coordinate 10,231,796 of NC_085006.1, read as the reverse complement.
AAGAGAGGGAGGGAGAGAGAGAGGGAGAGAGGGAGATAGAGTGTGTGAGTATGTGAGTATGTGTGTGTGAGAGAGAGATTCATTCATCATGCATAACATTTCGTATGAATTCACCAACTTCAGTCTTCTACGGTTCTGTGGTTTTGTTTGTGTGGTTGCATACCTTGCTATGACATAAAAGTCTGCCAACAAACTCTGATTTTGAAATAATAAAATGTCATAGCTGGTGCTATAAAACTCTACCCTATGATCACCAGCTCACTGCATCTCAACCCAAGTTTCCCTAACCCATAAATCACAACTTAACACTGACGGAGTTATTGAAGTGATTTGTGTGTGTGTGTGTGTGTGTGTGTGTGTGAGCGAGCATGTGGTAGGTCCAACTGCAGACTCACCAATATGGAGTCCCCACAAAGGAGTTAGCTGGGGAGACCAGGGAGGCCGAGCCGAAGTCCGCCAGCTTCACCTGCCCCGGCTCGGTCAGCAGGATGTTCCCTGCCTTGATGTCTCTGAGAGGATCAGAGAGCGGGAGGGACAGAACACAAAGGGTGCAGGCTCACATTAAAACTCACCTTTTCCATTCTCTAGACTACAGTATAGGCACATGATAATCACCACATGAAAGCACACTTACAGTAGTTCATCGCTTATTTTACAGACAACAGTGCCCGCACGCACACACACACACACACACACACACACACACACACACAGATACGCACCTGTGAATCATATTATGGGAGTGAAGGTAGGCCAACCCTTGCAGTGCCCCATGAGTAATTGCTGCTATTTCCATTTCTGGTAACGGCTTCTTGTGCACTGGAACAGACAAATCAATAGGCAAATCAATGCTCCATCTCGGAGTTCAAGGCAAGCCCAACAGTCTTATCATGTTTGTCATTTGCGTGAGGCTGCGGGTAGTTTTTGGCCTGATTAGGCCGAGCGTGATGAACAAACAAACTTACCCTCTAAAACATCCGAGGTGGATCCCAGGCAGTACTCCATTACCAGCTAAAAGGACAAAGACACATGCTGTAAGTCCACTGTCAAACAGCACACCAAATCTGACCATGTGCCTTTTATCAGAAATGTATTAAATTAAGCAGGGGGCAAATCAGGTTTACACAGTGACTGCCAGCTTTCAGAGTGCCTTTAATAATACAGACAAGCAGAGGGAGCTGGAGATTGTTGCGGACGATTCTGTAACTGTGAAATGAAAGTGCCCCTCCACAGTCACATCGGTACTCCATCCACACTGTTAGTGGGCAAAGTGGCTGGACTCTCAACAGATTCATTACCAGTCTGCTTCTTCAAACAAATAACAGGAATTCCTCCAACAATGTGCCGAATTTCTTTTTTCTTTAATTACTTTAATATTATCTTTCAGGCCATCATACATTTTTTCATATGACATTGAAACACTTTTCTTTGAAAATATGCTGAAATTCTTCAGAGCTGTTTAAGCAATTCTGTCACTGGTAAAGGTGGTATATGCTATTGCCGGAATGGTGTGCTGTTTTCATTAGGAGAGGACGGACTGGACGCTCACCCATGCTGTATGCTCACGCAGGTAACATCCTTTATACTCAATACTGTTGGGGTGCTGGATCTTCTGGAGGAACTTCACCTCCTTAATGATGTCCTGCCATTTCTGCACATTACAGAGAGGAAAGAAGAGACACAGGAGAGGCGTTAGAAAAAGGCTATTATCACAAACAACAAAACTCTTGCTGGCGTGCTCTTGTGCTGCTGACATGACGCACAAAAGAACAGGAAGAAACTGCGTGAATGACAACAACATTCTGCATCACACTTGCTAAATCTATGCACTTGGTTTCCGTCATCATCAAACAGGTTCTCTGTTACTAAAAATAAAAACAGACTACCCCTGGACTACTGTTTGCTTCGCTGACAACCCATACTCTTTTTTTTCTGTCTTTGTTCTTTTTTTTTTTTTTAAACTGTTTCATGACGCATTTATGACGCCCCAGTCCCACCTAGCGCGGCTTTAATTGTACGTCTGGCACGAATGCTTCCACTGTGAGCTCATCGCTCTGAGTTCTGAACCCCCTGCAGCAGTGGCAGGCAGCAGTCGGTCCAGAAAACTCGGTCTCCATTAGCATGGTAGAGGAGCGGAGGAGAGGAGAGGCAAACCCACTCACTCACTCACTCACTCTGTGTTGCGCAGAGGGTGACTAAAGCAGCTTGACCTCGGATGAGTAACCGAAAAGCAGCAGAATTCTCGACTCCAGCAACTCCGCTGCAAACGCGGCAAAATCCATATATAGCAATGGCAAAGACGCTTAGAACAGACCAGTTTTAGCCAGACTGCAGTTCAGTCCGTGTAATCATTAGACCTACAATGTTTAGAAACACAACTTTGTTTCCCCCAACCAAATAGTTCTTGCTATGCAACGTCACTATAATTGCATGTTCAGAATATCTCTAGGTGTACGAAAGACCTGCATCAGTAGGATTTTGCCCCTTAGCTCCACACTGTACAACCAGCACAGAGTAGCATGACAGTAACGGCAACCTTGTTGTAGCCTAACAACACAGGAGTCCATTGGAGTCCACAACACTCATGACCCTGTAACACCCATGTCTAAAATGTGAGGTATAGTTGAACAAAACATATTCTGAACAAACTGTTGAAAATGGCGGCTCACCTCATTGCACTGTTTCCCGCTGTAGGACATCTTCTTGATGGCCACCACTTCTGAGGTCCGCACATCCCGAGCCTGGGGACACAGGTCACATGACCACTTAACCACATGTAAACAGTCGTGAGGAGATTCTTCTTGGTTGGGAATTATGCTTATGCTTCGGAATATTTTCGTGGAAAATGGATCCCATTTATTTAGCTCACGGATATAAAATAAACGGCTTTGGGTCCATCCGTATACCCATAAACCCCCGGAACACCAGCACAAGGCTCAGGGTTACTGCTGATTGGCTACTGGCTACTCACAAAGTAGACGGCGCCGAAGCTGCCATGGCCGATCTCGCGGAGGTCGGAGAAGAGCTTCTCGGGGTCCTCCTTGAAGAAGAGCTCGGCGATGTCGGGGTCCTTGAGGCTCCCGGCGCGGATGCCCTTGTGCATGCTGGGAGCGGGGGGCGGGCGAGGGGCCGCGGCGCAGCCACCAGCGACTATCTGGGTCTGCGACTGCGACGCGACAGCCCCCACCGACGGCTCATCTGCAGGACAGCGGCTGCATGCAGATCCACACCTGGGACAGAGGGACAGACGCACAGCTGTTAGAGATCCACACCTGAGACAGCGGCGACAGCACCGAGATACAGCTGTTAGAGGGGACACAGCATGGAAACACTCCGTGTGTGTGTGTGTGTGACTGACTGACTGACTGACTGAGTTGAGTGTGAGCAAGAGAGAGACACAGCTAGAGGATCATGTAATAAGTTGGCTTCTCGGCTCTCTTGTTTAATGGCAGAGAGGAAAATAGAGAGAAACTGATGAAGAGAAAAATCATCAACTGACACACAGAGAATCACTGACCACATGAGGACTAAATCAGCCTCCATAAGAGTGAGACAGAAAGACAGACAATAACGCAATATATTGTCATCTTTGCTTTCTCATCTCTACCCGATTTATCTAGTGCTGAAAAGCGACTAGAGAAAGGTGAGAGCGAGGGATCCAGAAGCAACACACAGAGCAACACCGAAGGAGAGCCAGAGACAGGAAGTGGAGAGGAGACACCCTCGAGCGGCAGCCACAACACCCTCAGCACACTCCCAGCAGGTCTCTGCTGTGTCCACACACACACACACACACACACACACACACTCTAACACATGCCTGGAAAACTGTGCGCACACACACACACACACACCTCTGTGATTGCCATCACTGACTATCTGCACTGTCGTCGCTGCCAAAAGCACTTCATGCCATCCAAACAGTTGGGTCACCTCACTAGTTCTAGTGGAGTCGGAGTCTGCCTTGATCTGGATTTTCACTCTGCCAGGATGACTGATGTGTGTATATGTGTGTGGTGCGCGTGTGTCTGGCCACTTCAGGGAGTGATGTGGGGGTAGCGGAAGTGGGCCTGTCCGAGGAGCCGTGTGTGTGTGTGTGTGTGTGTGTGTGTGTGTGTGTGTGTGTGTGTGTGTGTGTGTTAATTATAGGCATAAGGGTGGGTAGCTGTATCAGGCGTAGCGAGCCCAGGAGAGAAGGCCACTTATAGCTCCAGGTTCCCACTGAGGTGGCCGCACAGACGCAATGGCGTCTGGAGAGGAGAGAGAGAAAAAAAAAAAAGAAAAAAAAAATTCAGCCCTCCGGTTGCCATGGCAATGGTACCTCCTGCACATGGTGGACTGATTGACTCCATCCCCGGCATCAACCAATAGCCCAACACTACCCCCGCGAACTCCCTCCCCTAAATAAATAAATAACACCAAACTCCCTCGTCTCCTGCCTCCTCAGTCTCTGGCTCTCTGCGCTGCTTTGCTACCTTGGACGCGCCGATCCACCGACGCAGGCCTGACAAAAGAGCGCTTGCGTAAGCACAGGTGAGCAGTAACAAGGTGCAGGACAGGGACAAAGAATATCGCGCGCGCGCGAGTCCATCAGTCACGCTGGCAAACGGCGAAGAGACGCGTCCTTTCACTGGCGCACTGGCCAATAAATCTCACCGACATCTGCGGCACGTGACATCACCCGATAGATTCATCACCAGTCGGCTTCTTCAAACAAATAACAGGAATTCCTTAAAGAATCAGCGGAAATTCTTGAGTTCTTTAAGAAAAAATGATCACTGTCTGAATTGCCATGCCATCTGAATTGCCAGAATCGTCTGATTTATGCAATTCTCGGCCATCTTAAAAATGCCATCGGCATAGGTCTCGCCGATCCCACAGACATGTTCAAAGCATTTCTTCTGGATATGTTGAAATTGCTCAAAACATAATTGCAAAACAGTTCTGCTATTTTCGTGCCCTGACTAGAGGCACAAATGGACATTTGTCAGCAGGAAGGCGTCAGTCACACTCTTTTCTCATCGCCATAACACAGTCATGGACAACACAGCATAAACAACTGCACTGTGGCTCTGGGCTTTTTGGGTGTGAGGGCAAAAGCCTTTTTTTTTCTAACTCAGCAATTTCCTGATACCAATCAAGTAGTTTCCCCCTCCTTTCAAACCACTCCTAAAGGCCATATACGCCACCACCATATAGGCTAGTCATTATGCTATGGCCATTCATGCTTGCACTTCACAAGTGCTCTCTCTGCTTTCTTCCCCCAGTGGGGCAACGCTCCATGACCAAACCCCCTTCAGTTCACCCAACAGTGGAGTTACAGCATGCAACACTGTGTCCTCGTTTTTAAATAGCACTTTGTTTATTACTGCTGCTTGGGCACTGCCCCCCCCCCATCCCTCTATCTCCACACACACACACACACACACACACACACACACAGCTCAGATGATCAGCTTCACAGACACAATACTGATGACTGAGGTCTGATGTTTGAGTCACAAGACTGGCCCTCGCTCTCCCAGCCCGCCCAGCTAGAACAGAAACCAGCTCTCAGCTCACACACACACACTCAAACAAACACATATGCATACACATGATTCATGCATGGACAAAAACAAAACAAAAAGCAAAACAAAAACCACATGTCTCAGACAGACAAAAACAAACACACACACACACACACACAAAAGAAAAACACACGCAACGGCTACAACGCATAAAACGTAAATACATAAGAAGGTGCCAGAGTGCTAAAAGATGATGACTATATGGCCACTTCTTAAATTCTATAAACGTCCCTCACATTTTCCTGACTTCACACACATCAACTACACTACTCCAGACTCAAAGTGATGCTCAAAACCATGACAACAAATGATGAGTAATTAGCAACCCTAAACTGTACAGAAACACACAACCCAGATGAGAAAACAACACATTTCTGCAAGCGGAGACCAAAGTGGCCGTTCTGTATTCTGTGGAGCTCTCTCTAGCGTCCAGTCTGGTGGCGCTGGGCTACTAATCAGGCCGGGGCGAGAGCAGACAGAGCCGGGGCCCTGGGCTGGTGGCGGGCTGACGGACACCATTGCGTGCCACTGAGCACACACAGATGGCCAGAATGCGACAGGGCAGGACAACAAAGGGCAGGAATTCCCTCTGCACGTTCTCCCTGTGCATACAGTCTGCACTCCACTTCCTGGTCTGGCTGCTCTCCGCTAATGCCAATGGGGAGGAGGGGGGGTAATTTCAACCTCCTCAGCACTGCCATACCGCACAAAGAACAACAACAACAACAACAACAACATCATCATCATCAACAACGGCACAGCAGCACAGCATTAAATACAAACAATTAGAGCTCAGTAGCCCCTGCCCTGAGCCCCTGACCCCTGCAAATATTTAATGAGCCTTACTGTTGAAACACAATACGGCATCTCCTTACAACTGACAAATCCCTGTCCCACACTGACACCGTCAGATCAGACCAAACCATTTCTGACACCCACTGGAGAGAGTACTAAGATTAATCTTCTTATACTGTAAAACACTCTGATACGTCATAGCCTACTACAGTACACACATGCAACCTCTTGCTGATAAAGAGAAGCGGCAAGCCTCGGGAGCTTAATTGATAATTGGCCTACACGCTGATTCACCACTCTGCAGATCATCGCTCCCCAGTGCAATGTAATAATTAGAGGTCTTCTTTCATACAGAACCCATTTTAGGGTACATCCTTGTGCGCCGTCAAAACATAGGCTAGTGGTCTCAACATTTGCATGTCATCTTACTGCTTCACTCTGTACAACACAGAATCATGTACGGTGCTCCACATGAATGAATACAGCAAAGAATTATAATTGTTCTCCCAGACTACCAAAATTATAGGGTGTGTGTGTGTGTGTGTGTGTGTGTGTGTGTGTGTGTGTGTGTGTGTGTGTGTGTGTGTGTGTTTATGGGGGGATGGAGTATAACACCATCCATTCAACAACATTTTCATTTCTAGGCTCAGACACACACACACACAGAGTAAACTGATGGTGAGATCTGCATCATGTCCACACACTGTGCTGGCTGGCTAAGGTCACTACGGCGGTGTCACAGGCCTGCTCTGGATTACGTATGTGCTGGAGCCACTGCTGCTGTTGCTACCCGCCCGCCCGCCTGCCCGCCTGTCCACCCATGGCCCAGCCCTGATCCCTCCCTCCCTGCCTCGCCCCCTCCCCTTCCTCCCTCCGGCCACCAGCTCGCTGGAGAGGCCTGAAAAGCCGCTTTGTGGGCCCCATCCTCCGACGTACATCCGTAATCATGCAAGGCCTGGCTCAGGGATGACGACAGCGTCAGTGGACATTCTACGCACGGGCCACCACATTTACATGTGCACAATGTGTCAATTAATGAGCGGGCCGGGATGAAGACTGAGCTTCGACATAAGATGCTTAACTTTCATGATGGCACCGCAGATATAATGTGTTGCTGTAGCGATTTCTAAGGATCAGTTGGAACACGATGGTTACTAGAGTTCACAAATCTGGTTTAAATGACATATTCTATTCTTCTTAAGTGAAGTACCAACAGATTTCATCATCAAAGTTGGTAACTAATAGCTGTGTAATATGGAAGGAAGGCTCGCTACAAAAATAAAGTAACGATAATTTGGCCCATCATGCTCAAAATCTAAAGAAAAGATTTGAAGATGTGGCTTACTGAAAACACAACTGTTAGACAACCAGGAGAGAAGATTAATGTTAACAAACTGAAATACTTCTGGTGGGTTCATCACTAATGAAAAGCAGCAAACATTCCATGAATATCATGAGAAACATGTACCCTCTTTACTCAAAGACTCTCAGACACACGCAGGTCATGTGATGCCCAAGCTAAAAAACATTTTCAATCCATTTATTTGCAAACCTTTACTGCGTAATGGCCTCAAAGGCCAACCTTCCTACACGTACCCTAATTTCAGGTCAATAGTTAATATCCCACAGCAAGACAACTCTCTATGCAAATAAGCTGATATTCAAATTGGGCAATACCTTACAAATCGTTGGAACATTTGCTTAAACTAAGATTAGCTGTAGAAAACCTTTCATTCCGACAACAAGAGATGTTTGTGTGACACATTCCATCCTCAAATAAATGCTGAAGCTCTTTGGAGAACTCTCCATGGATCATGGGACATCACATTCATTATTAAAGAGACTTCATCATTTGATGACAAGGATCCAGCAAACTTCGCCTTTCATTTTTATGACACTATTGTCTGGTAGTTCCCAAGAGGGTGTCAGCCAAGTGGTTAGCACGACATAAAGGTCCACTCTGGGGAGAGTTTAACACCACACTCACACTACAAGCTAACAAATAACAACAAACAGAAGATAAAACCTGATGTACAATCTGTTAAACGAATGCTATTTGATACAGAGCCTAACATCAAGTCTGTGCTGTGCATTCATTCAATTGTCAGGCAGTTCTGGCACCACTGGCACATTAGCTGTACAAATGTAGCCAGCAACAGGAAAAAACTTATGGAATAGCTACATTGTTGCTATAAAGTTCGCTTATTGCGCTTACATGGTATAAGTGCTTCATCAGATGTAACTGAAGGTAGCTTCAAACTAAATCCCAAACTCAAGACAAATAACAACTATCTGCAGTGGTTTTCAGATCAACAAAATCAAAATGAATAATTACTCATCGGGTGACTGCACATGGTTTATGGTACATGATATGGTATGAAACCATGTATGTCAGTCAGGCCTGTATTTTCTAGCATGTCCTTTCATGGCTTAGCTGGCAGATGATGGTGGTATGCATGGTCAAACAGCAGGGGCTGAGCTCAACTGAAGTGTCCAGGAGGAGGGGGAGACAGAGAGAGAGGGATGCTTTACGCGACAGCAATGAGGTCAGAGACAGACAATTGCGGGGAGACAAGGGACCGCGTCTCCTCTGCACAGAGACATCATTCAGTCGAGCGTTCACACACATTTCAGTTTGCATGTTTCTGTGTGATATACACCCAAAGACAAATAGGCCATGGCAACAATGCCCAACAAGAGCTTTTCACCACAAGGGTTCTGGCATCCACAAGTACCCCCTTTAAAACGATTTCTTCCAGTGGATGAACAAGTATATCAACACCACCCAAATGTGTCTTATAGCATACACTGTGTGACAGTACGCCTCTTGTGGGGGAAAAAAAGATCTTGTTGCTCCATAAAACATGACCAAAGGGAACACACCCAGGAAAGTCAAGGCATAATGCATGGGCTCCATATGGAGTGTGTGCCTGATGAAAGGTTCCAATTTCAGTGGGAGGGAGGCAAATGAATCTGGCACCAGTGTGTAAGCATGTGCTTACCCCATCAAAGGCAAAAAGGTTAGAGACTTAATGAACCAGCAACATGTGGACATGAAGGCAACTTCTTAGTAATAATAGGGTAGAAATTACATCCACATGCCACAATGTAACGTAATGAATAATAGAGTATTGCGGAAACCGACATTCATTTATCGACTTAATTACAAAAAAGGATTTAGATTAGAGTTGTTGTTGTTGTTGTTTTGTCGTCGCTCCATACCTGAACTACTGCATTATAGGGCCTTGTCTTAGATGCCTTGCTAATCTGTCAGCATAGTAGTTTCAGGGGAGATGAGTCAACGTTTGACATGAGGAAATGAAAAGCCCAAATCCGACGCAATAGTGCTTTGTAATCACAGCAATAGTATAGTTGATTTTGGTTAACATCGTAATACGAAGAATAGCATATTCAACATCTATGGGTTAAAACGAGTAACGTTATCGACAATACAAGACATTTGTCACACAGCATAAGGGAAACAGTGGTCTCCACACAATTAGGCGTTGTCCAGAAACAAGTAAACAGGATGAGATGCTTGCTCACGGAGGCTGACAAAATAAATAATACTTGTTGCAATAAGTCACAGTCAATTAGGCAACTCTTAACTGCTTAAAACAAGCAAGCTAGCAAGCCCTCCTAGCTAGGGTAGTTAGCTACCCAAATTGGCAGGGTTACACTGGACCACCTGGGTACCAGCTTAACATTAATTAGTCATAGCACTACAACACCATGTCATTTTCAATATTCAAATAATTTGCATTGCCAGGTGTAGATACAACATTACGAATGTATCTAGATCGTGGTTTGATAGCTAGAGTGCGAGCTAACTACCACTAAACTTGACCAGCAAGGCCTGTAGTCTAGCTAATGGTAGACATCCACTAACGTTACAGTTAGCAACCGTCAGCTAGTAAGTTAGCTAACGTTAGCTAACACTATAAACCAGCGGAGCTACAGAAACAGATAAACATTAAAATGTTGGCAAATGTTGTAATGAGTGAGAGATTAGTTGTCTACAAAATATGACTCATGCAGTTTATGAATAAACTATAATCAAAATGTCACGAGTTAGTGATCAGTCATTATTGGGTAACATTGACTTATAATGTTACTCAAAGACAGACAACTTCAGAACTTCCAGAACTAGCTTGCTATCTGCTAGCTAACAAATAGCTTTAACGTGGCAGTGTATTTGGCTACTTAAGTCATGGCATGTCATGAAGTTACATGATTTATCAACTTATAACTTAAAATACAGTAAGTCTGACAATAATTAAGTGAATATCTACTATATTAGCAAATTGTATGTGATTCTTCTTGCTGGCTTTCCCAAGGCAAAAGTTACTTGGCCGTTCATAGGCAAGCGGGCTGGATAGCTAGTTAGCGAGCCAGCTAAATCTGCTCATACTAACGTTAGTGCAGCTGCTGAAGAATGTAAGGCGGTAACTCACCCGTCCGACAGGCCAGTTTTGAGAGGACTGAATATTGCCTGGAATCAAGAAGTGCTGTCCATCCAGATCAGAGTTAGGATAAGTCTGATGAAGGTCTAACCTTGCCTTCGATCGAGTTTTGAAGCGTATTTAAGCGACAGGGTTTGATTATAACTTAACGTTCCTGATTTTGCTAGTTGACAATGTTAAAACTCCACCCCAGGGCTAACGGTGGCCCAGAAGCTTGATTTCCCCCTCACGGACAAGTCCTAAAGATGGCGGCCAGGCAACTCACTCCCTCCGTGTCAAATCCGACGAGGAAAATATGAGGGAACACTCCTAAAAACAATCTAAAAACTAGCTGCAACCACGCCCTGTGAGAAGTCCGATGGCTTACAGGCCTCGCAGTATTAGATGGAGTTTGCAGTTATATTTCACTGTTTGTGTTGGGACTGTGATTTTCTCTCCCCTCCTCTTCCCGTCTGTTCCTGGAACGCCAGTTCCGCCCTCTTTTTCCTTGGATGCATTCTACAGCCTGTGAGGGACATCAACTGTATGCATTTTTTCTCTAGTCAAAACCCAGTGATATGTGGTGAACCTTGACAACTTATAAAGACATAAAAATGCAAGTTGACCGTTGACAGCCAATCAGGATGCATAATAATAACATTGATCAGTGCATTTTGTAATGGGCTGCATGAATGGTTATTGGGCATTGGGTATGGTTCATTTAGATTCTGATGAGTTAGTAGGCCTACACTGCTGAACATATTAAAATAGAAATTATATATTTTTTTCTGTTAACATTTAAATGACAGGTCTTATGTTTTGTAAATTAAACTACATGCTTGCAATCTAACCAGTATTTAATATTAAGCAGGCAGAATTCAGACATTTGTCTCAGTAAATCAGTTGTGATGAGTGATGAGTCAGTGAAAGGTTAAAACACTGCACAGGGTATACATCTTTTTGCCTAAACTACAAGCCACCAATTGGTGTGCGGAACAGAAATCAAGACTCTGGATTGGCTCTAGGCTGGCCAATCCGCTCTGATTGCAAGAGAGCCTGGTTCTTTGCTTCTGTATCCAGGCGAACGTGGAGCTTTGAAGCTTACTGAGGATGTAACATGAATGGGAAATTCAGCTCAGAGAGTACAGTGGGGTTATGCTGCATTTTTTATTATGCTAACAGGCCCTGTAAAGTGTTATGTAATCCCTTGAGAAGCAGAGCCTAGGAAAAACAGATAATACTGCATGGCTGAGTGAAAGAGTTTGCATAGAGTAGATTTCCGACACTATTTCTGCCTTACTTGTATTCAGCATTGTTTGATTTAATGGGGGTTTTCTTTCAAATGAAAAGGAGACTACCCATTGAGGGTTAGATTACAATGTTTTGCATCAATAATAGATCAATATCTATATTATAGTACATATACTACTATAGTACTACATGTAACATAAGTCAGTGACATTAAGCAATGATAGTGGAAATAGACAATTTGTTGTATTTGTTTGCTATGTTGTCGTTGATTTTCTTGCACAATGTTAAAAGACAATGGTCGATATTTTTCATCTCATATACATGTCAAATAGTTCATGTCATTTGTCCATAATAAATGCCTTTCAGTCCTGTAGCAATGGTTTAAGAATGGATCACAACATAAGAACAATGAATGCAGAACTGCAAATCCTGTCTGAGAACTTCCTCCAAACCATATCTCTGCCTCCTGGCATTTCCTGAGATAGACCACACTGGACTTTAGCTTACAGAATGATCATGCCATGTCTATGAGAATGTCCACTGCATCCCAATTCAGGAAAAATGATGTTCGGGAAAGGCAATGTAAATGGACCAAATGAATGAGTTATTAAAATTGTAAAATGCAATAGGATTAAATCCACCATCGGTGCTAGAAATGGGCATTCTGGACAATTAACTCAATGCTACCACCTAGAGGACACACTGGTAACTTCATTTTAGACGGATTAGGTAGCCTAGTTTCAAGCTGGTTTCAAGCAAGTAATATTTATTTCCCCATTGTTGCCACATGAGTGTCCTTTAGAGTTTACTTTTTCTGCCCTAAAGATCTCTGTGTTAAAATCTTGTAGATTACATTTTAAAAAACTGTGGCACAGGCATTCAATGGAAGTGAAAGATGTTGCCTCATAGGCTGCAGTATAATATAGCCACATAGGTCTGAAATTGATTAGTTATTCCAAAATGCTTTAGAAATAGAATAGAATAGAATGTCTTTATTGTCAGAACACAGGCACAACACGATTAGTTTGCAGCACCAAAACACAAAAGACAATGATTAATAGCTATGATTAATCAAACAGTAGTCCAACAAGGCCTATACAGTACAACAGCTCTGTGCAAAACCTGGGTGATGCATGGCAGCCATTATGTGCCAGAATGCTCACCACACACACATACACACACACACACACACACACACACACACACACACACACACACACACACACACACACACACACACACACACACACACACACAGTCTTAAGGTGGAGAATAAGGGAATACATTAATGAGCCAATGAAACTGGTGGACGATAGGGGGGGGGGGGAGCGACACCCCCTCTTTGTGATAAATTCCATGGGGTCTTTAATGACCATAGTAAGTCAGGACCTTAGGAGTCAGGAGCCAAGAGTCAGTATGCATGTATATTTTATTTTTGTGACATTGTTTTCTTATTAACCAAATAAGAAAACGTTAATCAATTTAAGTTACATTTTAATTGAGCGATATGTTGTAGTTTGTTTGTTTTGGTCAGGATAGGACAGGATAATCCGTGTCAGGGGATTAACTGCAAGGTCTGTTCCTAGACAGCAGGTGGCACTCACATAATTGCCTAAAACGAAATCCACAGCACGCGAAGAAAGAAGATCGCGCACGAAAATTACGTCATCTAAAGTTTGGGGCACACGTGGGAAGATGGCTCCGGGTGAAGATCAACAACAGGGGCACAGGCCTGGAGTTTTTAAACAGAAAAATAAAACACATAAGCATGGCAAGCATCGGACGAAGGGCGAAGTTGAGCGGGAGAACAAAGGTGAGATTATTACTTTGCCTTTAAGGCTTTTGTTGATGAATAACAGCTACGACATCGTTAGCTTTAGCGGTACTAGCTGACATGGCCATCACACTTTGAACCACCACGTGTGTAATAACGTACTATTCCCCAAATCAGTGTGACATGTGAGATATGGCAATAATGATCATGCCTGAGCCTGTTGTTCGGGCGAGAAGAGAGTGGTCGACTTCACGAAATGTAACAATAAGTTGTGGTCATTGTCAGGCCGTGTTGCAGTCATGGCACTCACCAAGAAACAGCGGAGAGAATTGAGAAAAATGGACCGAAGACACAAAGCGAACCAGATACGTCGGAATAAGAAGGATATGGTGAGGGAAAATACATATGGTTCAATTGGTCTGACAACAGGCTATGCGTCATACGCGACAGCATTATTGATGGGTCAGACATTCCGTTGTTTTGATTAGGTCCTGACAGAAAAACGGCGTCTGGGCAGCAAAGATGGACCCCCACATCTAGTGGCAGTCGTAGCACTCCATGCCGACGTGGATGCTGGAGCTGTGACACGGTTGCTCAGATCAGAGGGGGCCGGTGGATTGGTGAAGGAGGATCAGGGAGTGAGTGGGGCAAAGGACAGTTTCGGAATGATCCTCCCCCGATTCAAACAGAGGTTCATCTTTCACCGACCAGACCCATGTGAGTAGCAAACAAAATATGTAGGTGTGATTAGATTGATGCTATTTGTGCTGTTTCAGATCAACATAGATCTCTATATTTGCTGTCAACATAAGATCTCTATATTTATCCCGTTCTCACTTTACAGCCGACCTTCACTCCCTCCTTGATGTGGCGAAAGTTGCAGACAGTCTCATCTTTGTATGTGATCCTACTGCTGGTTGGGACAGTTATGGAGAATACTGTCTGTCATGTCTATTTTCACAGGGATTGCCAAGCCATGGTAAGCTTTTGGTAGATCCACCTTCACCTTAGTGAATCAACTTTTGTTAAGTGGCAACAGCAATGTGAATGTTAAAAACCTAAAACAAAAAAAAGAGGGACTGTCCACACACCGGAGTTTAGCTCCCAAATTTTTAATTGCAAACAGCAGTGTTTATCCCTCTGGGTCTTCTTTAGGCCAATTTAAAAAACCGACCACATCACAAGCGAAATCCCTTCAGACCCGGTCAGGCTGAATTCTATACACAAGTTGTTTGTCACCATACGAGCACTGCATTCACATCCTTACATTTCAGTAATCACATATGTCATGGCATTCAAATGGTGCATGGTGAGTGAGTGGTGCTCGCTGTCCTGGAGTAACCTCTTTGGTGTTCCCCAGCTCTGGTGTGTCAGGGCGTGGCTGTGAAGAAGCGTGCCGACTGTCGGCGGACGCTGACCAAGCTGGTGGAGTCCCGCTTCCCCGACGCACGCCTCTTCCAGCTGGACTCGGACCAGGACGCCACGCTGCTGCTGCGCCACCTGGGCTCCCAACGGCAGAGGCGGCTGGGCTTCCGCTCCCGCCGGGCGCACCTGCTGGCACAGCGCGTGGCCTTCACGCCCAACCCCACCACAGGCCTGGGCACACTGCAGGTGTCGGGCTACGTACGCGGGCGGCCCATGCAGGTCAACAGGCTGGTGCACGTCGTGGGTCACGGCGATTTCCAGCTGAGCCAGATCGACGCGCCCGAAGACCCGCTGCCCATCCAGGGTACAGCGCCACGCCCCGCTAAGAAAGGAGACGTGGAGATGATGGTGAGTCTGATCAGCGGTTTAGTCCTCCTGATCAATAGTGACCAGCCTGGCATTACGCAACAAGTGAAAGACCTCATCAAACAGGAAGAGAAGTTGGAAGGTTCTTTAGTGAACAATCGGAAGGTTCAACTTCTGACTCTTTATTCTTTTTGGATTTGTAGTCTGGGAGAAAATCAATAGAATAGTTCTTGTTTGGTATGTACCGTTCCTGACTATTATTAGCCGCCGCTTATACATTGATTTTGCTAAATTTCTTCAGCTATGAGGTTAATACAGGGGTGCAGTTAATATGGTGTTGATATGGTTTTGTTTACTTTCTTTTAACTTGCATAAAACACTGTCCTACGGCTTATACACAACGCAGCTTATATGCAGGATATTACTGCAAGTGAAATTGTTGTTCAAACGCCCAGAAAATAGCTTTTCCAAAGTGCTTCAGGTGTCGTAGTTCTTTCTGAGTGCTAGTTGTGGACTCCAGTTGCAGTTGGTGGGTTGTGGGAGATGCTGTATGAAGCTGTGGGCTTTGTTTGTGTTCAGGATGGTGGAGATGGGGGCACGATGCGGGTGCTGATGAAGGCCGACCCGGCCAAGAGGGAGAGTCTGCAGGCGGAGGCTGAGGTGGACCCCATGGATGGAGAACAGACATGGCCCACTGAGGAGGAGCTGCAGGAGGCAGACGGTAAGAGAGTGTGTGTGTGTGTGTGTGTGTGTGTGTGTGTGTGTGTGTGTGTGTGTGTGTGTGTGTGTGTGTGTGTGTGCTTGCATGCAAAGTGAGTGGAAAGTTGGGCACTCGTGATGCACAGGAAATAATGTAACAAAGTGCAGATCAGTGATTTTATACTTGTGAAATAATCATTAATCATTAATCAATCATTAATCATCAATAATCACAATCATTATTTTCAGGGTTACTTATATTACAGAATATATTACATTGTTAGTACAGAATAGTGGTCGTGCTGAGTTTGACCATGTTGATATGAAATGCTAAATATAAGCATAACATGAATCAATGTGAAAGGAGTTATGAAGGACCTTGGGGAGTATGCTGGGATTCCAGCCAATTTCAGATTTATTCTAGTGCTGGGCCATTAAGAAACACACAGGATCTTCTTTAGTCCATTCTTAGAGTCTCATAGACAGTGCGGACATGGTACATAGTGAGAGTAAGATGTTATCAATGACCTCTCTTCATGGACATGGCCATACAGGTGCTGTTGTCATTCAGAGAGACTGAATGCCTTTGCTTGTTGTTGTCTGTTGTCAATTGTCACTTGAAAGAGGAAAATGTCCTGTTATGCTTGTGGTTTTACCAAGTGTCTTGTTGTATTTGTGCCAGAATTTTACTATGAACAACATTAGCTTTGTTCTCGTAGTGCTTCCTTTGAAATGAAGGGTTGCATCCCAAATAAACTCAAAGTGATGACGTCCCTGACGTTGTGTCGTCCATTTCTCCTCCAGATGAGCAGAAGAAGAAGCGGGTGATGAAGGTGCCCAAAGGCACGTCTGAGTACCAGGCCGCATGGATCCTCAACGACGAGCAAGAGAACGGAGACGATGAGGAAGATGATAGCAGCGAGGATGACGATGACGACGACGAAGGTGTAGACGACATGATGGAGGATGGAGAGGAGATTGATTCTCAGGTCAGAACAGAATGACGACGCTTGAATCAGTCTAGAATGGGAGTTTACAGGGCTATGCTAGAGGATGATTTGTTTTTTAGTATAATATGTAGAATAGAATAGAATAGAATATATACTTTTTTGATCCCGTGAGGGAAATTCAGTTCTCTGCATTTAACCCAATTTAACCGAATTAGTGAACACACAGCACACAGTGAACACACAGTGAGGTGAATCACACAACCCAGAGCAGTGAGCTGCCTGCCCAACCAGCGGCGCTCGGGGAGCAGTGAGGGGTTAGGTGCCTTGCTCAAGGGCACTTCAGCCGTGGTGGACTGGTCGGGGATCGAACCGGCAACCCTCCGGTTACAAGCCCGATGCGCTAACCAGTACACCACGGCTGCCCCCGAAGTACTTGTGGACTACATTTGCCTTTTTTTTGCCTACATTTGTTTTAGTTTTGGTGACCTTGTTTCACTTAGTCATGCTGACTGTATTACAGTGATTGTATACTACACAGTAGCCAAGCCCACTATCCTTGTTGTAGAACGGCAACAGATTGTAGATGCTAAACTGTCAGTGAAGTATTTGTGACCTGACGGGGTGTAGCACGGAATTTCTCCACACTGTCTGAATCATGGCTCAGGAAGTCACTGGTATGCAGGCTAGGAGAAGTGCCGCGTCTCAAGTGCTCAAGCTGTGAGAACAACTTGGTCCCCACGCCCGTGGAAGAACAGTCGGTGCCGCACACAGACCCAGCGTGGTTTGTTTGTGTGTCCGTTTCTATGGCGGCGGCGGTATCAAGAGGGGAGAGCCGGGGGGGGGGGGGAGGGAGGCGGGGGCGAGAGCCAGACAGGATGTGCTGGCCCTGAGGTCAAGCCGCTGCGGACCCCCTAGCGACGTTGAGGCCCTCGGACAGATAGAAGATCTCTCGGGGTGGAGCCCCAGATGGGCAGGCAGAGGGAGCGTCCAAACCCTTGTGACATCAGTGCGTGGGCGATCTCAGTCGCACGGCACCATCCCACCCCCCCCGGACTGGACGGAACCGAGTGCATACGTGCCGGTGCGTCAGTGCGCCACGCAGCCCGCGGGCCCCTGTTTGTTTTCCCAGCGTCTGCCTCCCGAGCCCCTGTGCCAGGCTACTCCCCGACGCAACAATAGTGTTTGGAGCCGGGGTCCCGGGAGAAGCCTCGCCGGCTTCCTGCTCTTTAGACACGGCTTCCCGTCCAGGGCCCGGAGAAGGAGAGGGGGGTAGAGGGGGGGGGGGGGTTGGCGGTCGGGTGGCCATTTATTTATATCGGGGGCTCGCACTTTGAACGCCAGAAATGGGGGGAAGCTCTTTATGTTGTAGTAGCAGGGCCCCACTCGATTTATTTTCATTTGGGCTCGCAATTAGCATAGCGTTTGATGTCTGATGTCTGTGTGTGTGTGACTAAAGGAGCACAAAAGCGAGGGCTTGTTCTTTTTGTTTCGGTGGGACATGCGAACAATGGGGGAAGTGGTAGAGGGGACGATGATGGTGGTGGTGATTATTATTATTATTGCACCTGCGATTGTTCGGCTTGGTTATGGGTCCGGTGTGAAGGCGGGTGGGGGCGCAGGCGGGAGGGGGGCGGTGGGTGTTGGGGGGGCCCCCCCCACTGAGAGGCTTGCCCTCCATGTCCGACCACACCAATCACGTTTGGGTCAGAAAAAGGCACCATCACCTTTAGTGGTGCACTTCAAAGGGGGATTTTGACTTTGAGCCACTTGCCGTTTATTGCACTTGTCAGATCCGGTAATTCCCCACAGCGTTGTATTTTTAGAGGGGGAGAGAGAGAGAGAGAGAGAGAGAGAGAAAGAGAGTGAGTGTGTGTGTGTGTGTATGTGTGTATGTGTGTCTAAGGCTTGTTGCTTTCAACCTCGTTTGTCTCTCAGGATGCTGGCTCAGGCTGTGGCTCTGGAGATGAGGAGGAGGAAGAGGAGGAGGAGGAGGAAGAACTGAAGTCCTCGGATAATGGCGGGGCCGACCAGCGCTACGACGAGGCCATAGATCCGGCGGAGGAGCAAGACGGGCTGAAGCGCTACCGCGAGGCTCGGTCCCACGTGATGTTCCCCGACGAGATCGACACGCCCTTGGATGTCACTGCCAAGACCAGGTAAGGGGCTCCAGAACCTCAGTGGATCCAGGAGAGTTCAAAGCAGAGTCCCCCCCCTCCACCCCCCACCACACACACACACACACACACACACATACACACACACACACACACACACACACACACAAGCTCTGTCCCCAGCTGAGAGACCTATAACCTGGCTCACAGTGCTGGAGGCCCTTCACAGGCCAGAGCGTTTATGAATTGGACATTTCCTCATGTGGCCCAGGGGAGGCCTGCTAACCGGCCGGCCCCACCAGGGGAGGAAGGCCGCGGAGCAGAGGCCGCCTGTCAGAACACTCCGCAGGCCCGGCCCGGGGAGCCGCCTGGGCCCATGTGTTTGTGTCATACAGAGAGCAGGCCTGGATCATGCTTCAGCTCTGATCCTCTCTCTCTGTGTGTGTGTGTGTGTGTGTGTGTGTGTGTGTGTGTGTGTCTGATCCTCTCTCTCCTTCTGTGTGTGTGTGTGTGTGTGTGTGTGTGTGTGTGTGTGTGTGTGTGTGTGTGAGACAGGTTTCAGCGTTACAGAGGGCTGAAGAGTTTCCGTACGTCCCCTTGGGACCCTATGGAGAATCTGCCGCTGAACTACTCGCGCATCTTCCAGTTCCAGAGCTTTGACCGCACGCGTCACCGGGTGCTGGCGGAGAGCAACGAGGAGGAAGAGGGGGCTATGGTATGTGTCTTAGGAGTGGAGTGTAGTGTAGTGTGTGTGTGTGTGTGTGTGTGTGGGGGGGGGGGGGGGGGGGGCGCAGTTATTCTGTAGAGGAATGTGTGTATATGTCGGTATGCTGATATCTGTATTCTGTCGATGCGTAACTATACCAAGTGAGGAACAGCAGTCAAGCTTCAGTGCACTTGGTGGCCCTGGAGAATAAAGTACTGAATCTACTCAGAATGTGCAGAAAGTGCTGAGAAGGTTTAGTTAGGGCAGCCATGGGTAGAGCACTGAATGGGCCTGCTAGGTCATTCCTCACACAAATCTGTGTTTATTATTCAGTAAATGTGTGTATTTGGATATCCATGTTTCTTTATCCTCTCTCTCTCTCTCCCTCCCTCTCTCTCTGTGTGTAGGTGGGCTGGTATGTGACCCTGCATCTGCTGGACGTGCCTGCCTTTGTGCTGGAGAGTGTCCAGCAGGGCCGGCCGCTGGTGCTCATCTCCCTGCTGCCACACGAGCAGAAGGTACGACACGACTCTGCTCTGCTCTGCTCTCTCTCTTTCTCTCTCCGCTCTCTCTCCGCTCTCTCTCTGCTCTGCTCTGCTCTCTCTCTGCTCTTTAACAGCTCACTTAGTCCTGACGAGGACAGTACTCTCTGCTGTCACTAAATCAAACTGTATGTAAACTCTGTTAGCTCAGTTTAAAGGTGTGAGTGAAAGCATATCTCAGTGATATAATATATGTGTAATATAATACAGTACACTACATTATGAATATAGTCAAGTTTATTTATAGCTGCCACATATTTATATAGCACATTTCATATACAGGTCATTCAGTGTGTTTTTACATACACTGCAGCTCCAGTAATAGCTAATAAAATGATATAATTTTATATAACAATTATCAAATATATAATTGATATGGACAAAAATACAATCTGGTCTGAATGCAATAATATTGACCGTAGCAACAGCCCCATAGTAATACTCCATCCTCTGCAGATGTAGTAATATTCACCGTAGCAACAGCCCCATAGTAATACTCCATCCTCTGCAGATGTCAGTGATGCACATGGTGGTACGGCGGCACCCCAGCAACACGGAACCCATCAAGTCCAAAGAGGAGCTGGTGTTCCAGTGCGGGTTCCGGCGGTTCCGGGCCTCGCCCATCTTCTCCCAGCACACCTCCGGTACTACCATCCGCCACATGGGCTCACCTTAGAGAATGGTGTTGTCACTTCATGTCAACATCAGATTAGATTACAAATACCTAATTCATCAAAGCTGACTGTCATAATAATGATAAGTATGACTGATGATAACAGTTAGTTCATCATTGAAGTAAAATTTATTGAAAAGGCATATTGAGGTGATGATTTTGGAATGAGGTGGAATTTTGTGCCCACTCAGATGCTGAGGGGCTTACTATCGTTCTCAGATGAGTGTGACACTGACCTGTGTGTGTGTGTGTGTGTGTGTGTGTGTGTGTGTGTGTGTGTGTGTGTGTTTGACTCCAGCTGACAAGCACAAGATGGAGCGCTTCCTCCGAGCCGACGCCCCCACGGTGGTGTCCGTGTACGCCCCCATCTCCTTCCCCACCGCGGGAGTCCTGGTCTTCAAACAGAGAGACAACGGTAACTAACGCCAGACGGTTTCCTCACCGCTAAGCACCGTGCCCACTTGCGCTCCCTTCCTCTCCACTGCGTAGACGAGCACAGACCAGATCATTGTATAAAAAGCTGTTGAGTTGGAGAGCTGCCTGGAACGCTATGTCTTTGTTTTTTGAGATGGTGCTCTTGAGAATGAAGGCATTTGAACTTTTTTGCATTAGATAATTGTATGTTTGTTTGTGTATGTGGAAGGAGGAGTTTGGCTGCGTAAACAGAGATACCTGCCTATACTTTTGTGAACGTGTGTTGATTGTTCCCCACGGGAGTGCAGAGTATGGACTGAGTGTGTAGATATGTATGGTG
>NC_085006.1:10179795-10207295 GCF_963854185.1 Sardina pilchardus | reverse complement strand
TTTACAGTTTTTTTGTCTCTCTCTTTTCTTTCTCTCTTTCTCTCTCAGTCTTTCTACAACCCCCCCCCTACAACCCACACTTTTTTCATCTCTTCTGAGAAACAAATGATTTATGAATTGTAATATTTATCATAAAACAGGGCCCTAGCATGCTCGCAGCTACATGATTCATCCCTGGGCTGTGTTGGGACCGAACCACAGACGCATGCCAATATGTCTGGGAAAAGAGAAGGTGAAGACTCGAGCTGGGAGCCCGGAACACGATCCAAGAAAACAGGGGATCAAAAGTTCAATACGGACATTTTTTTGAGGGGGGAGATCTTTCTGTGAATTTGATTACTGTGGAAAAAGTCAAAATAATGATAAAACAATCGCACAAGGGTAATACTTCTTTATTGCCTGGGGCTGAGCTCGAAGCTCTGGACAGTTTAGTTAAAGGCACTCAATTTATTTTCTGGTTCTTTTTTTTTTCCCGAAACGTGCAACGTCGTTGCACTGGGGGCAACTGAGCGGAGATGTGTTAAACACATCTTGTTTAAAGCTGAAGGGGTGTGGTGCGCCTGGCCAAATGTTCGTAATCTACAGGGGAAATTCAATCCTCCTGCTCCAGAGTTTGTCAACTTTAAGGACCAGATGCATAGGTCTCCCGTTCTCTCTAGCCAGCCATCTGACATCTCTCCTGGCCAGGTTTCTTGCGCCGAGAGATGTTAACAGCTTTGAACAAATGTGAGAAAGGAAAAGGGAGATATACTTCACATGGGCTAAAAGGCCATCTTTCTCTCTCTCCGTTCATTCCTCTCTTGTTCTCTCCCTCTCTCTTTCTCTCTCTCTCTCTCTTTATCTCTGTTCGAGAGGGGGCTTGTGATGTTCTAGTGCCTGTCATGTTCAGAAGGAGTTAACGCTGGTGACTGTGGGCTGTTTGGATCAGGAACGTCCTGTGGTTCCCAGTTCACTGCCACCACACTCGGCTGGCTCCCATTGAAGATATAATGGGTGAGAGATTTTTCCGTTGGATGCGGATGAAGAGTGGGGTGGGAGAGGGGAGAGCGGGTGAAAGAGAGAGAGAGAAGGAGAGAGAGAAAGAGAGAGAGGGGGTGGCAGAGGAAGATGGGAGAGAGAGAGAGAAGGAGGGAGGGAGAGAGGAAGAGAGATAAGAGGAGACACCACAGAGTGTCTGCATCTGACAGACTCACACTTGGAAGGAAAAAGGGAAATAAGAGTGATCTAGAGATGAGGAATGAGCCATATCAAGAGCGAGGGAAGAAGTTGGAGAGGAGAAGAAGGAGGGGTGAGAGGAGGAGGGGGAGGAAGAAGGGAAGAGGAGGAGGAGGAAGAGGAGGAGGGGGTAGAGAGAGGGAGAGGGAGAGCTGCGGCAGTGTGGGCGAGGGAGATGTGGAGGGAGAGTGGCTGGCGTTTATGGATAGCAGATGTGGCGCTGTGGGGTTTTGGCAGGGGCCGAGCGCCTGGGTCCCACACCGGCTGGGTGGCACCGGGGTGAGAGGGAGGTCACCGCACCGCAGCACACAGCCCATAAAACACCGAGAGAGAGAAGGAGAGAGAGAAGGAGGGAGAGAAGGAGAGAGGGATGCAGAGAGAGAAGGAGGGATAGAGAGAGAGAGAAAAAGAGGGGAAGGGGCGCAGAGGGAGGAGGATCCCTCAGAGGGCCACCATCCTGGGATAAGGGGCCACGGGGCCCGGCTATCAGCACGTGCTGGGCCCTCTCACGTTTCCAGGTGCCGCACACACACACACACACACACACACAAACACACACACACGCTCGCTCACACTCACACACTAGTGCGCAGCCTTTAAAACGGCAAATTAACCTCATCAAAACACAACTCAATGATGCTTGGAGGGCTTTCAATTACTAATACCTGTAGCGATTCTGTGTCTTTTTTGGTTAATTTCTTCAGCATTTCATCAGAGGATGATCTATTGTTTGAATGACTAGCGTTGTTGTCTTTGGGCTAGCGCTGGGTACATACCAACAATTAATTTAATGACAGCATCTCCCAGAGTTCAACTGGTGGTGATTCTCCCGGTCCCTTAGTCTAATCAAACATCCGGCTAATTTCCTTTTAAAACAGTCTCGCACAGCCCACCGAGTCGCTTCCATTATCTTTCTCTCTCTCCCGCTCGCTGTCTCTGTCTCCCCTCCTCTCTCTTTCTCAGTCTCTCTCTCTCTCTCTCCCCCATCCTTCTCTGTTCTTCCCCCCTTTCTCTCCCCCCTTACCCTGGTCCTGACTCCTTGGTTCCTGGGGCCTGGCCAAGGCGTGTGTCCCTGGAGGAGTCAGCGAGCGAAGGAGATGGAGAGAGAGAGAGGGAGGGAGAGAGAGAGAGAGAGAGAGAGGGGGCAGTCAGGGGGCTGAGAGACGGGCTCCAAAACCACAGCTGCAGCAGCCTTTCCTTTCCCTTCCCTTCCCTTTCTCTCCTCTCCTCTCCTCTTCTCTCTTTTCTCTTCTGCCTTCACTTCACTTCGCAAGGAACTGGCCTGGCACACTCCCCAGCTCTGCCATTAATCAGGGTGAAAAAGAGAGGGAGAGAGAAAGAGGAGGGGGAGAGGGGTAGTTTGTGTGCATGTGTGTGTATATGTGTTTACGTGTGTGTGTGTGTGTGTGTGTGTGTGTATGCGCTATGCGTGTCTGTGTATGTGTATGTGTATGTGTGTGTGTATGTGTGTGTGTGTGTGTGTGTGTGTGTGTGTGTGTATTGTGTGCCTGTGTGTTGTGCGTGTGTGTGTGTGAGTGTGTGTTTGCTGATAGAGAGCTGGCGGGGAACGAGGGTGGGTGGTGGGGCTGGGGGTGGGTGGTGGGGTTGGTGGTGGTATGGAGACCAGGACCTCCCAACAAAACTGAAGAGTTCACCCAGCGAGCGCAGAAGGGAGGAGGGGAGGCTGACAGACAAAAAGCCTGGTGCACAGATTGTGACTTGTCAGTGAGGGAGACTAAGAGGATGAGAGAGACGCAAATTGGAGCAAACACAAAGATAGGGAGAGAGGGGGAATAGACGGATGCAGAGAGAGAGAGGGAAAGAGAGAGAGAGAGAGAAAGAGAGAGAGAGAGAGACTGAGAGAGAGGGGGCAGAGGAAATGGACCCAATGTGGGCAGAGGAAGAAAACGCATCCAAGATTCCAACTTTCTGTCTATCACAGCATGCGTAAACATGGAAAAATCTCATGGTTCAGTACAAACAGATGTAAAGTATGCA
Organism: Sardina pilchardus; assembly: GCF_963854185.1. Lineage (NCBI taxonomy): Eukaryota > Metazoa > Chordata > Actinopteri > Clupeiformes > Clupeidae > Sardina > Sardina pilchardus. The sequence goes on along the minus strand of NC_085006.1, from coordinate 10,204,082 downwards.
CTTAATTCTCATTAGGACGGCAGAGCGAGCTCCTATATGTATTTCCCAGATGCCAGTCTAAGAAAGGCTGAACTCACAGCCAGCGTTGTGTTACAGTTCAGCGTTCAACTCAGTGACCAGCCGTGTTACTTCGCCCGTGAGGTGAAGTGGCCAGCCAGCTCACCCGTTAATGCTCCCCCCAGACGAACCGCTGCGGTCTGATTCACTGACAGCCTTAATCCGCCTATCTTTATATCATTACATCAAAATCAAATGAAAATGCTTGTCAACATGCGTCTCAAGTTCTAATCTCATTAGCATCGAGTCAAAACTACTCAGGGGGTGACCGAGAGGGGACGGTAATAAATGAAGGCACTTTACACAGGAGAGGGTGGACTAACACATGCACACACACTCACACACACACACACACACACACACACACACACACACACACACACACACACACACACACACACACACACACACACACGTGCTTTCACACAAACACACTCACACTTGTATGTGAAGCGATGTGAACAAATGTTCGACTACCAAGAAAGCACAGACACGGCCATGGGTCCACCGTGGGGACAGTTCCCTAAAGGAGAGCGGTTCACACAAAGTCCACTCCAGACCTCCCCTTGCTCCATCCCTCTCTCTCTCTCTCTCTCTCTCTCTCGCTCTCTCCTCCATGCCTCCCCTCTTCCACCCACCCACTCTCTCTTCCTCTTGATTATCCAGGTGGGACTAGAGGGCTGAAAAAAATCCAACCTCTTCCAACCTGCATCTGCACCCCCCCCCCCCCCCCCCCCCCCCAAGACCCGATGGGCCCCCCAGCATGCCTGTGTGCTGACATCACTGAGCGAAGGGCTGGCAGCCCGCTCTCTCTCTCTCCCTTCTCTCTCTCTCTCTCTCTCTCTCTCCCTGTGCTCCCTCCACTCTTCCCTTTTGCTCTCCCTCTCCCGGCTTCCTGCCCCCATGATGTCACGCGCCATATGGTTTTCAGTGAGAATCAAGCCGGAAAAGAGATTTGGCTGGTGGAGAGCAGAGGAGAGAAAAGGAGGAGGAGGTTTTTTTTTTTGATGGGTGGAGGTGGGGTGAAGGAAGGTGGGTGTGTGGATGGAGGGGGGGGGGGGGGGGGGGGGAGTACGACACGGAAAACAAAAGGCTGCTCTTCCCCCGGTATGTGTGCATGTGTGAGGTGTGTATGCTTGTACAAGTTTGAGGTGTGCTTTTGTGTGTTAGAGAGTAGCGTGTGTGTGTGTGTGTGTGTGTGTGTGTGTGTATGTGTGGGTGTGTATCTGCGTTATTATGTGTCATACGGGAGGAGTGCGTTTGTGTGTGTGTATGTGTGTACGTGCATGGATATCTGTGAGGCCGGTGTGTGTGTGTGCGTGTGTGTGTGTGTGTGTGTGTGGAGGCTAATGAGCAAAGAGCAGAGAGCAGAGACCACTCAGCGGACAGCCATGTGTTTCACACATGCCCCACTGCCTGTCTGCCTGCCTGCCTGCTTGCCTGCCTGGCCTGGCCTGGCTGGCTGGCTGGTCTGCTTTACCTCAGCAGGAGAGAGACCAGGATCTCCCAGCGCCATCATCACCACCCACCAGCGGCCAGACCCTGCCCTTCAGCACGGGCCAGAGGGGACGCAGTGCACCGTGGAGGCGACAGCTGGGCACGCTGACCACAGGTTCACCACTTTCCCATGATTCAGCTCAGGTGCCTGAGAGCAACGCCACACAACAACAGGAGGCGCCCCCCCCCCCCCCCCCCAACCCCACCAACCCCCCCAAAAAGTTGGTTCAGAACTCTACGCTCTCTTTTCACAAAAACAAAAACAGACTTTTTTCTCGTTTAGTTTCAAGAAGGGAGAAATAACTCACAGAGGGGGGGTCGGGGGGGCGAACAAATGTTTCAATCACGAGGGCTTTCTCTCTCCTGATGATGAGGATGCCGACGCACACCGCGCTGTGTCGTGGCCGATCGCCCGAGCGAGCGCAACAAACAAACACAATGCAACAATTCCAGCTGATTGTTGTTCAGAATTTTTTTTTCTTCTTCTTTTTTCGTCGATAGAACTCGATCTTGAACTCTAGAACAAATCAGACATCTGGCAACAATAGAGATATGCATGATTTCCAAAGGGGCTCTGAGGAAATGGTGCACAGTCATACCACTGCGCGTTGCATCTGGCTTCAGAAACATTCGCTGGTATTGCTCGCACCGCGTACCTATTTCGCTCTCTCTCGCGCGCGCGCGGCGGTCCCACCTGTGGAATTGCTGCGAGGGCCATTAAAATCCCATTTATATCGACGCGATCAATCATGAGCCCTTCTAATCTGGCCTCCATGTTGGGGGTGGGGGGGTGATGGGGGCAGGGGGGGGGCCCAGACGTTGCTCAACGTTCAGCACAGGAAAGGAGCCGGGAGCCCGTGCCAAGCGCCTCACAAAAGCCCAGCGCATGCAAATGACCTCCCTTGCATGCCTCTCCACTAAAGCTGTCTCGAAGCGTCTCATTAAAGTGAATTAGGAGAGGGTGTGCGTAAATGTTGGGCCCTACCGCTCAATTTCTGGTGAGATGTTGGTTCCCAGGGGGTGTGTCTGGCATGAGCTGGATGGTGATCTGGCATGTGGGGATCTTTTCGGTGGCCGTACCCACAAAGAGGGAGAGAGAGAGAGAGAGTGCTCATCTTGCCCAGGCCACGGAGACAGGAAGAAAGACCGGGGGGGGGGGGGGGGGGGTGCAGGGACAGGGACTAAGAACGAGGGGGGGCTGGAGGAGGGAGAGGGTGGTGGTGGGTGGTTGTCTGACAGTGGAGCAGCCACCAGTCGTCCTCTTGTTCCCAGTTCTCAGGCAGCACTGTCTTGACTTCAGGCCACCTGCCAGACAAATAATGGCGCAATAATAACTTGATTGGAATGCTATTAGTCACACGGAGCGCAAATTGAAACGAGACACTTTGGGCCCCTGAGCCTGATCGACCTCACTGCCCCCCCCCCCCCCCCCCCCCCCCACACACACACACGTTACCCACCCCCCAATCTCTCTCCTCCCTTGCCTCCCCCAACTTCATGCACCCCTAACTCTCTATCCACAGAGGAGAATCAAACGAGCTGCAAACATTCTCTGCCAGCAACTCCCCCATTTTCCTATGTGTGCAAGGCAAACATTCATCACATACAAAGCATGCACTAAAGGCAACACACACATACACACACACACACTCAAACACACACACACACTCTCTCTCTCTCTCTCTCTCACACACACACACACACACCCAAAGACATAAACACGTGCACAAACAGACAGACGACACACAAACAAAATGACTGAGGGAGGTAGGTAATTTAGGAGGTGGCAGCCGAGCGCTAACTGCCTGTGGCTGTGTGTGTGTGTGTGGAGCTCCAGTCTGGCCTGCCTTATCTCCTGCCTCTGCTTCCCAGTCCTGGGGCCTGCAGGAAGCCTCGCCGCGGCGCACTGAGCCACACTGCACCACGCCGCGCCGCACTGCCACGCCACACGGCCACGCCACGCCGCGTCCCCCTCTGGCTTATGCTCCAGTGCGGCTCGCTTGCTCACTCTCACTCGCTCGCTCGCTCACGCTCTCAGCCAACCTAATTCAATCAGTGCTCCACGCCAGCCCGTTTTTTTTTGGGAGGCTCTCTGAAGAAGTCTACGTGCCGCCAGTTCATTAGGAGTTCAGCGGTTCCCATTTGCTCTGTCGCTCGGGCAGGCTGCAGTCTGGCAAGCCCTAGGTGAGGTTCCGAAGCTCCTCTCCACAAGAGGGGGAGATGTCTGAGATAAAGACTGAGCCTGAGGAAGAGTGTGGTCTGCTCAAGCTGGCCTCAGAGCCTATGTCCAGGTGCCACCTTCACCACACACTCATTTAGGGTAAACAAACAAAAACAAGCAACAACAACACACAAAAAAAACACTCACATAATCACTGTTAATTGTAGACTTTTTTTTTTTTTTTTTTTTTTACTTTTTTCCCTTTAAAACATAACGCCATTTTTTTTGTGTGTAACTGTCTTTTAGTCTTCAATCTTTGTATGGATAAATAATTTACTCTCATTAATGGCACCAAGGTCACGTAAATAACTACTGGCACTTGACCATTCTCCAGACCCATTGTGAGCTATCTTTATACGCCGCTTCCTGAGTCTAGTGGACCAGGGCAGATGTGTGAAAAGCATGACATATTTAATTGAATATCAGACAGGGAATTGACTGTAAAAACAGCTGGGTGCTGGTAGGCCCCTGTCTCTTTGGCGGCCCAAAACAGCTCTGCCTACCTCTGTTTGCGAGGTTATCAGCAGTTCATCGAGAGAAACTGGAAGTGAAAGACAATACCGCCCTCCTCTAAAGCTGGACTCTACTGACTTTGACCACCATAATGAAAGAGCAGCATCTTGAACTTTTGTAATTTGAAGGGGAAGACCTTGGAACAGAAGTTTGTCAGCTGTTGTTGCGCCTCAGAAACAAGGGGGCAGGCAGAGACATGAACCGGCTCCTGCCAGGTGAGTACCGCTGTCTTTCCCCCTCTCTCCCTCTCCCTCTCCCTCTCCCTAACGCTTCTTTTATCTCAGTGCAGCGGGACTCGTGAAGTCTTGAGTACAGGTTGAGGTGGAGTGGGGCGAGGGTGGAGGGTGGGGGCCATAAAATAACTTGAAACCGCAATGCTCTGATAGCATCTAATTTAGGAGAATTAGTAGTCCCCGTGAAGTGCTGTGGATTCTGTCTGTGCTGAGAAAACCCTGAGGACAGAGTTCCTGAGGTGAACTGGGCCAGTAAGACTTCCTCAGCGCAGGCCTGTCTTACATGCCTATAGCATCTGGAGCAAGTGTCTTGTCTGAAAGCCCTGTTGATCCCTATTCATCAGGTACTTGTCATCCAAAGCCATTCACAAGCAATAGATGCTCCAAGAATTAAGAAAATAATAATAATAATAATAATAATAATAATAATAATAACATTGATTCTTATTGTTTTAAACATTTGCATGAAGTATTTAAGAGTATATATATATATTCGTTAAATCAAACTTAGATCTATTAAGTTAGTTGGTAATGCTTCAATTTGAGACAATCTGAGACTTTCATAATAGTTTTGGCTCCTGTGACATACTAATCCCAGTCGATGCAAGAGTTCCAATTTGGGATTAGATGTCGAATATAACGCAGAAAAATGTCTCATAATAGAACACTATGTATCTCACATCTAATTAAAAATTCAAGTGAATATGTATCTTCAAAGTGAAATGCTGAATGAGCGCGTAAATGTGGCGTCGTAATCCTTACTTCAATCAGGCGAAGTCGTTGGTTTAATCTCAACCGATGGGTGTCGCTACACGCGCGCCCAGCAGGTCGAAATGTACCCAAATTTTGATCGTAGTCCGGGTAAATCTGAAGAGGTGTCTAATACACTATTGCACGTGAGGAATAAAAAGTCAGTCTGGAAGCGAGGGAAGACAGGGATTGTAGTAAAGGAGACAGGGAAACGCGGAACAACTAGGTAAACGCTCTCGACGCTGACCTCTTGGAGAGGGAATTTTGACACCGGGAAGTCTGGATGGGGGAAGCCCACGGAGGGAAACTCTACTACGGGGAGGATATCAGACATGAATCCGAGGTGGGTTGATGACCGTAAGCCGGGACAAGCGATGCTCCACATGAATAGAAAGTCCGGTGTTGTTTTACTATTTAGTGGAATTACACGTGGCTTCATTGAATGTGTATCCAACTATATTAATTTATGTGCATTTTACGCGGTGGTGCTTTGACAGCTGGCGTGTCTCAACAGCGTTTAAACGGGAAAGAAAAACGAATAGGCGAATTCTTGCACACGAGACTCTCATAACAGGTTCCCTTATTATGCCAGAAAGGAAAAATGCCAAGGAGACATTTTCCATGTTTATTCTTTTCATCACGACAAATTTACAGTCTTGACACCCACGCGACACGACTGTCAGTTTCTCAAAATTCCTGTGCTGTTATCTCAGTTAAATGCCGCTGATCGAGCCAAAGTGGCAACAGGTCTTTGATGGCTCATACTATGAAAGTGACATAAGAGTTTCTATTTAAGAGAAAAGCTGCGATAAGGAAAAGTGTGGCCTTATTGCATTACTTTATGTTGGCTGGAACTGTGTGATGCTGCATGTTACCTGTCACCCACGTCATATAGCAGTTTACCATGTCGCCATACGCACAACCTGCATCAACTCAGGTTAAGATAAAAAAAAAAAAAGAAAAAGAAAACAACAACAGACAATTCATGTCATAGGATGAGAAAGTAATATCCAGTTGTTTTCATTTCACTGCGTAATTAAGCTACTCCAATATTTCTAAAATAGTGAAATAGCCTATGAATAAATTGTCTTGTTCAATATGCCAGGGTATTATGCTACAGCCTCATAGGCCTACTGAGAGCATAAGGAGAGCATAAGGAAAGCCTAGCAGTCAGTATCCACAAAGGTAGGCCTATTGATAAACATGCAAGTGTATTAGGGCCTTATTAACACAGTTAAACAGTTTTCGTTGTTGCTTCCATTCGGATTGTTGTGGCTATGGTGTCAAACTTGGCTTTATAGTATAATTCTTCGTCCTTCACTGTAGGCCAGGTGTCTGAAACGGCGGGCCCTACGTCAATAGGCATGCATTTGAATCGCTATTGGTTGTCAGTGTTATATAATTAAGTTCACTGTATTATAGACTGGTTTCAGACTAAGTTGAGAGCAGTGTCTAGGTGTGCCCTATTCTTTCAATGATATAAAATACAATATAAGTTCCTACTGCATCGTTTGACACACCCAACATGATTTCCAGTGGTATTCAATCAAAGACAACCAAGTGTGAAATGTGAAGGTCTCTATACGTTCTTCAGACTGTTAAACATAAAACAAAAGATTTTTCAAAAGATGTCTGCGGGAGGGGAAGACTCACTATGCGTTTGTCGGCATGCTGCTGTTTTAAGTTCACCTTAATAATATTGGCACGGCACGGTTTTTGTGATATACAATAAAATGCCTGTCTCTTTAAGACCGACCAGCGATGTGTTGCGAAGTTCAAGTTGGGGTCACTTGAAGTTCCTGCCCTCGATTTTACCTTTTCGTTTTATTATAGACTGACATCACACGGGGCGCTAAAACACTTACGCCGCATAGAGGTCCCATTATCATCTCCCTTCGCGTTATTGCCTAGATGTAAAAATAGCCAAGGAAATTTCTAAAATAAAAAATCGAAGGAAACTGATGCTGAACTAAGCACGTATTTTTTATAGGAGGGGTGAGAGACAGAAAGGATAGGAAGGGAGGGTGGAGAGAGAGGCAGAGAGAGAGAGAGAGAGAAAGAGAGAGAGAGGAGGGGAGGGCGAGCAACAAGAAATTCATAGCAATTAATAATAAAAAAGAGTTGGCAGTCGTGCTTGGAAAACTGGCATGGTTTTTGGAGGCTGGCAGTTCAAAGTTGAAACGTCAGAAATGACTCCAGAAGTCTGTTGAGATGATCATTAAGGGAGACTTAGATCGGATGGCAGAAGAGCTCGGGCATCCAGGTAACTTCACTATATCGCTTTTTGATCAAATGCTTGGAGCAACCAGCGACCAATGTGTTAACAACAGATAACCCATTTCCGAAATTATCTTTCGGCGATAATGTAAATTAGGGCTACTTTTACATCTTGACAAACTATTTTCTATTGGTGATACAATCGCTGTCGGGTACGTTTTGAGGTTATAGACCAAGCACAATGCGTTATGTTATCAGTCACCATGCCGGCAGATGTGTAGCCTATCTTAAATAGGCTATTTTTTTTACTTTTCACTCGGAACATTGGAATAGGCAGCTATAAAGTCTCTAACAAGGTAAGTTTGTAATTTGATTACTTCGGTTAAGAAATGTCCTGTTGGTGGATAGTAATTTGATGTTTACAAGACACACAGGAGCATTGTAGGCTATAAGTTCGAGCTGTCTCCTGAAGTGTAGCGGTTGATGTGGTCAAAGCTCTAACCTTCTGTCGATGCCGGGTTACAGCTCGCATAGGCTAGGACTTAATAATGAATACACCGAGTTTCTCATACATGTACCCATTTTAGAGACGATGTCTGTCTCCATGTGGGCTCTTCCTCTCGGACTCTGTTAGTTTACATTTTGGATATTTAATTTGAAATGACAACTGTAGCCTATCTGGTCAGTTGACTGACACAAATCTGGTTTTAATCCGCGTGCTTGTGAGAAAAGTTCTCCATAGGACAGAAATTATTTGAATTTATGGGCCGGATGGGTTGATGTGTGGTCTACTAATTTTGTTGACGCTTGGAGGAGAAATTTATTTATTTTCAGGCAGAAATACTGCTAGATTTACAGTACGTGTTTGTGTCATATTATGCGTTGTATCCTGTAATCCAGTACAACCTTTTAAAATGTAGCCTATCCAACTAAGCCCTAGGCCTATTTGAAAAGAAGAATGAAAAGTTTACTGACATCAAAAGTTTTTTTTTAAATATCAAAATAAAGGGAAAACAGGATAGGGACCATTGTTTCCGTGTGCATGCATAATGACACAGGCCTACATTCATTTTTCATTTTCCAAGGCAAACAGATATTTTGAAAATGTCTTACAGTTTAATACAAATGACCATAGCTCACATCATGGCTTCACTATGAACACAGAGGCCAGTGGTCCCTAGTTAAGTGTCCCCTAATACCACGACGTATCACCTCGCTCATTTCTATGCGTAGGTTACAGCATCATTATCTTGAACAGGAGCTGTAACCTAAGTATGATCAACTAGACGAAGATGTGTTGTCCCGAAGAAAATAAAAGGGATACTGAAGGATATGTTACAAGACACAATTTAAGTGACACAAAGTTTTTAACGTTTTCATTAGGGTGGCTATAAGTGCTTTGGCAGTTTATAAAAATATTCATCTCATTTCGAGCCAAGAGGCCGCTTAACGGGGCTCGCTGGCCTTTTCCTCCCGACGGGATTTATGAATGAAAATCCAGGGGTATGGATAGGCTAAAGGGATGGGAGCGCTGGTTATAGGCTACACTGTACACTGTTCCGCATAAGATATGTTGATGCATAAGAAAAAAATATCTGTAGCCTATACCATTCCATACGCGGTCATACTGCACTGTTGTGGTTGACATATTGAGAGGAGGGGTGTCAAAAGCCCAGGATTAGTCTACAAGCTTAAACGTTTTGTTTTGTCTTTTCTTTTAAGGCGCTGCTCGCCATATGGTTCTTTCTTTGCGTCAGAGAACTCAAGTGGTTTTCATTAAATAAGGTTTCATGCTCAACTATGCTTTTACATCCCATTCACAAAAATATGCTATGTAGCCCGGGGCTACTTCTATACTGACTGCAGCCAAAGCGGATATGTAGACGGTGCACTTTCACAGTTTCTCCTCTCTAAGCATGACAAGGCTACGCCCCAAAACAAAGAGTGACAAAAGTAATGACATTAGTTAAGCAAACACATCTTAATATTTCAAGGATTTTGAAGTCATGTCTTGTGACTCTGATTTATAGCCATATGAAAGTAAACTCAAACTTCTTGAAAAGACTCAATGCCTGTAGCCTAAATTACCACTATTCAAATGTCACTTTACTGTGGAAGTGTGTGCTACATGTATATGTATTAAGTACATTTAACTTCTGGCAAAATTGCTCTTTTGACGTTGAAATTAATCAAAACTATTCACTTGTTCTACCCTCTGAAGTAAGGTATAAACGACATTCATTTATGACCGTTGTGCGTACAGTGAGTACAAATGTTACCCCAAAAACCCTGTAGGGGAGTGCATATTCCGAATATGAATATAACAAACTGAGGGCGGAGATAGAGGAAGTGAAGAGGGTGTTCTTAGCGCAGAGCAGACCCCCTCAGTCTGAAGCAGGTCTTAACCCTAAACCAGCAAAGTGACAACACAGACAAAACACAGGGACAATGAATACCAAACTGTCTAAAATATGTCTCTGGGACTGTCTTAAGGAGTCGCAGTTGCACACCAAATATAGCAAATCCCCTATCACATGTGCCTATGAAAACAATTCATCCTTTTACTGGAAGAAAATGTAAAATATAATAAACATGTGGATTTGTAGGGTGAGTGCATATAGCCCCTTGAGCCATGTATCAGTTTTTGGTAAAACTCTCTATTACCACCTTTGATACTGACGATAATTTAGGCGAGATGTAGCGAGAAAGTATGCATACATTGCTGTGACACATTGGCCAGATAACATACGATTTTGAGTGTATGACTTGAGATTTAATTTAGGGTTCCATTTAAATGTCGTATCCATTCATTCTTAGATAGGCCTTAAATTATTTTAAATTATTAATTTGTTTGATTATGTGTTTATTTAACTATTTAATTGGGTAAAACACGATGTCACCTTTTGTGCGTAAAAGTACAGCATATGCAGAAATTATTGCATTTGATGGACAATTTGTTACGATTGTTAAGATTAAAAACTTTGTAGTGAGTTATTTAGACAGAATATTTGGGATAAAAAAGTTGTAAACTCCTCATTATCACAAGTTTTAAGACGTGAAAATCTCATTTAGGCGTCCAAGAGGATAGGATTGTTTACGCACCATGTTCAAACAACGGTTTTAAACATGATTTACTTTTGTTACCACTTCCGTCCTTTTTGCTGTGCTCTTTGAAGGTTCTAGACGCTCTATGAACTATAGGAGATGCTGCTGACAGGAGCACAAAAGCACAAGGGCTCTTTCCATCCAACTCTTTCATTTTTTCTTTACGCACACGCTTACTCTTGAAAAGTGCCTCACTGGAGTTTAACACAATTAATTAATCAATCGAGTGCTCACACACATTAATTAAATTAATTTTAATAAATTATTATTTTTTATTTTTAGCATATTTCTGCGTTACTGATCTCATTGTCGGTGATATTCAACTGCGCAAAGACGCAGAAATGAGACGCCTTCACATACTGTGATTCTTTCACCCGACACTGTCATTTGGGGTTAGCGAAGCGATGGGACATAAAATCAGCGACACATCTTCAAATACACGTGCCCCAAGTGCACACAGCAGCAGTTGAGGACCTTGTGTCCTGAGTTCCGTTATTAACGGCAGCCTACAGATGAGACACAGACGGAGGAAGGGAAAATACCGAAGCGCTCGTGTTCTTAAGTGGTTGTTAGTGATAAGGGCCGCTATATTTGGTAATAGTCTTTGATAAGTGGCCTGTTTATTTCGCCGTACCTGTGTCGGTCGGACTCGCATAAAAACAGGTGTTTGCCGGAGTGTTCGTGTCGGAGAACCTGCTTGTGCATATGGTGATCAGAAATGAAATGTTCAGTGGAAGCATTCGCGTTGTGTGTTCATTTATCCCTATGCTTGTCGCCATCCCCCCTCACCAATCACGTAATTCACGTAGAATTACTCTCTCGTTTGATGGTTGCGAATCAGATTCTGCGCTCAGCTGCAGGCACTACAGGTGCGCAGCCGGTAGGAAGCGTGCTGGAAAGCATGGTTTGCGCAGGAAAAAAAATAGCCGACTGTATAATTACACGGTTTCTTTGCTTTAATCCATTACATTAGATATAATATTATTACTTTTATTTACTCAGTTTGTTGTTATATAGATTAACCTGAAAAGACTATAACGAGTTATGTTGACTTGGCTAGTACGTCTAAATAATTTATTTAGTTTATATCAGTGTGTATTTTGTGAAACTTCGGTAATGTTTTTGTCAGTGTGTAATTCGTGAATCTTACAGTTGTAGTGTTCTCCTGTCCACATACACTACACTTGTATAGCGAAAGAGCTGCGGTTGCATGCTCTGTGGAAAACCTCCTTCATTTTTGTTAAACGTTTGAAGACGCTGACGTTGAAAACGGTTACTTACCCTTTTCAAAGAATATAACTGATTTTTTTCTCACTCAGTAAGAAGGAAAACAGACTCCTCAAAGGTGAACTCCATGTTAACCAGAGGCTTGATTCCCAACATACCAAATGTGTGAAATGTGCTTTCACCTCTGGAGGTGTTCTTCATAAACATAGGGTATACAACATTATCATCTCTATCCCAAATTATATCCTAAATTGTTTATATCAAATCTGTTTAACTTTAAGGCCTGCAGATTATTTTTTCATATGGCAATTATAACCTATACATTATGCATCTGTTGATGAAAACCCAAGGGGAAGCTTTGTATTATTAAGGAAAGCTATTGTTTTAATAAAGCATCAATCATCAGACAGCACTGTGAGTTCAGCAAGTCTCTCTGTGCATGATGGCTAATTAAATTGTAGTGTGTAAATACAGACTTCCTTATTCCTCCAAGGGAGCTTATACCCAGTGAAATAAACACAGAGAGAGGATGAACTGATGTCGGGCTGACTATCATCGGCCTTATTTATTTAGCTGCTTGTTTCCCATCCGTGAAACCAAGCCCTGAGGGATCTTAACTGTTTCATCTAGTCTGTCAACTATCTCCGCTCAGTTTGAATAACACAGCCTAAAGTTTAGATCATTCATTACTTTTACAAAAGACCGTCTTCACTTCAAAGAAGGATAAAAAAAGAAACATGGACTTTTGAAAGGGGTTTCTTTTAGTTTGTGGCTGTTGTCAGTGTCCTTGTGGTGTCAGTGGTGGTGTGCGTTGAAAAGCTCGCTCTCTCTGATATGATTTACATTAAGTATGCCTCTAGTTCCTTATATGACTGAGAGGAAAGAGAGACGAATATCACAGCTTTTTTTGGATGTATTTTGGTCTGCACAGGTTTGTACCTGCTGTTCATCACACTTGCAAAGCGCTCAGACTGACTTTGTTTAAAGCTGCACACACCACCTCTGGAATGCTTTATCAGGAGGCCAGCAACATGAAAACACATTTGTACTGGCATCTTTTTTTCCCCCTCGTGCTCTTTCCCCCACGTGACTTTTCACCCTTGGTTTGGATTATGCAGACTCACTTCTCGATAATGGTAAAACCGTTACCGCTGACATTCAGCAAACAGAACGCCTTCAACTTAGTGTGTGTATGTGTGTGTGTGTGTGTGTGAATCAGAGATTTCTCTTTTGATTTCACATCAAGGGAAATAAGTCAACCGAGTAGCCAGATGTAAGAAAGTACGGAAATCAGTAGCCAAGGACCATACACAGAATTCGATCATTATCAAACACATTTCAGGGGACATAGTTCATTGAAACTTTGAATGGGCTTTGCTATAGAGCGCTGTGCATTCCTCCTCGACAGCTTATGCAATATCTGGTCATTCAATACTGCCTTAGGGCTTTTATGTTAGAGGCTAAGACATTTTTCAAACCTGCCAAACATGTTTCCATTTTGTCTGCCCTTTCAGGTGGTGGTCTGAAGACAATGCTGGATGCCATGGAAGTCCCAAGTCATGCTAGGCACCTCCTTTTGCAACTCAACACACAGCGCACCAAGGGCTTTCTCTGCGATGTCATCATCGTGGTGCAGAACGCCCTGTTCCGAGCTCACAAGAACATTCTCGCCGCCAGCAGCCTCTACCTGAAATCCCTGGTTGTCCACGACAACCTCATCAACTTGGACCATGAGATGGTGAGTCCAGGAGTCTTCCGGGTCATCTTAGACTACATCTACACCGGACGCTTGAGCGAGGGAGACCCGGCCTCCCCCGGCGAGCCCAACCTCGGGGCGGTGTTAGCGGCAGCCAATTACCTGCAGCTGCTGGACCTGGTGGCCCTGTGCAAGAAGAAGCTAAAGAGGAATGGGAAGTACTCCTCGCACCCCAGCGCGGCCTTTCTGCCGTACAAGCTGAGCAGCGGCGAGATGGGCAGGGGAAGATTCCGCGTGCCCACGCCCGTCATCCAGCCGTGTTTCCCCGGGGCGGTGGGCAACAGCCACACGCCGCGCGGCGGCGGCGGCGCCCTGGACGACCTGCCCCAGCACCAGCTGCCGCGCCACGCCGGGGAGCTCTACGCGCCCATCTCCGGCGCCCAGGTCTACTCCGCCCTGCAGCAGGGCCTGCCCTCCCAGCCGGGCCTGCGCCTCCCGTCCTCCGAGAGGAACTGCTCCCCCATCTACGGCCTGGACCTCTCCAAGAAGAGCCCCGGCTCCCACTCCCAGCACACGCCGTCCCACGCCCACCTGAGCCACTCGCACCACCCGGACGACGAGGCCGGCGGCCGGCCGCACAGTGGACGCGACAGCCCCATGCTGGTGTCCAACCACTCCGACAAGATGGAGACCGGGGACCACCCGGGGGGGCCCCTGACCCCCCACTCGCTCCCGCGCCTCAACCAGCCGCTGGCACCCCACCTCCCCCACCTGCAGCGCTCGGGCCCCCAGAACCAGGAGGCCTACCCCTGCCCGCCCAGCCCCGACACCCCGGGGGACAACGGCGAGCGCGGCCGCGAGCGGGTGAGCGTCTACCGCTGGGTGAAGAACGAGCCGCTGTCCTACAACCCCGAGGACGAGGAGGAGGACGAGGAAGACGACGAGGGCGAAGACATGGCCGACAGGGACAAGGACAACAACCACAAGGGCAACGAGGTCGGCTACCGAGGGGTGGAGGACGGCGAGGACGAGAAGAGCGGCTCGGGGAGCGAGGAGACGGGCAGCAGCGAGGGCCGGCCGTCGCCGCCCGGCGGCATGGGGAGGTACCACGTGCCGTTCGAGCCCGAGAGCTTCGGCGACAACCTCTACGTGTGCATCCCCTGCGACAAGGGCTTCCCGAGCTCCGAGCAGCTCAACGCCCACGTGGAGACTCACACCGAGGAGGACCTGTACAGCAACTCCGAGCTGGGCAACGGCAACGGCAAGGGCAACGGCGGCACCCCCAACGGCCCGCCCAACCACAACAACAACAACAACAACAGCCTGTCCTACCAGGACAGCAAGTCCGGCCAGATGCTGCCGGCGGTGGGCATGGGCGAGATGATGCGGCCGTACCGCTGCTCCAGCTGCGAGAAGTCCTACAAGGACCCGGCCACGCTGCGCCAGCACGAGAAGACCCACTGGCTGACGCGGCCGTACCCGTGCAGCATCTGCGGCAAGAAGTTCACGCAGCGCGGCACCATGACGCGCCACATGCGCAGCCACCTGGGCCTCAAGCCGTTCGCCTGCGACGCCTGCGGCATGCGCTTCACCCGCCAGTACCGCCTCACCGAGCACATGCGCATCCACTCGGGCGAGAAGCCCTACGAGTGCCAGGTGTGCGGCGGCAAGTTCGCCCAGCAGCGCAACCTCATCAGCCACATGAAGATGCACAGCAGCGGGGGCGCGGTGGGCGCGGGCCTGACCGCCGACGGCAAGCTCAAGCTGGACTTCTCCGACGGCATCTACCCGCTGACCAAGTACACGGCCGAGCACCTGGGCCTGAAGCAGGAGAAGGCCTCGGAGCTGCTGGCCCAGGCCTCGCAGCACCTCCTGGACGCCAAGACCATCGAGAGCCTGTACCCGCTGCACAAGCTGGCCGCCGAGCACCTGGGCCTCACGCACGACAAGCTGGACGCCCTGGCCCAGGGCCTGCCTCCGCCGCCCCCGCCGCCCATCCCCGGGGAGTCTCGCACCATCGATCGCTACTCGCCCAGCTAAGGAGGAGCTGGCAAGGGGGAAAGGAGAAATAAATGAATAAATAAAAACAAGAAAGAAATTAAAAAAAGAGCCTGCCAAAGCAACAAGTTTCGGACGAGTCTCGATTGGCATTGTCAGGGACGCCTTTCTGAAATACCGCCTACAGTATTTTTTCAACTCCACTCACCTCAGCTTGTTCTAAAAACCTGCACCTCAGATATAGGAGGCCAAAGAAAGCAATGGCCAAAATAAATGCACACAAAACTTGACTCCAATAAGTGCCTTTTCCTTACCAATTTTGCATCACATGCAGTTGAAAGAAACAAAACTTCCTTAAAGGAGAACTGTTATTTATGTGGTTTTCGACCATGGACACAAACTTAACAACAGTGCAGTATTTATATGACAACAACTCTTTTTTAGCTAAGCCATCGAGCCAGAAAACAAAATTCATAACCAAAAAAAAGATTGTTTTTATTTATTTTTTTCTTTTGTATGTAAAAGAAAGCCAAATGAGAAAATTGTTCAAATGTTACAAATAGTGTTGCAACCACACCCTAAACCTGTGTACTTAGAGTTGTTAGTGTATATATAAAATGAGGAAAAAAAGCACATATGATCAAGATTCAGGGCTTCTGTCCAGGACTGAGAGGGAATTTGGACAAAAGAAAAAGCCTTTGGGATTTTACAGAAATTGGAAGACTGTATTTTTTTTAAAAAAGACTTGACGGAGTACTGGATTTTCTCCTGTACCTCACTTTCCAGCTTTTGCCAGCTCTTCCAGTCAAAAGGGAGCAACAAACTGAAGAGAGAGAGAGAGAGAGTGTTTGTTCCAGCATTTAGGTAATGTGATCTAAGCTTTGTTTTCTGCATTTGTTGCCCAGCCCTTCCAAGCGTTATGTGTAACAGCCCACAACAATAGTAGCGCTATTATTTTTCTAAGCAGTGCCATAGCCTTTTGAACCCTTCAACTTTTTACATCTTATTGTTTAATTCCACTCCTGTCAGAGCACCAAGTGCCTTCAAACTGTTTTTGAAAGAGTAGCTAGTACAACCCTGTGATCTCACAACTGGGAAATCATAGTGCATACCCCGATCATGACATCGTAATCCCCGTTCATGAATTTTAATCCATCTGCTGGGTTAGAGTAAGCATGGGTGTCGCCGCAAAAAAAAAAAAAAAAATTGGGTAATATTTACAACAGGAGGCCACAGCCTTGTGATAGGCCTCGAGAGAGCCTCCAATTTAATCCATGTGTAAACCATGTCTGCCCTGATCAATGACTGTCCAGGGCTGACGAGATAAAAGAGCGATCCTGTTAAAGATCCGTCACGCTATCTGGCGACAGACTGGCAAACAGGCTAAACAGGCGTTTACAAACAGTGGGCGTTAGACGGCCGCATGATTGGCTCGGGAGGGTCCTCCCATTGGCCCCTGGAGCATCTCCACATGACCCCTGTCCGTCTCTGGCCTGGTCTCTCGCTGATACTGTCTAGCTGATGGGAAGGTCTCACGTGAAACAGCCCCCTCAGCACTCTCTGTAAGCCGATAATGTGACAGTCATCTGAACTAGGGGAAAGCGGAGCGCTCCCTCCCGACACGCGTTTGTGTGTATCTGTGTGTGTGTGTGTGTGTGGGAGTGAGGACGCGTGCATGCAGACATAGGGTCGAACAGCATGCTCCAGCTGCTTCACCAATTGTAATCCCTGTGAAATCAACAATTCTCCCTGACAATTTGGGACTGGTGGACTGGCGCGCTCCAGGATTTCATGCCTGTTCTTTGCACCCTGTGATCTAGCCCCACTGTCCAGCCGTCCAGCTCTCTCCACTCCCCGATACTCGTCCATCTGTCAACTGCAATAGTGGGGGCCGCCATACTAGTACGGGATAGCACTGCCGCGCACACACAGGCTGTAACAGAAACTCTCCTCCCAAAGAACCAGTAGGGTATGTAGTTGCAAGCATGTCTTGTTCAAGTTAGCGAGATCAAAACAGACTATGTGTCTCCATATTTTTTAAAGACATTTATTGTAATCTCGTTTCATGCTTAGCCCTAGTAAATTGAAACCACTTTTTCGGGGGGGGGTTTGGAGACTATGGCACTTAAAAGTTTATATCCCAAAGAAAATGCTGGCTGTGTATTTTTTTCTTTTTTTTTTTTTTGATGGAAAAACCGAGAGAGAACGGAGTTTGTTGACCACTAGTGACAATTGCAACCTCAGTAGGTGAATGTGAAGACCAAAGCCATGAATGCACTGTGATTTTTTAAAAAATGTTAATGCATCTGCAAGCCTTACTCAGTAAAAACTGAGACCTGGTAACCAAAATGTGGAAAGGGCACCACAATATAACGCCTTAGTAGAATTCTGAGGGCTTTGAACTGTAGCATGTAAGCATATCTAGGTGTTTTTTTTTCTCCTGTTACATTTTATTTTCACCAAAGCGAAGGGTAACTGGTGTGTACCTCAGGACGGATCCCTCAACGACACAGGGATGTGATGCTTAAGCAACACCACAACAGTTACCACACACACACACACACACACACACACACACACACACACACACACACACACACACACACACACACAGTAGGCTTACAGAAACACACTGCCTCTTCTGGGGGGGACGCTTGTCCTTTGTAAACCTGTGGTTATTTCATGGTAATGAAAATTTGTTTGTTTTCACATTGATTGAGAAATGTTAATATGTGATATTAACTTCTTAACATGAATATGCATTTTTTTCTGTCTCTTTTTGTTTTTAAACTTTCATAAGGTGATGCTATTTTGGACTTAATGTTGACGTTTGTACAAGTGTTGCCAATTTATTCATCTCAATTTTACCATAAACAAAGGACAGATACCTTTTTCACAAATGCACTTAATGTCCTTGCATGCTTCTGCACCCGTAGGTACATTACAAAGTAGGCCACTGGAGCCACACACGCGCACATGCACACACATGCACACACACGCGCGCACACACACTCACACACACACCTCACCTGGACCGTCGCTGCACACTGACATTTCTAGCTGTGATTATTCAAGTGCGCACCATTTCAAGCGTTTCTCTCCAGAAATGGTAAATACTGTAGGGAAGGAGAGTAGCAGAGTCTCTGGCATCTGGCATAGAGCATCATGTTGATTTTTTGGGAGAGGCTCAGGCACCAAAGATGACCTCTGCAAACAAATGAGAGAGATTACGTTTAGAAGAATATAAATACAAATGAAAAACACACTCAGTCATTCAGTCATACACACACACAAACACACACACACACACACACACAGAAAACTTTTACGCAGCCTGGCCCTGTTAGGGATAAGCATTGTGGCTGTGTATTTCCCCACACGCTAAATCACACAGCCGGACCCTTGAGATCTCACCCACAGTTAATTTTACACCGCACACAAAAGCTGTCTGGGCACTGTGGTTTGGTTCTTTTTTTTTTTTTTTAATATCATAAAGAAACCAGAGCTCCGAGTTGAGCAGGGCACAGACGCAGACAATATAACGACTATCTAAACACAAAATGAGCGGTGACCACAGGCATATTAAAACACACAAAGAGAAAGTAAAAGAAACAAAAACAAAAAAAAGAAAGCGCGTGGGGAAACAAACACTGACTTCAATGGTGGGAATATAAATCCCCCTAACCCCCTTTATCATTCATGAAGCAGCCCTCATTGAAAGTCTATCTCTCCTCTTTCCTTCTCACTGTCAGACAAAACCAGAAAGGAGACCCCGAAAACCTTTCCGTCGCAGCTTCAAATCTGTGGAGGAAAGGGGGAGTGATATCCATTTCTGATGGCTTTAGCCTGAGACGGTCTCTGAAATGGTCTTGTATGTATGTGTGTGTGTGTTTGTACGTGTGTGTGTGTGTGTGTGTGTGTGTGTGTGTGTGTGTGTGTGTGCGTGTGTGTGTGTCGTGGACTAAATTTAATTTGTTTATGTACATGGGCTGTTTTAGTGTGATGTGCCAGAGAGTCATCAGTTAATGCAAGCTTTGGGAATGGTGTCTGTGAAGGAGGAAGGCTGTGTGATGTTTTGGGGGGTGGGATGGGAGGAGTGTGAAGGGGGGGGGGGTGAACTCTTGGCTCGGTGGTAGCAGCAAGCAGGATGTGTGGTGTATTTCTGCTCGAAACTAGATAGGGAGATGCAGATAGCTAAAGTGGGAGTTAAACAGAGACAGAGAGAAAGAGAGAAGGGGGGGAGAGGGAGGGAGGGAAGAGAGTGACAGTGAGAGGAGAGAGACTGGAGAGAGTTCAACGGGTGGACCTCGGCTAGGGAGAACCGGTCCAACTTCTTGTCCAAACCTCTCCATTCAGAAAAGACAACGCAGAGCCGGCCCCTTCTGTTCTCGACCCAGAGCTCCGCTCCTTCTCCCTTTACTGTGAACCAGGCGTGCGGAGGTGACTGACAGCTTACGGTGGTCCATTCTATCCCCCTTACTAAGCCTTTTGGTCATCCTGGGTCACGGCAAGGAGAGGATGACTACGGCGATGGAGGAGGGCACTGGGGGGATTTCTTACTCACTGCCCAGTGAGCAGCGGCAGAGTGTGGGGTGGGGTGGGGTGGGGGTGCTTATTCACTCCTGCTGGGTTTCAGGATTTAACAAGAATTCAAGCATTAAATGAAACCACAAACAAGAGAGTACAGAGAGAGGGAGAGAAACAGAAAAAGAGAGAGTGTGTGTGAGAAGGGAAGAGATAAGAAAGGGGGGATGAGAGGACATCTCCTGAGGTGTTTAGAGTATGCTAACTTATTTGTTGTTTCAACAAACAAAAATGGCAATGCAGAAAGAAAAAAAAAAGATTCCAACTCTTGGCAACGAGCAAAGTGTGGTCTAAGATTGAACTAGGACAAATTGATTACAGCTATGCAGGATGCAAAAGCACCAGCACATACTGATTTGGTAGTTTAAAGTAGGCTATTTTTTAATATATATCAACTGGCATTAAATGTTTTGTGATGTCACGGTTATTTTTTGATAGTGTTACATTTCATAACTAGGGGCAGTCTTAAACTTCTACAAAATTTAAGAAAAACTAAGTTGGATCATTTTAAAAAGATATGACAGAATGTGTTGCAATGTCATATTGTTGGACAAACTCAGGACCCTTAACTTGTTTATCAATGAGCATGTTCATGTTCACATCTTATCTCAAGCTCCTCAAATAATTTTCTCAGAAATGTTATCATCACAATCATGGCACACTTGGTCTTTTCTCACACCAGGCTACACTGATAAGAGCAGTCGTGCTACAAATGCTCCCCCATTACAGGGGCCAGGCACTTAGCTTGATGCTTAAATTGATGAGATAATGATGTGTGTACAGATAGCAAGGGCTCTGAGTCAAACGGAGAGCTGCTAGGCCTGGCAAGAAGCAGAAGAGCTGGGTGGGTCTATGCACCTGACCGGTTTTGTTTTTTCCTTCTTCTGTCTGTCCCGGCGGCAATCAACCCAGGAGAGAGAGAGAGAGAGGGGGCGAGCGCCGGAGGTTGGGAGTGAGAAGTGGGGGAGAGAGAGTTTTGACACTTTCAAGGGTCCTTATCACATCCAGCTGTTTCGCATTTGGTCTTAAAATGTGTGCAGTTCTGGAGAAATCATTGAATCATGATTTTATTCACTTCATGACTACTCAACTCCCTGGAACAGGATCCTTAGTTTTCATCGCTTTCTCCGCTCCATCCTGCTCACTCGCCTGCCCTCAGTCTCCCCTTTCTCTTTCCCTCCCTCTTTCATTACTGGCGCTCCTCACAGAACTGTTCTGAATCACCCCCCCTCCGGCTGATCCTCAACACCGACCGCTAGCCCACACCCCCAGCTCACGACGAGGGCCCCAGCTGTTTTTCATGCGGCAGAATACAGTTGTCTAAATGTTTAGGCGAATAACTACCCTTTCGTAGCGCGTCCATCGACATCCAGCATCGGGAACGTTACTGCGCGTTCTAATGCAGAAAGAGACGGCTCAAATAAACACAAGGGAACGCTTTTGTCTCTGTTTATGATAAACAAAAACACGTCTGTAAAAAAAATAAGCCTACGACTGTTTCCAAAGTTTTAAAATATAAATTGTGAATATGCAAACAGCAGAAACGTGAGGCGATAACGATGCTATAACAGCGAATATAAATGGCACAATCCACGTCTCTCTCATTTTGTGAAATGAGAATAGAGGGGAGCGAGCAGTGTTTGAAAAAGCCCCCACCAACCGGGAACAATCCACTAAACTTGCTCTTGTTGTGTGCTTGACATCATTTCAGGAAACAGCTCTGTCATTCACAGCCTGTCAATCGGCACAATAGCATATCACTTTGACCCAGCTCGCTCTCAACAATAAAGCAGAGGAGCTATTTCTATTTGAAACCGAAGCCCCCTGTTAAAGCGTTCCTTGAGTGGCATTGAGTTATGGCCTCGAAGCGGCTCAAATTTTCATTTACATTTCGGAGCCCGTGCCCTAAGCGTCCGTATCGTTTTACCAGGCCCTCAAATTATCACCCCATCTCGCCATGACAGGAACAAGCTCTCTTTGTGCTTTGCTAGATGGGGAGTCGTGGCTGCCGATGTCTTCTTCCGAGTGTTTAGTTTGGAGCGTCCACGCCTCTGTCCCTGCTCCAGCGTTGAAACAGAGGCAAACCAAAGCGCTGATTAACCGACTAGATAGCTTATGTGTCTGCATATGAGTGGATGGATGACATACGACTTTCTGTTAAGACTTTGTTTTGAGACGACTTCTGATTTTTTTTCCTTGCTCTTTTTTTGCGTCGTCGTTCCTAAATGTATGGTAGACCACATGCCATAACTTTTAAATACAATGCAATAGCCTATAGCCAAATACCAAAAACAAAATGTAAACCACTAAAACGTCCAACATTTCGGAGGCACAACAGTCTGAGTGCCTGATTTTAATCTGTCACTGATAGTCACACATGGATACACACACAAGCATGCACCATATCCGTGCGCACGCCCATGTACAAACACACACACACACACACACACACACACACACACACACACACACACACACACACACACACACACACACACACACACACACACACACACACACACACACACACACACACACACACAGCTGGACAGCAGACTGCTCCGTCACTGCGCCCTGTTCCAGATTAGGTCAGATTTAATTAGCCTATCCAACCCCTTTTGGAGTGTCGGTTCTGCTTTAAAAAGTCATTAGTAAAGTAGAAGCCGCGGTACTGACGGACTGCTCCCAACATTCACACCGAGAGGCCCTCCAGAATGTAACTGAATTATACACACACACACACACACACACACACACACACACACACAGTATTTAAAGAGGAACCAAATCATTCAGCAATGTTAAGAGGGGAGATTCACCAAAAATCACGCAGTACTGCCACATACTTCTTTGATTATATTTTCCACCTTCCTTTCTTAGTTTTGATGAATTCATTTCCTGCATAACACACAGCCACAAAAGTGCTTTCTTGACTTAAGTGACTTAAACACAAAAATGGCAATAACAAAAAAATGAACTTGTATTTTTCTACATTACAACCGTCAACCGTTTTTAATTACTTTTAGTGAAATGAATGTATTTATTGCATGTCAAGTTGTTTTATAAGATTTTTGTATAAATTTCAACTGTGGATTCTTAAAATTATTTCTTTTAATTCCACTGTCTATGAGTGATGTGGATCGGGCTTTTATTTTTCTTAAAAGCCATTGTGAAAAAAATGTCATGTTTTGTTTATATCTACATTCTAAATCAACTTGGCAATAAAACGAATTGCATAATGGTTTCACAAAATCTGGTCTCTCCTTTCCAATTTTATTGTCATCTTTGGCCAAGGGCAACTTGATTAATGGCAAACACCACGGACCGCATTCTCTCCTTTCACGTGTAGTGAGAAAAGCAAAACTCCCAGTAAAGCATGAGAAGATTTGTATTGGGTTCGGTGCAGGAATCCCTTTACTGTAATGTGTGTGTGTGTGTGTGTGTGTGTGTGTGTGTGTGTGTGAGAGAGAGCACGGCAGTCGCTGAGGGATGGGCTATCTCGCCCCCAGTGCCTTTTAAACAAACAGCCATACGGCACACTGTGTATACTGCATGAAGGGCGAGCTTCATCATACTGAGTTACAAAGCCGTTCCACATACTGTACTGTACGGCAGATACTCTATGCAATTCACTGGGCTGATCAGGGACTGTCTGCCGAGCCCAGGAGAAAGACTTCAGGAGAAACAGGAAAAACACAAAACACAAACACACGGGAAGAAACGTATACATGGATGTACGCACACATGCACACACACACACACAGAGACATATATACACACTCAGACAATGACACATACACACACAAACATACACACACACATTCACTCTCTTTCTCTTTAACACACACACACATTCTATCTCTTTCTCTCTCTCTCTCTCTCACACACACACACACACACACACACACACATACATTCTATCTCTTTCTCTCTTTCTCTCTCTCACACACACACACACACACACACACATGTACAATGAGCTCAAGAGCAGAAAATGAAATCATGTAAATTCAAGGAAATATCAAAAATATGTAATCACATCCAGAACACTGCCACGTTTTCCTCATTTGAAAATGTGAATAAGAGGGAGAGAGAGAGCGAGAGAGAGGGACCAAAAAAGAAGTAACGCGAGCATTTCTGAAAGCTGTAATGAAGTCATAAATCTCAAGAAAACAAGTAGGGGCAGACT
>NC_085006.1:10167295-10169795 GCF_963854185.1 Sardina pilchardus | reverse complement strand
TGTGTGCGTTGTGTGTGTGACACGGTGTCACCAGGGGTGAGAGGGCGACGTGTCGCTCCTCCTGGCCTTGTGTGCCTGTGTGTGTGCCTGTTTGTGTGTGTGTATGTGTGCCTGTGTGTGTGTGTGTGACACAGGCCGCCCCTTGAGTGGGGTAGTGCATGCTCACTGTAAACAAACCCGCCTCGCTGTTGCAGCGGGGTGGGGGTTGGGGGCCAGTCAAAAATGTAAACGTGCCCCAAGACAAGCCCTAGATATCCGCTGCCGGATGCTAATGCACGCTCTCACTGGCATATTTCTGCCCCCCCCCCGACCCCTACGGCCCCCCCCCCGCGCGCCCGATGCAGCAGTCCCAGACCCAGCGTCCGCCGCCCCCACTGTCTGCCTGCCCTGCGCGGAGCATTCCTCTGCAGTGAGAATCACTTCCTGCTCCGTGCGGCCCGGCAGAGCACATCCCCGCGGCCCGCCGGAGCAGCCGGCCGCGCTAGCGCTAGCGCACCGCACCGCACCACAGGGCCCGGCCCCCGATCAGAACCCTGGCTGGACCCAGCAGCACCACCTCCCCCCCCCCACACACACACACACACACACCCCCTCCTCTTCCTTATGGGACTCCAGGGGGGGACCAACGACCCACTACAGAGCTGGAGGAGGGAGAGGAGGATGAGGGGAGGGGAAGGGGGTGGGGGGGGTCCAACTGGTCACCATTGTTTTCAGTCTGAAACGAGAGGCTGCTGGAGAATGGGGGGTGGAAGGCACAGCAGGGGTAGCGTAGAGGTGAATGAGAGGGAGGGGTGGTGGAGGGGTTAAAATTAGCAACACTACGCTGTTCAGACGGATGTGTGCTAGCTGTTAGCCTTTGCACCTCTGTGCCTGTTACTGTACTGTACTGGGCCTTTCATGTCGGGGCTGCAGAGCAGCGGTGACGCGGCCGCGTCTGTTGTGTGTGGTTGCTGGGATGCAGAGGAGGGTGGAGCCAACGCTGCCATGCCACAGCGGGCGTGTGTGTGTGTGTGTGTGTGTGTGTGTGTGGGGGGGCAGGTTGGTGGCGTAAGGGTTAAGTGGGTCCATGTGAAGGGTGGTGGTGGTGGTGGTGGTGGTGGTGGTGGCGGTGGAATAGAGTGGAGAGGGTGGGGAGGTGGAGGGTTGCGGAATGTCTTGGCTGTTTCCTGCGGGCTGCCCAGCCCTGACCTGCTGGCCCAGGCCCCGCAGCACACACACGTAGACAGCTGACCCTCACTTCCTCTCAGACAGCGACACCCCCGTGGCTCCGCACACACACACACACACACACACATACAAACACAATGTCCCCAGCAGAGTTAGTCCCCCACACCATCCCCCCCCCACCTCCCAAAAAAAACACACACGCTCCAGGGCTTGTAGCCAGGCAGTCCCACCACACCCCCGACCTCACACAGATGGCTCGGCCTACAGGTGCTCCGTGGCCAAACATCACCTCCAAAAACCATGCCAGTTCTCCACGGCCAATCACACCACATAACCAGCTCACATTCTACCCCCTGACCCCCCCCCCCCCCAAAAAAAAACCTCAGGGGGGCTAACCCCCCCCCCACCCCCCTCTCGACGTGTGCGTCCGTGGCATGTGGCCGCAGGTTCAGTGGGTACACTTGCTCTGGCGGCGCAGGCCGGCGAAGGGAACATCTGTGCTCGCCGCTCCTCCGCCCGGAAGCAGCCAGGAAACGGCCCCCGAGTCCGTCACAACAATGAAGGTGGGCCAAGCCATTCTACTCGCCGTGTCGCTTTATTACAATTTTCCTCTTTCCACTTTTACATGTGTGTGTGTGGGCGTGTGTGTGTGTGTGTGTGTGTGAGAGACTGTGTGTGTGTGTGAGCCTGTGTGTGTGTGTGGGCGTGTGTGTGCGTATGTGAGTGGGCGGGTGTGCATGTGGGCGTATGTGTTTGTTTACGTGTGTGTGTGTGTGTGTGTATGTGTGTAATGGAGAGTCTGTTTTCTTCATCAACATTGTGGCCGTCCCCAAGTCCCTGTGTGTGTGTGTGTGTGTGTGTGTGTGTGTGCCTGCGGCGTGGTGTTGTGTACGTGTCGGAGGTGGTGTCTGGTGCGTTGCGTGTGGCGGTCGTGGCCCCCCCCCTCCTCATGGCTCAGGCCTGATGTCATGCCAGAGGTGACGTGTGGGGCAGGGACAGACACACAGACACGGAAGAGCCCCGGGGGGCATGCAACCCCAAACAAACACACACACACACACACACACGCACGCACACATGAATACATTCACTTCCTCACTCACACACACACACACACACACACACACACACACGCGCGCACACACGCACACACACACACACACACACACACACACACACACACACACACACACACACACACACACACACACACACACACACACACACACACACACACTCACAATTAATCTCTTTTCATCCAACTCACCTACACATACATAGGACACACACAAACACACACGATTAAGAATGTCTAGTGGGATGTCTAGTTCTT
>NC_085006.1:10152295-10157295 GCF_963854185.1 Sardina pilchardus | reverse complement strand
CCATATGTCTTTGTCCCCTTTCCTCTCTCTCTCTCTCACCCTCTACCCCTGAGTACATACAGACATCACTGCTAGATCAGCAAGAAAGCCCTAGTCAAATGTACAGTATGTCTATAACATACGTCCCCCCTCTTCTCAGTTTACCTCACCGTAGAGTCATAAGGGTCTCCTCTCCTGCCTGTGGTAGTGCAGCGGTAGTCTGCACTCATCTCAGCGATGACAGAACCAACCATCACTGGGGCCCTCTGCTCGGAAGGTGAGCTCCATCGAACCGGGTGCTCATGGCCTTCCCCTGAGGGCTGTGTGTGTGTGTGTGTGTGTGTGTGTGTGTGTGTGTGTGTGGGGTGATTGAGCGACATCAAGAGGGGGGTTATGAGCTAGTTTCCTTCTCTTTGGAAACCCCAGCTGTGGATGTGGGACTGGGGGGGGGGGGTGGTCGGATAGGGGGACTCTTTGGGTGTCGACACTGAGGTGAACCCAAACAGCGGCTGGCAGGCGGCGGTGTTAGTCATGTTTTATATGAACCGAGTGTAATGGTAATCCCTCTCAGATCTCATAATGGAGGTGCGGTACCCATTTCCACATTCTGAGGGAGTTTTTTTTTTTGGGGGGGGGGGGGCAGAGACGTTTTTATGTCAGCCCAGTAATCATGTGCAGCGTGCGAGAGCCGTAAGCCGTGATCTGCGGCGCGGTGCGGCCCAGCTCTGCTCCCCTCCAGAGCTCAAAACCATCTGCGGGAGCCAATAAAAGGGACACGGCCAGGGCGTGTTATTAGCCGCGGGGTGCGCTAGCCCCGGCTACGAGTGGCTACGAGCGCTATCGGAAAAACAGATCTGATCGGTCACCCCGACGCTTTTTTGATCCGGGGGGGCCTTTCGGGGGTATACTGTACGTGTGTGTGTGTGTGTGTGTGTGTGTCTGTGTGCGTGTGTGTGTGTTCTCTGAGAACGTTAAGTTGAGTCTGTACTCAACAGCACTAGATCCAGCGTAAGGCCTAGCAGAGCTCTGCTACACGACTACATATGACTAATGCTACACGTGGGGGGTATCCCACCACCGAGCCGACCGCAGAAACATCCAGAAACCATCTGCGCGTCGGCCTGTGTGGTCAACGGCGGAGTGAAGCGCTAATGACAGGACTCGCCGAGCGCAGCTGACGGCGCGCCAGCTGACAGGCTTTGCAGGCTGAGCGCGAAAACAGAGTCCACTGGCGTCCACTCGGGCACTTAAAAGGGTCAGAGGGAGAGAGAAAAGGGAGATTACAGTGGACAGTGTGGCAGAAGTGCAGTGCTGCCCCCTGCCCCCCCCACACCCTTCCACCCCTCCACCCAACCAACAACCGCCCCACCACACCAACAACCGCCCCCACCCTAATGCCCCCCTCCGCCCCCGCGCCCTGCGCTGGCAGAGGGGAGTTGGCTTGCGCGGGTCACAGCCGAGATGTCACATCCTTATTAGATTACGTGGCGGGCCAATCAGCGAGCGCGGCCCTGAGTTCTGTGAGCGGAGACAGAACGCTCTCTGTGGCATCCAGCGCAGGGCAGGAAGTTGCCAGTCTCTGGGAGATTAAGTCTGCTTCCTCTCCCCGCAGAAACCTCGCCGTGACCCTGCGACCTCGCGACCTTCGCTCTCTCTCTCTCTCTCTCTCTCTGCAGGCATGGCAGTCCTCCAGCACGAGGGCTTCGGAGGCACGGGCACACAGAGGGGGCACTTACACAAGTCCATAAACACACACACACACACACACACACACACACACACACACACACACACACACACACACACACACAGTTATAAATGCCAACACATGAGCACACATTGTGCAGACACAGTAATAATGAAATATGCACTAAACAATAGTGTTTAGGGCTTACGGACAACAAAGTTTACTATTTTGAAAACAAATCAGCATAAAAGGTAGTAATACAGGACTAGCACATTCAGGCACAAATGCACATAAACTCGCATACATACTAGAACAATAAGAGGATCACAAACTCACGTTCCCACGGAAACAAAAGCGTAACCGGTGCACCGTGCATACTGGGCAAGCTGAACATGCATATTGTGCATACGTGGACGCCAGCTCTCGCCCACGCACACACACACATGCATGCATAAAAACCGGCGGACAAAACCTCAGTGAACTCTCTTTGCAAACACACACACACACACTCTCATCCACACACACAGACAGACACACACACACACACACACACGCATCCACACAAACAAAATACATCTCCCTCCCCTCCCTGTGACACTTCAGTTCGATTACAAAACAATATGGTCTTTCCTGGCACCACGCTGGAATGTATTGTTAAAGCATTCAGCAGACACAGGGAGACCATGAATTAAAATGTCAATAGAGTATCCATATACAGCATGCTCTCAGGCCTACCCCCTTCCCCCCCCCCAGCCCCCAATCTTTTCCCCCGCTTGCACCCCCAAACAAATTGTGGCAGTAATTTTTCCCTCTCAGTGAGTTTTACGAGCAGTAATGTGAAGCACCTGTAGCGACACTGGGGCCAGACGAGGGCTGCGGGAGTCTGTCTGTGACCTGGCTCTGACGTCCCTCCGCTGCACGCTGATCACTGCCCGGGCCCGCAGCCCGCCGGTGCACACAGCACATGCAATGCAGCACAGCACAGCATTGGGAGCCTACAGCACAACACAGCACACAGAGCATAGAGCAGCACAGAGCATAGATATGGCAGCACAGCACTGGGAGCCCACGCTACAGCAGAGAGCATAGAGCACAGTGCATACAGGCCCACGCTACAGCACAGCACAGAGAATAGATCCCACACCACGACACAGCACAGAGAATAGAGCCCACACTACAACACAGCACAGAGAATAGATTCCACACTACAACACAGCACAGAGAATAGATCTCACACTACAGCACAGCACAGAGCATAGAGCAGAGAGCCCACAATAAAGCACAGCACAGAGAATAGAGAATAGATCCACAGCAGTGCACAGCAGCACAGCACAGCATAGCAATGGGAGCCAGCGCTACATCACATCACAGAGCATAGTGAAGCACAGAATAGCACACAGCAGCACAGCACAGCATAGGGAGTCCATGCTACAGCACAGAGAACAGATGCAGCACAGCACACATACAGTACATTACACTACAATACAGCACAGCAGCACAGCATTAGGAGCCAGCACAGAGAACAGAGTTAGCACAGCATTGAGAATATAGTAATCACAGGACAGGACAAAGTATAGACAAAGTACATTACAGAGATATGTGTATGGTGTAGCACACTACAGCACAGCAACATATACATGCAGAATAAAATAAAAGAACAGCACAGTCCAGTATGGATGTAAAGCACAGCATAGATTCAGAGCAATACACCATTTCAGTTCATTACAACATAAAGGTAGCACGGCCTTATACTGTATGTCGCAAATGGCACACACCCAAATAGGAGGTAGTTATTATTGGGAAACACTACTACAGCACAACTGAGAGTATTGGAGAACCCTACAGCAGTGACTTTGCCCAGAAAAAAAGAATAGCAGTTGCGACAGAGGGCAGAACCAGCAAAATCTCTTTAGCTGTAAGAAACACAAAGGACTCATATGCATTTCAACGTTCCCTGAAACCATGCAGCACCCCGTAATGTGTATTACGGGGGCCTTAATGTGGAAACAGGCTCCCCTAATTTCTCTCTAATCTGCTGGTATGCGGTAGCCAACCCCATCATTATGCCGGAGTTCATGCACTGCCGTTCGTGCTGCTTCTTGGCCGACACCAGTGGATTTCTCGGTGATGGTAGGGCCCATAGGTACAGCACATACTGTAGCAGCTACAAGGATCTCAGCCAGGACGTTAAAACACTCAAAGGACAGCAGGCCAGGCACAAGCACCACAGCTCAGAACTGGCCATACAGACATAAATCACCACAGAGGAGTGGGTTGCACAGATATGCACACAATGGCACCGATGACAGAATTACTGGGCAATTTATTCTGTGTGACAACTAATTATGTTTGACCATTTGTTGAAAAGGGTAACAAACCAACCAAGAAATGACTGGTAAAATCAATGCACGATTAATAACAATTAGAATGATTAAATGTTTATTGATGTGGACTTCAATAGGTTTTTTCGCATTAACTTAATGCAACTTATACTTGACGTTAATCATAATTAATTTGCAAACATGAACAAACCACAAATTCTGGTATTTACATTTACTTTTGGTAGATTAAACTGCTTAAAATGGAAGTTAATGAGTCACGTTCATTACTACATTGAGTAATGCAAGAGATCTTTTAATGGAAACCATTACCTCAAAAGAGTTCAAACCAGTGCAGAATGAACACAAGCTGCAGACATGCATAACTAATAAAAATGGCCGCACTAGAGGAGGCTGCAGTGTGTTCGGATGATGCATGCCACATGGGGGGTATGTGGTTAGGGTAATCACCTAAGGATTGTGATGCAGGCCGCATGTGTGGTCGCTGTGGCGTTCTGTGTCATCGCCGCGTGATTATTGAGATTTACTGTACAATGTAGGCCCCTCGATGGGGCGAAAGCCGCGACAAAAATGTTATCGGGCTGAGCGTGCACAGTGGCACTGCGCCCTGCAGTGAAGCTCTGCACAGACACACACACACACACCAAGCAAAACACAGTGCTCATAAACACTGCTCACAGACAGGGCATGGCATTGGAGCAGACAGACAGACCTACTGTGCGGAAATCACTGGAAAGGAACCAGTATGAAACAGACTTGACAGCAAAGTTAGAGGGTGATAAGTTAGTACTAAGCTGGGGCATTGTGTTCAGTGAGAATCTCTGAGTATGTTGCTTGTGACATTAGTCATGTCTTCATCAGGACAGTGTATTGTGAGTGTATTGTGTGTGTGTGTGTGTGTGTGTGTGTGTGTGTGAGTGAGAGAGAGAGAGTGTGTGTGTGTGTATGTTTGTGTGTGAGAGAGAGAGTGTGTGAGTGAGAGAGTGAGAGCATGT
>NC_085006.1:10142295-10144795 GCF_963854185.1 Sardina pilchardus | reverse complement strand
AGCGCCTCTCCCTGGCGTGCGAGCGCAAGTGCACCAAACACGTCCACAATGAAGGCATCGAGTGCCAGCGCAACACCAGCAGCAGGGCCACATGGCAATCTCCATCCCCAGCTACTGCACTCCACAGGAGAGAGAGAGAGAGAGAGAGTGGAGGAGGAGAGAGAAAATGAATGCATGCCCACACAAGCCAGTGAGTTAAGAGAGAGAGAGAGAGAGGGGGGGAGAGAGAGAAAGAGAGAGAGAGAGAGAGTGAGAGAGAAAGAGAGTAGAAGAAAAAAAAAGAGTTTGGGCTTATGAAACACATAAAACTTTCACAAGGTGTTAATAATTCAGCAGAGAGAGTGGCGACCAGGCCCAGCACAGGGGCATCATTTTCCATCATTACTGCTTCCTGCGCGTATAGCGCCGCGTGCCGCCACACGGCTAATGGTTTTCGGGTAGCGGAAAAGTAGGGCACTTTTCAAAAGTGCGAACTACCCCAACGGTATGCAAGGCAGCCCAGGCACTATACCCCTCTGCATTTTGCACTGAGCCCCTCGCTAAGCGCTGCAAGTGCTAACCGCTATCGGTGCCAAGATAATTAGAGGCTTGATAGCGGGCTAAGCGCTAATGCTATGAATTCCCCTGATGACATGTCATGACAAGGCAGTAGGATATCTTTGGTCTGTGCTGAATAAAGGAGTGTGTAAACTTAGCACACCTGAGATTTGTATAGCTGGGAAGAAAACAGACGGAGGGGGGGGGGGAGTAAGGAACGGAGGATGAGCAAAAGAGAGGGAGGGAGAGAGAGAGCAAGAGAGAGAAAGAAAAGTTGAAACTGATGAGCGCTCCTTTTTTTCCCTGAGGGCGATGCTGGCACAGAGCAGGGCTAATCTGACTACTTACACTGCCACATGTGCAGAGGAATGCTGCCAGCAACCCACACACACACACGCGCACACACACACACGCACGCGCACACACGCACACACACACACACACACACACAAAAACACACACAACCACATGCAGAGAGGAGGAAAAAACAGATTCATGTACACACTAATGCACGAAAACACACAACAACACAAATACAAATAATAGAATAATAGAATAACAACCATTTAAACACAAAATTGCAAACATAAAAACTCACACACACACACACACACACACACACACACACACACACACACAATCAAATGAAGCACACCCACTGACACACACAAATGGTTTACACATACTTTTATTTTGGCACATTTTTGGATCTGTGTCAGTGCCCACATCATTGCAGCAAGGTTCCTGGCAGGGTGAGCCCTCCACTCCCCAACACACACACACACACACACACACACACACACACAAACATACACACACACTTACACTTTTGACTTTTGCATGGCATGCCCTATCTGACTGCCCACTTTCAAAATCACATATATGGTTTGTGGTAAACTGGAGCCAGACACACACACACACACACACACTGAAAGGTTGTGTGTATGTATGTGTGTGTGTGTGTGTGTGTGTGTGTGTGTGTGTGAGTGAGTGTGTGTGTGTGAGAGAGAGAGAGAGAGAGAGAGAGAGAGAGAGAAAGAAGACAGAGAGCAGGAGGAATGCGTTGCGCTGTGATCTGGGCACACCGTGTGTGGGAGGAGAGCAGGGTGGCAGTGGGGCTCCAGCCATGGCAGTAAGGGAGAGAGGGAGAGAGGTAGAGAGGGAGAGAGGGAGAGAGGGAGAGAGGGAGAGCAGGAGACGGAGGAGGACCCAGGCCACTCAGAGCCAGAGGCCGACCCAGAGCCAGAGCCTGTGTCTGGGGCCGCTCTCCTCCACATCTGGGCCCTGCACACAGCTGCATGGAGCTCTCACTCTCTCTCTCTCTCCCGCCCTCGTTTGCTCTCCCTGGGCCCAGTCACACTCACACTGAAGTGAGTATGCGTATGTGTGATTATGTGTGTGTCTGTGATTATCTTTGTGTTTGTGTGTATGTGTGTGTGTGTGTGTGTGTGTGTGTGTGTGTGTGTGTGTGTGATGTGTGAACACATGACTGTATGTGTCAATGTGGGTGTTGTTGTAATATTGTCTGAGTGTCCTTTTGTTTGGGTGTGAGGGTGGATATGTGTCGAAGAGACATGAGAGCTTTTGTATGTGTCTGTGTGTACTGTATGTGTGTGTGTGTATTCCTATGAATGATGGGAATGTGTGAGTGTGCTGCCTAAAACACACAGACTATCATGAGAACATCCACACTTGCATGTGAGGTTGACCACATCTTGTGTGACAAACACACGTTGGAGAATATGAGTGTGAGCATGTTGTCATGATAGCACCTAAGCGCTCTACATGTCCACTGTGTCCACATTTTTTGTGAGAATGACTTGTTTTTTTGTGTGTGTAGAAATTTGGGTGTGCATGACACTATATAGGTGTGTGTTTTTCAGAACTAGATGGATATAGATTCTTGTGTGTGCGTGACTGTGTGTGTGTGTGTGTGTGTGTGTGTGTGTGTGTGTTCACACGT
>NC_085006.1:10129795-10132295 GCF_963854185.1 Sardina pilchardus | reverse complement strand
GAGGAGGACTCTCCACTCAGATTCAGGGTTTTATGGTCTATTTGTTAAGGTCGGGCAAAAAGTACCAATTTCGCTGCCCTGTCCTGGATTTTTTTTTTTTCTGATGGGTTTAGCTATATTATGCATGCACACCGTTCGAATCAAATTGTGAATTATGTGGGTGTAGTCCCCTTCTAGAAAAAAATAGACGTTTTCGGACCAGTTATAAGAACTACCC
Organism: Sardina pilchardus; assembly: GCF_963854185.1. Taxonomy (NCBI): domain Eukaryota; kingdom Metazoa; phylum Chordata; class Actinopteri; order Clupeiformes; family Clupeidae; genus Sardina; species Sardina pilchardus. The sequence continues at coordinate 10,132,078 of NC_085006.1, read as the reverse complement.
ACAGTGGAAGGACCTCCTAGAACTACGCTAGAATGCTTCCTCCTCCTCTAAAAGCTTAGACAAATAACATTAACACTGCTAACCACGTAACATGCTAAACGAGAAAACAACATTAGAATTCTCAACATGTCTGGTCCGAAGAGAATAAAATAAACAAAAATAGAATGCTCAGCCGCCAGTGCTATATTGAATGATTGCATTCACCAACTGCGTCTTATTCATGTAAACATGACTACCGTTAGCAGGCATGACTACTGCTAGCTTGTGTCCAACAAATCGATCACAGCTGTACAAACCACAACAAGAAAATTTTCTGTTCTATATAATATATAGAACAGAGGTCATTCAAAACTTTGTGAAAAGCAGTAAATGAATGTGCTGTGGTGATGTCATTTTTCAGTGAGGTACAGTAGGCCCATGTCAACCACCCGCCAATGGCGACTCACTGACATCATTTATTTAATTTGCCAACATAGGTTTCACTCGCATTTGGCAAGTTGGGCCCTGAAACGATCCCTCGCTCTCTCCCTCGCCATCCATCAGTCTCTCTCTCTCTCTCTATCTCTCTATCTCTCCACTGCTCTTTCTCTGTCCCTCTCACCGTAATCCCTTTCTTTTCTCAGACGAATGTTCCCCGAGCGTGGTGACACATTGACTCCTGGACGGCACTCGCACACTCACACACACACACACACACACACACACACACACACACTCACACACGCACGCAGGCAGTCAGGCAGGCAGACGAGGGGACCATTAGTCTCGGAGACGTGTGCTCCAGGACTCACGGGCTCGCCGCTCCGCAGGCACCTGGGGAACGGCATAAAAATGGAAAAATGGCGTCCCGAAGCATGTTTAGTCTGCGCCGCGCGCGGTGATAAGTCCCATGAACGGCCACAGACAGACGTGTGAAGGGCGAGACTGTCAGCCCAGCGCCGCTCAGAGCCCGGCCTGCGGAAGATCCACCGCCATCACAGACAGAGAGAGAGAGGGAGGGAGGGAGGAAAGGAGGGAAGGAGGGAGGGAGAGAACGAGGGAGAAATGAGGCGAAGAGAGCGGGAGGGGAAGATAAAGCAAAAGAACGACTGCGCAAGAGACGTATAAAAAGACGGGAGTCCCCTTTAGTGCATTTCTTCCATATCTGCCACGAATCAGTATGCCGAGTGTCCACGGCCCGCTAATGAAATGTAAACTGTTATCAGCTCCGCAGCCAACCCCTTGGGCTGGGATGGAAACGAGATACTAAACCCAAGACAGTGATTCACACGTCCAACTCCATCTTGGTGTGAGGTCACGCAGACAAACAAACAAGCTGTCACACTCTCGGACAAGCCAGTAAATAGACAGACAGACACACTGACACACACACACACACACACACACTCGCAGACACACACTCACACGCAGACGCGTACTCCTACGGTGGTGGAGAGGGAGCTGAGGTAGAGGACAGTGGTGCTGGGACGTGAGAGGGAGTGGACCCACACCCAGGCCCTCTGACACAACTCTCTGCCAGTAAACAGTCAGCCAGCCAGCACTTCCTGGAACAGCACCACCAAACAGCTGTGCGGCCCAGCGGCACCCACTCTCCCACATACTGTGGCCCTGTCACACACACACACACACACACACACACACACACACACACACACACACACACAGATAGAGAGATAGAGAGATAGAGAGAGAAAGAGATCATATAATGAATTCACAAAAACAAGGATGTTCCTAGAAACTAATTTCCCCATTGACTAAACAGAAATTTAATTTCAGACTATAATCGATAATAGTTTAATAAATATGAATATCTGACTGGCCTAGAGAAAAAAACTCTCTCTCTCTCTCACACACACACACACACACACACACACACACACACACACACACAGTGACCATCTCATGACCTGTGTTTCATGCGAAAACCATCCAACATTTAAACCAATTTCTAAAAAAGCAAACACCTGTTATGATCTGATCTCTTGCATACATGTACACACAAACAAACACACAGACAGAGATAGGTGTGTTTGACGTCACCCCCACACACCAAAAACTTCATGGGAAGGCTGATAATCTATCTCGGCCCTGTGTATCAGTGATGTCCTCTCATGGTAGCTATCTGCCAATGACTACACACCACCTCCTCACTTTACTGAAGAGATGAGAGAGAGAGAGAGAGAGAGAGAGAGCAAGAGAGAGAGAGAGAGAGAGAGAGAGCAAGAGAGAGAGAGAGAGAGAGAGGGAGAGAGAGACAGAGAGAGACAGAGAGCTCCTTTAATG
>NC_085006.1:10117295-10124795 GCF_963854185.1 Sardina pilchardus | reverse complement strand
CAGTTATGTTTTTTTTCTCTTCTCTCTCTCTCTCTCTCTCTCTCTTAACGACTCAAAATCGCTCTCACTCCACCTCTCCCCGTTTTTCCCTCCCTCCTTCCGTCTCTCTTTCTCTGTGTCCCTCGCTCCTTTATCAGAGCTCTCTGCCTTCTGCGTGAACTGTGCGCTGGGCGGGCCTGGGAGGCCAGGGCCAAATGATCTAATACCCATGCGCTGAGTCTCCCCTCCGCACCGCTCCGCACCGCTCCGCTCCCAAAGGCCGACTGAGCCGCCACGGTGCCCCCTGTCCCGGGTCGTCCGCCGGGCCCCGCCGGCAACGGTCACCCGCCGGCCGGGCTGCTGATAACGCCGGCCGAGAGTGCATATGGATGCACACACACACACAAGCAAGCACAGACACCGGTCCTGCACAACGGATTCCTAACGGTGCACACTCCCAAAACCACAGCCGGCGAGCTCCCGTGGGAACCTGAGCTGCTCTGACACACACACATACAGACACACACACACACACACACACACACACACACACACACACACGCACACACAGACACAGACACACAGAGAGAGAGACACACATATACACATACAATCCATCATGTGTGAGGCTGTAATCATTATCGCCGGTGGTGGACAGCGTAGATAGTTGTAAAAGATATCAGTGTTCGATGCTGTGTTTATACAAATGCAGCGTGTGATATTGGCGTGGGGAGGGGGAGGAGGGGGAGGGAGGTGCGGCATGTTGAGTTAACTCTTCATCAGCAGATCCATCATCATCATCATCATCATCATCCCCTCCCAGCTTTCCCGGTAGCTATGCTGCACATGTCCCTATTTCTCCTTCTACTGTCAGCAAGATGGACAACTTACGTGTTACCGCTTTAGTCAGAGAGTGCAGTGCTTTACCTGTTATCTCTACTCTATTGTTCTTGGCCTTCATCAGGGTTGGTATCAATATGTCAGCGCTGGGGCAATTCTGTGGTTTAGGGGTGTGTGTGTGTGTGTGTGTGTGTGTGTGTGTGTGTGTGTGTTTGAGTGTGTGTGTGTGCATGTGTGCGTGTGTGGACTTGGTTTCTAAATGATGTTCTTCCACAAAACAGGGTGGCAAACAATTCCCATAAATGACTCAAGAGCAAAAAAAAAAGCAGTAGACGTGTGAAGAAATCTGTGTGTGTGAGTGTGTGTGTGTGTGTGTGTGTGACTATTTTTAACACGCTCAGCTGGGACAGATTTACCTGTGCAGGCCCGGCTGCGGGCCGGATTCGCCCGCATGTCACCCACGCTCCGTTGGCGCTGCCAGGCTCCGGCTGACCCCAAACCAGCGTAATTACGTGTGTGATACCAGAGCAGTTACACAGCACATACCTCCGTAATTACCCCCCTACTGCTCTCGGCCGCTCCATGGCAGGCCAGGAGACACACACACACACACACACACACACACACACACTCCGCAATCAGAGGGACCTATAAAGAGAGGGAGGACAGTGAAGAAGGGATGACAGAGAGGAGAAAAAGAAGAGTGGATAGGAGAGAGAGAGAGAGAGAGAGAGAGAGAGAGAGTGTTTGTATGTGAGTGTGTGTGTGTGGGGAGGGGTGTGGGGGTCGACTGCGGAGGCTTTGCGTTTTTGAATGGGTGCTGATAGAATTGGTTTGACAGCAGAAAAATATGGAACGCATTACAGAAGTGACAGAGTCAGGGCCGGAGACACAAACAAACACATAAATCCCCACAGACTGACACGCAGACGCTCGCAGAGACACACAGGCACCCAATGCCACAGCTCCACTATCTCTTTCCACCCAGCTTGCCATCTCTGTCCTCTCTCCCTTCATCCCCCCCTCTCTCTCCATCTCTCTCTCTCTCTCTCTCCCTCTCTTTCTCTCTCTCTCCCTCTCTCTCTCTCTGTCTCTCTCTTTATTTCCCTCGCTCATTCCTAACTGACTCCTCATTTTACGACTATCTCTGGCTTCATCATTCACCCCGATCACTGTCAATCTCTCCATATGCTCCCTCTCTCTCCCACTCTCTCTCGATCGCTCTCTGTCTCCCTTTCTCTGTCTGTCTCTCCCAGCTCACTCTCTCTCTCCCTCCCTCCCTCTCTCCATCTCTCTCTCTCTCTCCCTCCCTCCCTCTCTCCCTCCCTCTCTCCATGTCTCTCTCTCTCTCTCTCTCCCCCTCTCTCATGTTCATGTTCCCCTTCATTCCTCCGCAGCTCCCTGGTCCCTCTATCTTGAGTTTTTCCCTGGCCTTGTGCGCAGCTGGAGACCCGGCCGACGCAGAGAAAGTATTTGCCCAGGCGGCCTGCCGCTGCTGCTCCCTCTCTCTCTTCTCTCTCTCTCTCTCTCCCTCCCTCTCTCTTCTCTCTCTCTCTCTCTCTCTCCCTCTCTCTCTCTCTCTCGCTGCGTCTTGGCTGCTCTATAAAGGTTAGTGAGAGCATGGTGTGGGTGTTGCATGGCGGGGTGAATTATGGGTACTACAGTCGGGGGACCCCGGGAAAAGAGGGAATATGGGTGTACTGCTGGGATAAGGATGAAAAAGGACAAAGAGAGAGCGAGGGACAGAGAGAGAGAGAAGAGAGAGAGAGAGGGAGGGAGGGAGGGCAGTGTGAGGGTTCATAATGCCAAGCGTTGATGTGTTTGTTTTCCACCAGGGCTGTTCCAGGCAATGACGGGAGGAGAGGAGAAGAAACAAAAGAAAAAAAGAAGAGAAAGAAAATACAGAGAAAATGAAAAAGAACAAAACAAATAATGGAGGTGATGTATGATACGCTTGCTTTCCTGAGGACTGCAAGTGCAATAATTTTTCAACTAAAATGTTTAGCATTTCGCCCAACAGCGTACCGGGAACACATTACTGTAAATTTGTCTTCTTGAGGTGTGGGAGTCGTGGGGTTGGTGGTGGTGTGTGTGTGTGTGTGTGTGTGTGTGTGTGTGTGTGCATGTGTGTGAGTGAAAGTGGTGACTAAGAGATACAGGGAAAAAAATTAGTATTCCACTCACTTAAGTGTCTGCACGGCAGACACGATGCAAGCAAGTGTGTGTGTGTGTGTGTGTGTGTATGTGTGTGTGTGCGTGTGCGTGTGTGTGTGTGGACGTGTGGGACAGTACATCGTATGGAAAAAAACAATCTTTTCTTTGAAATTTGGTCAGGGCGGTTTGTGAACTTGGCTCAGGGCGAGAGTCGCGTTGTGCTGCCACGCTGTTTTGCCAGACTCTGAAAGGTGTTCCATGGACTCACACACACACACGCTCGGAATGTGCAGCGCGCACGGGCTACCTCTCCTCGCACAGAAACGGAACACGCGAGGTCGTGTCCAGCCGCTTTCTGACAATCAACACACACAGTCGCCGTGCACATGTGAGGATGTCTTTATAAGGTAAAAGGATAAGCCCCCCCCCTCCCCTGCGCTATACTGTACGTACTCCCAAGCTTGTCTTTGCTGTCAAAACCTGCCTGTGCAGTCAGGGGGCCTATTGTGTGGCGCTCGACAGAGGACAGGTTCTGAAGCTGCATGGGTCAGAGAAAATGAAAGAGAGAGAGAGAGAGAGAGAGAGAGAGAGAGAGAGAGAAAGAGTTTTAAAGGACACTGAGGCGGAGAGACAACCGTGGACAGAGAGAGGAAGACAAGAGGAGATAGTGGAGGAAAAAGCCCCCCACAGGCTGAACTTCAGTCAGAAACACACACTCACACACACACACATACACACACACACACACACACACACACACGCACACACGCACACACACACGCACGCACACACTCATACTCGCTATCACACAATCACACGTCCCTCCCCCCAACACACACACACACACACACACACAATAACACATACACACATGCGAGGCTTGACCTGTGGCAGATCTTATGAATGGAAGGAAATTGTTTCCCAAAAAAGCAACATCTTAAAGCATGAGTAACTACAATAATACAATCAAGCGCTGCTTCCAGCCCCAATACAAGAGGAAGAGACCAGGCACAAGACAAAGAGAAAAAAAAGAAAGAGAGAGAGAGGGGGTGATAGAGGGACAAGAGAAAGAACGCGCGCAAGAAAGAGGGAGAACAAGAGAGGTTTATTTTATTAGACCTTAATAAATATCTGACAGATTTCCTCAGGAAATATCGCAGATCACATGTAAAATAGTTTAAGACTGATGTCAACTGCAGCAACATATGAAATCTATTACTGAGAAGCCACAGCAGGCACTGAGCGAGAGAGAGAGAGAGAGAGAGGGAGGGAGAAAGAGAGAGAAAGGGAGAGAGAGAGCACAGCACTGAAAGTCATGCCGAGAAAAAAAAATCTCACGGCCTTTCCAAATTCTTCGAGAGGTAAAAAAGTCAGCCAAGACACAAAATCAGAAAAAATAGAGGGGGTGGGGAGGGGGGGCAGAAATGCACTCACACACACACACACACACACACACACACACACACACACATGCTCTCTCACACACACACACACACACACACAAACGCTGAGCTCCACATCCTGCTGGGGCGCGGGCCAGCGGTGCGGAGAGTGCCCAGACATTGCTGCCAGCCACAGGGGAAGATGGGAGCTGGAAGATGGAGAGGCCTGGAGGCCCCGAGTACCCAGAGAACAATACCAGCTGCGGGGAGAGGGAGGGAGGGAGGGAGGGCGGGCCGCGGAGGGGGTGGCGTTGGGCGGCGGTGAGGGGGTGAGGAAGTGAGTCCTCCGCATCCTGCACGGCCAGTAACCTGAGGCTGACAGCCCAATCAGGGCCGCAGAGTGGCTGCCAACACGCACCCATCCCCTCGCCGCTTGCCCAGCTCACTCAATCACTCTCTCTCTCTCTCTCTCTCTCTCTCTCTGCCTCTCTCTCTCTGCCTCTCTCACTCACTCTATTTTTCTGTTAATCTCTGTCTCTGTCTCTCTCTCTCTGCTCTAGTCTGCCTCACAGGGGGGTAGAGGGAAGGGGGCGGTTGGGGGGTGGGGGGGTGGGGAGGCGTTTGGGGGGGTTGGGGGTGGGGGGGGGGGGGGTGCACGTGTCCCCAACTCTCCCCAGCTGTCCCCAGCTCTCCTCGGCCTGCCTTCGGGTCCGGGTCTGGGTCTGGGGGTGAGTGGATAGGGGGGCGCTGTCGGCGGGGATCGGAGCCGAGTGTTTGTTGTGTGTGAAGTGTGCCGTGCCAAAGTGTGAGGTTGATAATAAAACTCACGTTGTCACGGTTCTGCGAAGCTTCCCGGGGGCGGCGCGGGCCCGCGGCCACGGCCCGGGCGATGCTATCAGCGTGATGGACGGTCCGGTTCACGGCCCGCAGACGCAGACGTGGACGCGGATGGATGCGCTCGCTGGGTGGAAGTCAGGGCACGAGGGAGGTGAGAGTGGAGCAACTCGGGAAGGCACGGCCTCTCTCTGATACACAGTGTACAGGACACATGTACATGTACAGCAAAACACACACACACACACATGCACACACACACACACACACACACACACACACACGCGCGCACACACACATGCACACACACACGCACACACACACACGCACACACACACACATGCACACACACTCGCACACGCACATACACACACACACACACACACACACACATGCACACATGCACGCATACACACGCACACATGCACACACACAGATGCACACATTCTCACACACCCACACACATAGCACACACACATTGCGGTGGTTCCGTATTTTGGCCAGGGGAACGCTCTGCCCCTGTGGTGCCAGTATGTCTCAGTGTGGCAGCCGAGAGCCTTTCAACCACCCTCACCCTCTCTTTCCCCACCGTGACCAAAACCACAGGCCCATACCCACAAGCCAGAGAAACCTGGACTGATACCCATCTCACTCACACACACACACACACACACACACATCCAGAAAGAGCAAGACACACTAGAGAGAGAGAGAGAGAGAGAGAGAGAGAGAACAACCACACATACCAGAGAAAGGTAGCTCTGTGGAAAATGAGAACTTGAACTCGAAAATGAGGTTTCTGTTTTTTTTTTTTGCTGGTGTTTTTTCTTTTTCTCAGGGCTTTCTCTTTTTCCTCTTTTTCAAATCTCCGCTCCATCTAGGGGCACCGAGAGTTCAGTTAGGGCACGGCGAGGTGCGAAGGCCGCCCGGGGAGGGTGCGGAGAGGGGAGTCGAGGGAGGGGTACTTCCCCTATGAGTAAATCCCCCGACGGCTGACGCGTCGCGCTGCGGTGACCGAGAGACGGTGACGCAGTCTGGGGCCGACACCTCTCCTCGCCTCGCCCTGGCACACAGGCTGATCGTGACCGTGAGTGTGTGTGCGTGCGTGTGTGTGTGTGGGCAGATGAGGATCGTTGCGTGATGTGTGCCATCTCATCCGCCCTTCCAGCGCCCAAAAAGTGAGTGTGTGTGTGTGTGTGTGTGTGTGTATTAATTGTATCACAGCGGGAGCGATCGATCGATATGAGTGTACGCGGATGTGCGTGAGAAAATGCGAGACTTGCGGCCGAGGCTACCGTACGCTTCGGCTTCTCCAAACCGCTCGCCCCTCTTCCGAGAGTGAGAAGAAAAACGAGCGTTAATAAAAAAAAAAATTAAAAAAGTGCGCTTCCGAAAACCGCCCCCCCCGAAAAAACGACAAAAAAACGAAGAAGCGCCTGCGCTGCTCTGTGTGGCGTTGAAAAGGCGCGCGGCTCCGAGAGGGAAACGACCCGGCGCACGCGGGGGAAAGTGATGAGAAGCTGATGTTTGAGCCCAAAACAGGCCCTTATATGGAGCCCTGGAGCTGTTTTCTCTCTCTCTCTCTCTTTCTCTCTCTCTCTCTCTCTCTTTCTCTCTCTCTCTCTCTCTTTCTCTCGCCATCTCTCTCTCCCTCACACTAAAGCTCTGAAGTGCTGCTGCTCAGTTTGGATGGGAAGAGAACATCCTTCCAAGTCAACATATTTACATATTTTTGCTGCAGTGTGCGAGCGAGCGAGGATGTTTTCACGAAGACGGCCGGCCTGGCAGTAGAGTGGTCAGCGTGGCTGGCCGGGGGGACAGCTGCTAATCCACCCCCCCCCCCCCCCCACACACACACACACACACACACACAACCTCCACACACCCCCCAAAACTCCATCCTTCTCTCCCTCTTGTACACTCCTGTCCAGAGTGTTTCATCACCTTCTGTGGGGTTGTTTGGCGAAATCGCTCGCGCATCTCTCATCTCGTCTCGTGGCGTTCCAATCAGAGCCACAAACTGCGCTGATCAACTGGGCTCTTATCTCGTGTGAGCCACTCCGCTCTTGCGAAATCACTCGGCGCACACACACCACGCGGCCGTGTGACTTGCATCCCAAAGCCAATCACACCCACAGGACCTCTCTTATCAGTTTTGCATCCCAAAAACTATTTTGCCGTCTCCCCATGTGATGCATCACTTTACGGTATGTGGAGTGACGCAACACACCAAAGGGCCACATGTTTTATGATATTGCAGAACCAATCCACACCTCGTGCATAATAGTGTAGTGAAACTGCCAACAGCCAG